>NC_089770.1:9206000-9348500 GCF_040412425.1 Macrobrachium rosenbergii | reverse complement strand
TATTTCAGGGATAAGGGCAGAGTAATTGTGAGCTGAAGACAGCAAGGTTTGATATAAGTAGGCTTAAGAATTTTATGTTTTTTAGGTATATGAAAAAGTGTATGAGATAAGTGGCGCGGGGGGGGTGGGGTTGTGAGATGAGGAATACGTGTTTGTGTTAAGAAAAGGGAGCTTGTGAGGTAAAGAAAGCGTGTTTATGTGATAATAGCTAACAGTTCGTGTGTTAACACATGTTTGTGAGACATGGAATGCAAGATTACTGGGTAGGGATTACAAGTCTGTGTAATAACAGAAACGACTTTCTGTGATACAGACGTCATCGCCAATTCCTATTCTCGTCTGAAGGTGGTCATACGTAACCCAAAACATAGAAGGGCTTAAAGAAACTTCGGCTACCACTGGGGCACAGAATTCTGCAGTGTAGTATTCACTTTCGTTTAGATATTCGGCACTTGTCATTTTGAAGTATTTGTAAAGTTTGTAATCAGTTCCGTTAGGCAATGAGCAGTGTGGTACTTGGATTCCATCAATGGCTTTGAATTCGTTTCATGATCAGTTGTATACCTAGGTTAATAAGGTAAAAAATTCACTTAGAAACAGTTCACTTGTTTCAAAATCAACATAGGTGAAGAGTGGCAAAGTCTGCAAATGGAAAAGAACTAAAAGATCTCTTCTAGTCTTGAGTAACATGCAATATATAGCTCAAAGAGTCACTGAAGGTTTTCTAAAACGACAGTTAACGAAAATAAAAATCTAATCAGGTAAAAAGTAAGAAAACCAATGAAGCACCTGGATACAAAACAACGATTGTATCACGTATAGTTTTTTCCACGAGACTGTGTAAGCAGACTTCCCTGAGAAGGTCCTTTGCCAATTCAAAAAGAAAGTAAATTTACCTGAAATATAGAAACTTACGTCACTGTCTCGCCCGTCTTAGTATTTATCATAATACTTGATATGACTAAGCTTTGCCCTACCTTATTTTAGCCTGGAACCAAAAATCGTGTGTAAGTTCTCGTCCAAATCAAGGTCCAGAGAATACCCAATTATCTCTGGCGTAATGACTGGGTCTATTCTGTCCCACCAACCCGGAAGCTGCGTTGTGAGAATTAAAACGAGGTCACCTGGTATCGATTCGTGACGTCAAAAAGAAAGAAAAGATTCAGTTCTGACGTTGTTTTTATTTTGATCAGAAGAGAAAATGAAAATTAGATTATGATGCGTCTCGAAGATTCATTGTCATATCATTTCAAAGGTAGCTATTGAATAGAAACTATTATTATTATTATTATTATTATTATTATTATTATTATTATTATTATTATTATTATTATTATTATTAACTATAGCTGATGATTATAACATCTGTCGTGTTTACTGCATAGTGTTGCTTTTTGTACACAAAACATGAATATTCATTTGTTATATTAATAAATAAAAAACAATTATCGTACATTGAAAGGTAAAATAAATGATTAATAAACCTTAAAAACAGGAATTTCATTCCCAAAAATTCCTCAGACGAAAACCTGGGAGTCGAATTCCAGGACTGTCAGCGTGACGTCATTCCAGATTCCACTTTTCTTTGACCTATATCGGAGTTAAGATCTTCGTCCATCTTATGAATTTTACCGTTTGCAAGGTATAAGTTTAATATAGCCTGATTTTAGAGTACAGGCTGTCAATAAAGATATAAAGATGTTAAGTAATTAAATCTTATTATAAAGCATTTTAGCTTCATGGAGTTCGACGAGAGATCATAATGCACACTTATTACCGGATTTTGAAGCCTTAATTATAAGATAGTAAAGATTTTCGATCACATATAGGCTTAAATTTTGACTATATAATTTTTATATAGATATAGTACTTCAAATTATGTCACAGTTGCTTGGTTACTTCAGTTTTCATAGGACCAAAAGGTTTGCTAATTCAATCTCGCAAGTTTAGATAGATTTTCACGTTTCTTTTAAATCAATAGAACTGTTGATCTATCACTTCCTAATATTTTGCAAGAAGTTTTGCCAAAAACGCTTTTAGGTTTACGAACTAACGTGTATATATAATTTTACAGCTGTCAAACGTCTAATGAAATTGATCTGTACACTACTGCAGCAAGATTGGTCGACCTCATGGCATGTGAAGGCTTAAAGCTAGCTTTGTAAAAGTCGTTTAAAGTTTAGCCTCCATTACTTACGTAGGAGAAAAGTTTGGTAAATTACCAGACTGCATGAGATGAATTTCAGTCATTTAATAAATGCTTTCTCTGACCTTGGGTCTGAGTAAATTTTAAGTCTGGTAAAGATTAACTTTCGTTTTCTCGTGACTAAATTCGGCAAATGGTCCTGCCGCAAACTTTAGCTGACTCAGCTGTGTGCAGAATTGTTTAGACTGCATTGCTTACTAGTCCTCCTTGCTATTTGTCTAAGGCGAAATATTTGAAATAACCAAATGATTTGTTTAAGGAAATAATCTGGAAAATGTAGATAAAAGAAGTGGCAGCTATGAAGAATTCTGATGCTAGACTTCTGTATTTTTTATTTTATCTTTTCAGCACCTGAATTACTGACAGTAAGGAAAAGTGTAGGGTATTCCTTTGAGGTTGAATGAGATTATATTTATTTTTTTAATAATATTTTCCGGTTGAATTCGAGAGAAGCTTTAGCTCTGAAATATTGTCCATAAAAGACCCCCTTCGCGTTACTGAGAAACAAGCCTTAATTCCTTTACGCATCTTATGAGACTGATGGTGAAATTAGGCATTAAGTTTTATTAAATAAAAAATTACCTACTTTCATGGAATGTCTGGAAATGTTATCATGGCTGTATCGAGCTTTTTTCTTAACGAACATCATGTACGCCAGTATAGATAGCATAGATGAGTAGTAAATAGAATTAAATAGATTGTTTACATTTAGAACCTCCGTATGTTGTTACTGATACAGTTGTAGTTTTCTGTTTATCATTATCGGTCTTTCAATAAAAAAATGATGAGATATATATTGTACCATAATATTTACCATACGTTTAATACACATGTACAACATCAAGCCTAATACCACAATTCTGCATGAGCTGTACAATAATTTGGTCTGGTTGGAATGGCAACATTGAGATGAGTAAACCATTTCACGAACAGTATATCTTAAGTGGTGAAAGTGAAAGGATTTCCCATGAAGTTTGAACTATTATCGTGACAGAGGTGAGACAAAATATTTTCTCTTCTGTTTTCAAGATTTTTTTTTATTTTTCGTTACAAAATCCATACGATTATAAACAAAACAAAGAAGGCAAGAAAACTCCATGAACACCAGCGGTCGAATAACAATAATGAGAATCTTACTGCAATACATTTGGCTGTCGTGAAAATTGAGTATAATGGTGGTGGCCTTCTCTCTCTCTACTCGTGTGTAATTGCCCATTTTAAGGTCATTATTCCAAGCCATTTGGAGACATCAAAAAGGTCCGCCCTTTGGCTGTTGTGTGTAACTGTATTCCTTGCTTGGACGGACTACGAGAGAGAGAGAGAGAGTGTGTTCAAAGGCAGTCATATTCAAGGAACTATATTTTCAAAATTCAATTCAGTTTATTAGTTTCAACAACTCCCCCATAATTATGTGGAATTAGCATCTTTTCAATTGCACAAGGTCATGTTCAGTCTCACCGGTTGGGTTGGGTTTTGGTCCTGTTCCCAAAATATCCATTGTGCCCTTTTGCCTGAGTAACAATTTATGTACCCACTAGTTAGTCAACAGTGGTGGGTTGCAGCCAAGGTATGGGACTATGAGAAAAAAACAGATTGCTAAAAATGAAAAAATAATTAATTTTAACATTATATGATCTAGAAAATCAAACAATCTGTTCATTTCTGTCATTAGTTAAATACAATAAATTGAGCCGAAACAGCGTTTTGGGTCATCGCCCCTTGATTATCACATACTTATAATCAGCTTATGCAATTGATCATGAATGAGTCTGATCAGTACTTGGAGAGAGACTACCAAGAAATGTCAGGCTCTGTTGGTACTACTGTACATGTCAATATTTCAGCCACTGGCACTTCTCAGGACAACAGTGTTATACTGTACTGCATCCTGTTACCCCTTAAAGGAAATGACTTCTTCTGGTTTTCAGCCATTCTTTTCGGAGGGTAAAGTTGGTAAACCCACGCCTTCTCATGTAGATGATCTGAAATTTCAACGTTGTGTCCTGCATAGGTAACAGACCAGACCCAGTGTTGCTCAATTTAGCAGAGCATATGTAAGCATGGAGGACTTAAAACACCACTTCTGTTCATTTCATTGTTGTATCTAATAAAATCTCATGCATTGTTCTCCTGATTATATAAATTTTGAAATGTTAAATTTCCGAGTTATGCGTTTCAGTAATTCGTCTGCCGCGTTTTTGTTGCCAGAACAGTCACAGCTGAAACCCTCACAGATTACTCATTTTTAGATAAAATACAATACTGGTAGCTATAAGATATGTAATTTCTTAATCCTTCACATTTTTCAATATTCTATAGTAATAAAGAATTTTTTTTTTGGCTTTTTAAAAAGGCAAAGAAAATAGTTCTTTTAAGAAAATGCCCAACTGACAAGAATGTGCAGACGAAATTTTTGCAGGGAAACTGACCTAAAATAAAAACACGGATGTGAAAGGAAATTGTTAAAATATATAAATATGTACTCTTTAGAGAAATATTTATTTTTTTATATTTTAGTTTTAATCTATCTTAGCATATCACAAGTATTAAGTTTTGTAGAGTCTAGAAGTTGCCATTCATCCTTTATAATATAATAATTTTTTTACTGAATTCCATTAATTCTGCTAACTATCCTTATTAGCTTATAAGTCATTATTTATATCACATAATTAAAGCTATGAGATTTCACAGAGAACTTTTAAAGTCGTAGATATCTTACTAATTCTGAATAAGTTGCCAGCTATTATGGTGATTATTATTTTGCATCAAGACTGTAAAATGATCTTGTTCTGGCTCACTGAAGTGTTTGTAGCATTAATGGTATGTTGGACCCATTCAGTCCTAGACTAACTCATTTCACATGTGACGTTTTCACTGTTGCTGTGTTCACTTTAGAATTGTTTTCCTCTGGTAAAGTCTTCATAGAGTTTTACACAACAACTTAACCAAAGCTCCCCAAAAATGTCTATTTTTGCGTAGAATCTAATTTTTTTTAAATTAAAACTTTTGCATACTTATTTTCATTCCATCAGTTGTCACTGCATTGTCTGTGTAGGGATTTTAAGGTTATATTGTGTTGTACTTTTATGTCAATGTTAGTTTTTTTGGAATTCGTCTTGCTGTTTTTTTTACCAGACGTTCTTGGCAGGATACCTTCAATGTTCTTGATTTATAAGTAAAATCTACCACTAATATTAATATTATGGCAAAAAAATAATACTTATAAAGTTTATATTATATTTTTGTTTACAGTTTTAGCAAAAAAATTATTTATATATGAAAATTTATAAAGCTTAAACAATAGTTAATTAAAGGGAGTGCCTAAATTACAGTAGTTGCTAGTTTATGTTTTTAATAATAAATTATTTCAGCCTCCTTTAGACGAAAAATGAATTATATTTTGACTGAAAATAGATGATTATTTAATTTATAGAATATATTGTATATCGCTTTGATAATATTGTTTATATCTTGCATGAACTCGAAGGCTACAGCTTCTGTGTACAAGAAATAGTTGCCAGTTAGTATTCAGAGTTTTTATAGTTACTTGAACTGTCAATAGATGTCTATAGCGGTTGTGTCAGGAATTGTCAAGAGGATAACAGGCTTAAATATTATAGACCGATAATATATATTTAGTGTATAATATTATATTTAGTGTACCATCAAGTAGAATGGATATTTCTGGGGGTATTATCCATATTCCATTCCATTTGTAACGATTTCAGGAATATAGTGTTATTTTTAGTCATGTTTCCCATTTAGAATTTCGTCTGCTTCTGTTAAACGATTCAGCAAGAGAGCTTCAAAAAAAATTCCTGTCTTCGGTAAAAATCTAAGTCTGTTAGTGCTGAAAATATGCGAATACTTATTTTAATTCAGTCCAAGATCACTACGATGTCTGTTTGACAGTTCTTTGTAATGTGTTGAAATGTTAAGTAGACACAATGAAAATGTTTTCAACCAAAGTCTCGTTTTCTTGGACATAAATCCAATTGAAGCTACAATTTAAATACGACGGAATATATAATTTACGGTATTTAAAAAAAGTGCTCGTGCCACCAGATCTCTCAGTGCTGTATCGTAAATTTATTACGATAAACAGGAAATATTTTAATATTTGTCAAACATGTCATGACATTGTTGGAATTTGGATCGCGTGACTTCATTTGTCTTCGCTGTCTCTGGCCGTTGTTGACGTGATCCTAGGCATGTTTGCTTTATTATACTGAATGTAAGTGTCATTCTAGCACATTATAAGTTGATTGATATGTATATTTAGTAGATTAAGAAGGTATGTAAATATAATCAGCAAAGAAGTTTATTATATATATAAAGGATTAGCCCAGACTACATTTAACCGGCTACTACATTGAGCATTGGCCCAATACCCAACCACGGCCGCCATTTGTATCAAGTTTACTTTATAACGAATCGTTATGCTGTAACGATATACGGAGATTTTGCCCGTTAAAGATACTAGTGAGAAGCTAGGGTATCCAAGACTGGCCTGGAGCAATTGTTCACAGGATAAATCAGTTTCATCCTCATGTATAGTAGGCTAAGCAGTTGGAATGTATTTAATTTCAGTGAGACTGAAATCATTTGAAATGAGTATAAAACTAGGTGGTGAAATCCTCTCCATATAATTTTTCTGTTACTGTTTGTCTTGAACGTTTCTGATACTTGTTTCATTTGCAGATGAGGGCTTTTGGAGGTAGTGGAGCCCACCCTTAGGCTACCCTATATCATACAATTCAAGGGACCGCAGTGGGAAAGCCAGGATTTGGGTGGGGAAATTCAAGGACCCTAATCCAACTGATATTTTGTATTCAGACAACAGTAAGTTTGTACCGTAAGTTTATGGAATGTTTTCAAACTAAAGGCTAGCATTACAGTAAGGACCAGGTACCTTAGGTGGTATTATTTTATAAGTTGCCAATACACACTTTGACATTGTAACCATTTTTAAAAGCTCTTCATTCTCATTATTTTGAACCCCATAAATACTATGCAAATGATAAATAAAAATTAGAAAATTTACGACTTATAAGGTAAGTTCCATAGCTAATGGCAAAATGTTTTCAAATATTGGTAATTATTTCCCTAGCTAGCATTACAATAAGGACTTATTGGCAACTTGTAAAATTTTACCCCTTAGGTTATGTTAGGTTATGCAAGGGTTGTTAGGTCAGTGGTGCATGGTGGAGCCATAGTATTGTATTTAAAGCACTAATATTATTGTTGAAATATCCATGGTTGTAGGCTGTGATGAATTGTACAACATGGTAATCCAGTGTAACTTAGAAGGCATAGCCTTAAGGAACTGTAGGTAAAAGTTTGTTTCCCATCTGAACTCCAATTCCACATGAGGGCTAGTGCTAAACACAGTGAAGCACTGATTCATATACATTTTTGCTGTGTTTAGTATTAGCCCCAGAGGGGTCAACAGTATTATGCCATGTTTAGTACTACCCCCTGGGGGATCAACTGTTCCTTCAAATGTCCCTAAGTGCATTTTGCAAAATTGAAGCAGAAAAAATCCTCAGTTATTTACTTATATTTTATTTTTTATTGTAATTAATATTAGATTGCAAGAATTATGTATATAGAATATTTTTCATTTTTATAAAGATTTGAAAGATATAATAAAAAATCAAGTAGGGATGTTCAGACTGAAATGAACATTAGCTGTTTTGTATATTAATCAAGATAAGAATGTAAGATTACTAGAGAAAATTATAAAAACTTGGAATTAGAACGTTCAGGTGTGGAAGAGATGTTAGGCCTAATACAGGCGTATAATTACTGTTTACTGTAATTTTGGCAATGCTTCTGAGGCATAACTCAATCTTGTCGAAGCCAAGGATTACTATTAATAAATAAATCATATAGGTGGTAAAATTCACAGTCAGTGATAGCCTAGTTGAAAAAATTACTAACTGAACGTTTTCTTAAACACTATGCATGTTTAGCTTGGTTTAGGTAAATACAGTATAATAAAAGCTGAGTCGGAGGCAGTCTATATTTAAGAGGTTATCAACAGATGGCAGATAAAGTTAATATTACCTTCTATGCACAGGATTAAAGAAACTTTTTGCACACTGGGTTTAGTTGATGTAAATAGGCCTCTTTTTAGTTGAATAGTGACCTATTAGACTAAGAACTTGGAGTTTTAAATGTTTGTTCATAGATGTAAGGAGAGTTTGGTATATTTTACTGTAATTAAACTTTAGGTTTAAGAATGTTTCGAAATTTCAACTAAGTTAGACTCCTAGTTAGTCAGACCACTGAGCTGATTAACTGTGTCTTTCTTCGATGGGTGAAATGTGGAATTTTAGGTTATTTTACGTGGCTATGTTACCAGATTAACTGGTTACTTATAATTTCTGGGACCTGTTATTTGCTTATATCAGGTACTAATCAGATTACAAAAATTTTTTAAGAAAAGTTTGTAGATTTTTTTTTTTTTAGGGCAATCCAAATCAAGACAGCAATACAAAATCTCTTCTACAGCAATCACACCCCTTAGGAATGAAGGGGCTTATCAGGATATAGAAAATTTGTTAATTTTGTAGAAGCAGAGGACTGTTTTCAATGGGTTTCAAATTGGAATTTTATTGTGTGTATTCACCATTTAGTCAGATTATTTATGTGAAATGATTGTTTCTGAATGGTGGTTGCCAGGTAAGTGGGAGGGGAACAAAGGGAATGGCAGAAATGAAAGGCAGAAACTTACGAAAACAGATCCGTACATCCATTCAGGATGCATTTACTTTAATTTAAAAAAAAAAATTAGCAAATTTGAAAGAGGACTTGATGGTGCAATCTTTCATATCTCCCCAGGAGGACTGCCACTGGAATGTAGTGTAACAGCATTGTAGGTTTATTATCGTCTGACTGCCTGCTGCATTGTTTTATGTGATTGCACTTTTTCGTTTCTTCTTATTGCCATGCCTGGACTTCACAGACAGTGTGGTGGTCACTAATCCAAGTCATCCTTAAGGCTCAATAGATTTCACTGGCATCACGACCAAGGCATCTCAGTGAGTTAGAGGTGGGGCCATATTAACCAGCCACTGCCTGGTTCCACCTGGTCCTATCATCTTTCCTACCATGAGTGGAGAGGGTGCTTGGGCTGCTGATCTGGTGTATATGTTAGGTCTCCAGGACATTGCTACGGTTCTGTGACCACCAGTCATTTGCCTCTACTACTTACAGATCTTTCAGCAAGACTGTCTTAACTGTCCAACTACTTAAACATTGCATTGTTTCATTTGCCCAGCCCAAACAGTACTGAATGGTCTGGTTGAACTACCTTTTAATAATGATGATAATACTATTACTAATATTAATACTAATACTGATAATTTTGTGTATGTAAGGACTCTAGTTTGAGAAAAAAGAAAATTCAGTCAGCATTGCATAACATCTTGTGACATATATATAAACTGTATATTAAAGGTTATTAGAAGTAATTTTCAAATTTGGGTGAAGATTACAAGCTTTTATCGGATACAGTACTAATTTACCATTGCATTTCAGGTTCTTGGGGTTCTTCGAGACAAGTTTTTGAAGATGCCTCAAGATGAAAGTATTATATAGAAGAAAATAAACTTCAATGGAAACTTGGAGACTTGATTTGTCAGCGCTTTTCAACTTTTTTTTTTTTTTTTTAAAGATCCCATCTCTCTCCAATTAGTAATCTTGTTTGAGTGTACTGTACACATAGGAGTTACAAACCTTTTAAAATTAGTGGAGTGATGTTTAGCAGTGTGTGACCACCTCCATTAGTGAAAGCCCCTGTCTCCCCAGTTAGGATGAGGCACTGTATCTCATTTAAGCAGTTGGTCTTTAGTAGGTCTCTTGTTACAGCAGTTGGTCTTCAGTAGGTCTCTCATTTGCTTTAGACTTCATAGCCATAACTCGGTTATCTAGTAAAAGTGAGTCATTTCCAGACTGCTATTCCTGCATTGAAACAGCTAAACCAGGTTTGAATCTTCATATCTACAAAGCTGAAAAATCAATTATAATTTTCTTTTTACATTTTTAAAAATATATCAGTAAAAATAAAACTATTTGACTTTAAAATGACACCAAATCCAGCATGATCCATTGTTGCTCAATTGTCATTATTGAGAGATTAGACCTCTTGCATCTCAGCCAGTTTCCTCTTCCATGGCTCCTCTTCATCATACTCCATCCTAAATTGCAATTCAGACTATTTAATGATTAATTGTTTCAAAACCCAGCATTGTTTTTACAGTAGCATATTTTTCAACAAACCCATTGATTGTCAATTGTTAATCCATCTGATCCACTGTTAGAGAATGTAATTGTCTTGTTGGCAGTGTCAGTGATGCTGATTCCATTAATGTTGACTTTTATTTTATGTATATTTGTTGGTCTCTTGGTATTTATCCATTTTTATTTGTTGGATATTTTCTTCCTCCAAACTCATTATTTCACATAAATGCTTTCACCTTTGTAGAAGTTGCTTTACAGGTTAAACCTTTTAAGTATTTTCTGTAAGATTTTCACTTATTTTTAGTAACAATCAATTGCCTGTCTCCTTTTAACTTCAAATGGAAATTTGAAATAAGAGTTGCATAATATGTATGACTGCTGAGTGTGAAAAGCTCTTGGTTTTTGTCATACTCTTTCTTTCCATTGTATAATTCGTTTCCTTTATGTATTTTCTGTTTTCCTCTTCACTACATGAGTTCACATTAATATCACTGGGAGTGCTTGTCTCTTCACTTCTTTGACTGGCGCACATTGTATGTCTGCCAGCAGAATTACTGCAGGAGGGCCATCTCCAGACAAGACAGGAGGCTTCCTCTTGCAGGTGACCACTCTTAGCAGCAACTTATCCAATATGAAAAGCTATTTGGTTAGTCTGTGCCTGAGTGTTGAGGCACTAGTGAAAATAAGAGGCTTTTTTCCATTAAGCAGAGATGAGATTATGGTTTTCAGTATTTAGCAAATTGTCATTTTGAAATAATGTGCACTACATAGTAATACAAAACTGGTAAACAGTACATAAGTAATTTGGCTGTCTGCACATATTTGTAGTTGTTTAAACATACTGCATAACAAAGGATGCTTTAATTTTAAGCGCTCTTTAGGCTACATGCAAGCAATAATTATTAGGCAGTATTTAAAGTAAAATTCATAATTTAGTTGTATAAAAATTTAATAAAAAATAGTTTGGCTGGGAAGCTGGTATTAATATTTGAATTTGAATCTTGTTTCGTTAGTCCAGGTAAGTTATGGTATGTAAACAGGCAGTAATAAGCTAAAATTAAAATGAAAATTTGTTATATTTCAATAATGTGGATGTTAAAACCAAAATGCAAATATAATGTAGGTTTGGCTTTGTAAAACAAATATAACATTGTGGTTCTTTTTATTGTAAATGAAATAATGGAGTATGATTTGGACATATTTACATTCAATTAGTGATGGCATTTGAAGCATAAAGGTATTGTTGTACTACGTGTTCATGGGAAAAAGAATTGTCATAGAGAGTGCATTAACATACTGTATATGTGCCAAACCTACTATGCATAGGTTTGAATTTTGAGAAATTAATTCACCCATCATAGGTTTTGCACAAAAAAGGAAAACTTCGGTCATCTCAGAGTTGAAAATTTCTAAGTCATTGTTTTTGTACTGAAAGCTGAGTATTACTAATCGCAGTTTTAATGTTACAAGCTCAGTGGTTTGGTGAAACCATTAAAAAAA
The DNA here is from genome assembly GCF_040412425.1 of Macrobrachium rosenbergii. Taxonomy (NCBI): domain Eukaryota; kingdom Metazoa; phylum Arthropoda; class Malacostraca; order Decapoda; family Palaemonidae; genus Macrobrachium; species Macrobrachium rosenbergii. Next base: position 9,336,547 of record NC_089770.1, on the reverse strand, counting down.
ATCTTAAACTTTTTCTGTAGACGTGGAAAACATTTTTTCCATTTTGCTCTTTGTGAACTCACTCTGAATTCACAAAAGTTTTTACATAAATCATGTAAAAAATATTTCACCACTTTTGTATCTGCCAGTTTGTTTGCTCTTTCCTCTTCATTACATGACCAAACAGTATCTTCAAGATCTTAACTGTATTTCAGCCTCTCCACATCTCTGCTATATCCTCATATGGGGATAAGATTATCCAAGTGCAATGTAGCCATGAAACTTGCTGATTTGCTGTCATATCTTGACAGTTTCTCCTCCATTTATGTTTTCTTTCTTTACTGTTTAAAGTAACAGATTTTACAAAGACATTGTAAATTTATACTTTTGTTGCCAGTATTCCATTGATCTCTTTCCACTTCATTGAGGTTATGGATGCTGTCTTTCTTTACTGCTCCTTCAATTCTAGTTCACTGCCCAATAAACCAAGTTCTGTCCTCCCCCCTTTGTCTCTCCACTCTCCACTATTGCTAATTTCTATAATGTGTACATTGCGCATCAAAAATCACTTCCCCTATGTAAACTTATATTTGTGGCATCTTGTGACACCAGCTGATACATTTGATTTATTCACAGCACTGTGGTGGCCACTTTCTAGACCACAGCTTTTCCTGTTTCATGTCGTTATGATTAGTGTTGATTGCTTCAATTTTAGTTTATGCATTGCTGTATTTGTGTTTGGTACTGAGTTTCTTTAAAGCCTGTCTGTATTCGTATTCATGAGAGTTGACATCCATGTATGCAGTGTAGCTTGTCATTTTGAGGAGTAGCAGGTTCTCTTAAATCTATGCTGTATTGGAATTTAGCTGCAACTGCAGGGTTTTTTGGTGTTTGAGTTTTGTTGTGGAGCTTTCACTTCAAAGTGACTGTTTTTCTTATGTTAAGGTGATGTGCAAGATTGGGTAAGATTTGCATCCCTTTCAATGGACCTCTACATATTTTCTTTCAAACGTGCATTGTTGAATGTAGTTGACCATTGGCTTTTTATTATGGTGATGATGGGCATTTGTGGAAATGCTACACCTCTTTAACACGCAAATTAAGATATTGCACTAACTAAACCAACTGCAGAACCATCCTGGTCTTTTTCTCTCTTTGAGTTACTGAGAAAAGCCAAAACTAGGAACTTCGGCAGCTCTGGTGCTGGTTTGTCGTGTGTATTCACAGTAGGTCAAAATACTTAATATCTGTCATCCTCCTGAATGACTTAGACTCCATGATTGCCTGTCTTCATGTTCGATGAGTCAATAGGCTGTCTGTGGCCCAAGGATTTTGAGACCATAAATACTTTTGCGCACAATGTGTTCTACAAGAAATTTTCCCTGAAAATACTTCAGCGTAAAAGATCGTAATTACAGCAATTGTAGTTGTCCCCCCTTCGTGTAAGAGTGACTGCTAGGTTTTGAGAATTGTGTAGAGGATTATTCCCAGCCATGTGAAGGGGGAGTTATTGGACCATAGACTTGTTGATTAGTTGACATCATACAATACTTACACTTCCTGGTGTTCTCAGCATTATCATTGCAATAAATGAGTGGGTGATACTTTGGTTGGTATGGCTTTTGACTACAAACATTCTGTTTATCCACACACTTGTATTAGATACTGCAAAGGTGGAAGACAGTGGTTTGTATGCTTAAAAATGTTATCCACCTGGCCAGTTACTTTACTAATGTTACAGTAGTGCTTTCTAGTTTGGTTGACGGTTGCCAAGTGACTCGAAGTGACATGGTAATAGTATTTTTGCTTGTTTCTTGTGTTAGTTACTGTGGCTATACATCAGTGTGTACTACTCTTTCATCTTCAGGAGCATGTTTCTTCAATCTGCTGGTGTCAGTGTGCAACCATTCACAGTTTCAGAGGTTTTCAACTGTTCCACAACTTTAATTGCTGAATAGTCTTTCATGCTATGGAGAGTAGCTGTAAGATTGCTTCTGAAGCACCATATCTGTAATACTAAGGTGTTTTTCACGTCCTTTGTGTGTTTGGCAAGTTGTGTCCAATTTGCTCTCGTGTAGTTCTGTGGTTTTTGGAACTACGGGATTAGTACACTGAAAACATTCCATTAATGTCAATAGTGATTGCAATAGAGAGAGTAATAGTACTTGCACTAATTTACTTAGTGAATGAGGAAATGGAGATGTATTGGAGAAATTTTACTAGGGCTAACATTATTCACATTTTCATTAGGCCTATGATTCTTGGGGAAGGAATTGACAAGAACTTATACAATTACTAGTACCTTGTTAAATTGTTGATTGCTGAAGATTAGTATCACAGAGTAGTGTGGAGTCTTGGCACTAACTCCACTAAATATTGTTTATCTTGCTTCATCCTCTGATCATTGTCCTGAATAATTCCCCGTGGGTGTTAGTGCCGTCAGTGCACCTCGTGGTGCATTAGGGATTACTTGAGGTTCTTTGCAGCGTGCCTTCGACCCCTATCTGCAATCCCTTTTGTTCCTTTTACTGGACCTCCTTTCATATTCTCTTCTTCCGTCTTACTCTCCACCCTCTCCTAACAATTGATTCATAGTGCAACGGTGAAGTTTTCCTCCTGTTACACTATTCAAACTTTTTACTGTCAATTTCCATTTCAGCGCTGAATGACATAGGTCCCAGTGCTTGGTCTTTGGCCCAAATTCTATATTCAATTCAAAACAATTGTCCTGAATAGTTTGGGGTTTTTATTGCTTGTGTCCATTACTAATTAAAGCAAATGTGAATGCAATGTAAGTGCCCTAGTGATTTGCACATTTGCCTCCTCCCATGGTAGCAATTGTTCTTGAAAGAAGAATTTTTTTCCATTCATGAATTGTTTGCTTCAAACAGGTTGCAGAGTGTATAGTTGGCCTGTTTATAAGTTTTGTTACCAGCCCCACCTCTTTGGTAATCTTCCTTGTCTTTGAGATTTGTGTATTCTTTATTAACAATTCTCAAACTTTTAGCCTTTTGTGATGAGCTTTTCGCTTCAGGTCTTCAAAAGTGTGACCTGACTTTGAACAAATAGCACTTTTCTCAACCATCAGCAGTCTTGTAAATGGCCTCTTGAACTTGTAAAGAAAGATTTTTGAGTATGTCGCTAAAAGACAATCTTTTAAACATGCTCTCCAATGAATGAATGGGTCCATACGCAATTACCTGCAAGGTCACATCCTTGCCTTAGACCTCAATGCCAAGAGGAGGGACAACCATACAGTAATGATTACCCTTCCTGATTACTAACCAAGTTCCTGATCTGTTGGTTTTCCAGGGATTTCTTAGTAAATATATTTAGGCTAAGCATTTGTTCACCCAGGGTTGTGTTCCAAGGCAAAACTGGCTCCCCTGCAGTCCAGTGGTTATAGACAAACTCATGCATTTAATATTGTTGAAACAGCTGTATTTAAGGTGTGACAGCAAGTTGTCAGTAATGACTGCCTTGGCTGATTACCTTTTTCATTTTTTCTTCCTTCTGATCTTGTTTCCTGTTCAGAGTTGGTCTGTCCTTGACATTGCATTCAATGTTTGAGTACCTCATGCCTTTGCTGTCATTATCATCTTGATAATGCCTAGTCTGAAGTCTATCCCTTCATTACTTTGCTCGCTGCTATTTTCAGGCATAAAAACTACCCAGTGCCTGGGCTTTTGTCCTAAATATACATCCAAAAAAAGAACTAAGTATTGGACAAAAATAGAGATAAGAATAATAACCATATGAAACGTGGTCAGGTAAGTTTTGAAAGTACAAGTGAAGAAGAAAATAGACGGTAAGTTTGATGTCCTTAATCATCTAAAAGAGTAAGATGAAGTAGAATTGATATGATGATGCACAGAAAGTAAGAAAATGAGCATTTGAGAAGGAAGATGTTAACAAAAATTATGTAAAGTTAAACCAAGAAGTGTTGAGATAAATACTTGTTTAAGTGACTAACATGCTTAACCTACCCATGTATATGTAGAAAAGGAGTAAAAGGCCTGGGTGAGCTAACCCTAGACTTGGAAATTGTTGGGAACTTGTTAGTGATAAAATTCCTCATATAAAAAAATAAAGGAATATTTTTAACATTGGGTAGACTTTGGGTTGAACAAGGTTGAAGCTATTCATTAAGGTCTGTTAGTAACAGGCTGGTAAAACTTGTAATTGCAAGTAAGGAGAATAAAAAATATTTAATAGTACAGTCTTTATTTTATTCCTGTTACAGCTAAATTGTCAAATTTTATGCCATTAGAACCAACATTGCAATGATCCAGAAGGGAAGGTTTGTTCTCAGTCAGGTTGAATGTTTCAGAAACCAAGTTCTCTAAACTCCAGTTGGTATTAGAAAAGTCCTTGCTTGCCTTATGCTGAACCATGCGTTTTCCCGTTTTCTCAAACTGCTCAAGAACTGAGTCAGTCATAGAAAACGAGTTGTGCAAAGGGAGTTTGCTTGAGTCTACCATAAAAGATATCCTTGGCCTACATTCACTCTCATGACCTTGTACTTCAGAATAAATATTGCTTGACAATTAGTCTTGTTAACAATGCAGTGCAAAACCCATAGATTATTACCACTAGAATTTCTCTGAGTCTGGCATAATGCCATACAGCTCTTCTATGAATAGCTGGAGAATGTCTACGGCATTTAAACATACATTAAGACATTGTTTATCTTTCTCTTTGAGGTTAGAAACGAGCTGTTCTCTCACGCCTCATTATAGAAAACCGGTCTTTTATTCCACTCATAGAAAACCAACAGGCAATTAGTAAAGGACTGACTGCAATCTAACATATTTCGAACAACAACCACTGTAATATTGACCTTTAACTGACAGAATGTCTTGACTTGGAGCTCTAATAATAAAATAACTTCTAAATACCAGTAGATAGGATATTTATACTTGTTTTCAGAGATATATAAACTGAATAATTTCGTTATGGAGTTGACTAGGAAACCTAGTATATTTGAGGGAGCCAAACAGCTTTTCCCCTGGCATCTTTTAGCATTTTGCTGGTAAATTTGACACAAGTCAATCCTAGAGTAAAATTGTATGTAAAATTTGACAGAAAAACGCTAAACTGCCAGAAGAGATACCTTTGAGACCTCTTTTGACGTAGTAAGCTCTATTGGACTTCAAAACCCTTTGGTTTTTCACAAAACGACAGCATCATTTACTGGATAATGTATTGAAAAGGCCATTTTTTTAACCCAACAGTTTCAGTAATTTCATTCCTTCATTAGTATTTTCCCCACAAACACTGATACCCGAATAATACCTATAATTAAAAGTTGTGAAACACTATGTATGAAATTGAAAAGCTATTTTCTTGACCAGTCTCAATTACCTGCTGATTTTAACTTCATGCCACTTGTAATTCAGGCAGCTAACTTTTACTGCATCTTAAATTGGATTACTTACAATTTTTAATCACTTGGTTGCATTTTTTATATTTACATTTTTGTTAATTGTAATTGAGCTTTGACTAAACTTCTATCACTGTCTGACATAATTACAGCTATATACAAATCTAGTTGTTCAAACAGAGTATTCATTCACTCTTAAAAGCTGGCATTAATATAATGTTTATTATTAGCTATAGAGCACCTTATGAAATTTTGCACATTTGATATTCAGTTAACATGAAATCAGTATCAATAAAAAAAATGTTAGTATCCAGTCAAGTAGAATAAAGTGCACAAAAAATTTTTACTTATAGGTAATAAGTAATTTTTATACTGGGAATTTCAATCCATTGCTTGCATAAGTTTGTCACGTATGTACTGCTCTTTAATTGGTGCCATCTTCATTGCCAGTAGCTTACACGATTATTTTCAACCTTTGCCAACAAGATTATTTGTCAAGTATGAATATTTATATATATTACCAGATGTCTTTATTAAAAAGATTTACATGAATTCTACAAATACACCAAAAAAGAAAATTGCTTTAATTTTATTTTAAAAAGTTATCCTCTAGTCTACCACAACAAAATTCATTAATTACACCAAGACACACACAGTCCTGCCAAAAGCAGACAAGTAACTCAAACGCCTAATTTGTCTTATGGCCCAACACCATTTAATGTAAATGATTGAGTCGGGTAAATGGTCAGAGACGTGCAAAGCTAACATCCTCCTGTCCCGTTCTTCCTCCCCCAGCAGGGCAGCAGGTCGGACTAACGTCAACCTTCACCGTACACGTGGACCACCAGGCCAGTTCAGGTTCTGAGTGAGAGCATCTTACAAAAGCCATCCCATTGTCATGTAATTAGGGTGAAACATCTACCAACTGAGTTGAACACTTCTTTAGGCATTTTTTAGTTGTATTTTAAATGTTTGTTTTAACAGAACCCAAAATTGGTTAGTACTGCTATTCGAGAGAGGGCTACAGGTCTATAATAAAATGCTCCTGTTGCTTGCCAAATACAAGACCACAAATATAGAAGTTTGTAACAGGACTAGAAGTCTATAAATTACCCTTTCAATCGCTCTCCATACAATACTTAGAATATTGCAGATAATGTTTACTATAACAGGGCTACAAGACTAAAATAACTGCCATGTAATACTGATCCCTACAACAGAATTACAGCACCATGAATGTTCTCTTTTTAAACTGACCACTAAAACAGCTTCCACTGCCTGTTCATGACCTTTGAGCTTCAGGTTAAAGTAAATTTAGAACTTACTTCAAGATTTGCATTTAAAAAGCTAATGACATAAGTGGAAAGCCTCATGTTTTCCATATCTTAAGCCTGCTTTTTGGTCAGTTATTTGGGATACTCTAAATTCTAACTGTTTATCTAATTTCTTCACAAAAAAACTTGTTACAAAATATAATTTTACCCAATTTTTACTTGTGGTGCAACATATTAATAATACTTCTTTAAACCAACGTACATAAATATTATGATTTTTTCCCTTATTTGAGATGACAACCAGTGCTTATTCCTGTTCCATTAATTCATTATACATTTCCTTAGTTACTGAATTCCAGTTTCTGGGAATTTCATTCGCCTTTTGTATCCAAAATTTCCGAGCTATTGGGTTAAGAAATTTCTCCTGAACTGACAAGGCTTTCTAGGCTTCTTGAATACAAATGTCAAAAATAAACAGACTTTCTATAAGCAAAAGCATAAAAACCAACAGACTTCCTGACAGTCAAAACATCACTAATGCAGAAATTATTTAAAAAACTAGGACTTTTATGAAAAATATCACAAACTAACACTCTTCAACACACGAAAGTACTGCAAACCAGCACACTTCAGAAGGCAAAACTATAACCACAACTCGACAAGCTATTTAAATTGACAACTACCACGAGTTACAATTCCTGAATGAAAAATATCAACAGCTCTCATTACAAATGTCTGAATGTTAGCTTTTTCCTTCCTGGTTTGGACATAAAATGCATTCTCTCCACTCTTTGCTGTTGTGGGCTTTTTGTCTGGGCTCCCATCAGGTCTTGGCCTTTATCTGTCCCCTTATCCGTTGGGTCTTCCAGTGGATCTTTGTCCTGTTACTTCCATATCTACTATTAAATCTCTATCCAAATATTCACCATCCCTTCTCTCCATATGTACAAACCATCTCAACCTTTTCCCACTCTTAAACATCATGTCTTCCCCAATTCCTCATTCAAAATAGATCTTCCTAATTGCATTTGGCCACTTTCCTAATTGCACTTTTCACTCCCTATCCTTTCCAGTCACCAGACACTTTGTTTTGCTTACATTCACTCCATTCCATTCCACTCTTCCTCCTTTTTAACAGTCCTCAGATTCTGCTGTTAGCACCAGGTCATCAGCCTAAAGTAGCTCCCAGGGATTCCTTTTCTACACTCCTTAGATTTTTCCATTACTAGATAAAACAATGGTCACACTGACCTTTGAGATATATCAACACTTCTCAATTTCTGATATACCTGCCACTATCTTCACTCCTGATTTCGTGTTCTGGTACAGCAACAGTACCCTATACCATCATAATGCCCATTTGCCTAGGTATTCTGTCAAATGTCTTTTCAAGATCCACTAATGTACAATTTCTTCAACTGTTATCAAATTAACAATGTCTCCTCTACTCTTATGAACTACAACAAAAAATGCCAGCCTCTACTGTTTCAAACTAAAGTCTGAACACTGGACTCCACTATCATCAACTCATTTCTGAATAATATATATGCTGTCATAAACTCATTTCTGAATACTAAACACCACTGTGTAAGCTCATTTCTGAAAACTAAATTCCACTGTCACCAACTAAAAGCTAAATACCAAATACACTATCACCAACTAACAGCCAAATACCAAATACACTATCACCAACTAACAGCCAAATACCAAATACACTATCACCAACTAACAGCCAAATACCAAATACACTATCACCAACTAACAGCCAAATACCAAATACACTGTCACCAACTAACATCTTGATATCAAACTACCAAAAACTCTCTCAACACCATACACCACTGTCACAAACTAACTCTGAACTCCATAATTCACTATCATGAACCAACATATTTCATGGTCCAAAACTAGACCAATACGATTGAACATTCTAAGAGTCCTGTAATATTGTAAACAGAACATTTCATTATGGTTTGCCTTTTAGAACCACAAGCTAGACATCACTAAGATTTCAAGTACACCTGAATATAGTGCAAAAAAATAAAAACACCACCACAGACAAAGAATTCTTCAAAGAACCTAAACCAACATCATGAAAAGCCTTTTTTAATCCTGAACTACGACAATTTCAATATGATTTCTGAATAGCATTACTATTTCAGTATCGTAAACTTCACACTTTCTAAAACCCCAGATCAAAGTTTAAAAAATTCTACACATATCCAGTTATCTTCAAAGCAGCCAATTTATCCTCACGAATTGGGAAACTTCAAAACATACATCTTGACCTCTGCCTTAAGGCAAGTTACTCAAGACCAGGTATATTGCCTGTAGAGTCCACCATCAGTCCAACTGATATCAAATTAACAATGTCTTCTGTAGTCTCAATAAATGCCAACTTCTACTGTTTCAAACTAAAGTCTGAACACTGAACTCCACTGTCATTAACTCACTTTTGAATAACATTTCAGCTGTCATAAACCCATTTCTGAAGACTAAATTCCACTATCACCATCATTAAGATTTCAAATCACATACACCAGAACATAGTGCAAAAAATTAAAAGCACCAACACAAGCAATGAATTCTTCAAAAAACCTAAAACACCATCATGAAAAAAGCCTTCTTTAATCCTGAATTAGGATAATTTCAATACGATTTCTGAATGTCATTATACTAATTTAGTACTGTAAACTTCAAACTTGCTAGAACTCCAGATGATCAAAATTTAAAAATTCTACAAATATCCACTGTTATCTTGAAAGCAGCAATTTATCCTAATGAATCATAGAAACTTCAAAACATATATCAAGACCAGGTATATTGCCTGTGGAGTCCACCATCAGTCCAGCATATTAGGATATTCCTCTTACCCAAGATTAGGTATATTACCAGTAAAGCCAACAACAGTCCAGTGAATTATCAAGTTCCTTTTGCACAAATAATCCAACATCAGTCCAGTGAATTATGAAGTTCCCATGTTTAAATACAGCCTGGCAAGACAACTTTGGAGCAGTGGAGAAGTTTTACTATATTTATGTCAACAGTATACAGTACCTACACTTCTAGAAAATAAAATCTCGTTATCACATCCCCAGCCACAAAACTACTCAAAATAGTACCACTACTGAATAACACTCACATCATGGACATATACTTCCAATTCTGAGACCTACACAAATTTCAATTAATTACTGTACAACAAAACTTCAGAGGATACTGTGAAAACCTGGAAAACCTCAAGACCAAATATTTACCCAGTTTTTCAGGGAGCTCATTTCATATAAAGTACATCCTCAATCAGAAATGTTCCCTAAAACTAACGAGTCGCCTTCAGCCAATTAAATGACAGGGAAAACAAGTCTTCTACAATTTTCGCCTTTGTTAAAGTTCGGATATTATCTCACACTACCACAAAACTCCCAAACTGCTTTTCTGATATAGTAGTTTTTTATAGTAACCTTTCTGAGATATTAAAGACTATATTAATACCCATTATCTTCTTAATGTTGTCAAATACATTTGTTTCTAGCCAACCAAGATCAAAGACTTCTATCATAATTCCTTCAAGATTAACATTTACTGTATAGACCCATTACAGACAATGTAATGACTTTGCAGGTTTCACACAGACTTCCAGAAATGGCCATTGTGGTATTTATCCCTCCTAACTATGTCAATTACACAAATGTAATGTCAGCCTAAACCAAGAAGATGTTTGAGCCCCAAGCTGGTACCCCCTTTTGAAAACACTGCATGTGTCAGATATGTAATTAAAAGTATTGTCATATACTTGACCAAAGGAGTAACATTTGATTTTCAAAATATTCTGATATACACATACCTTCTAAGACATATGGCAGGATATAAATTATATTCAATACTTACTAACGATTCTGTTAAACAAAGTTCCATGTGAGCTACTGTAAAAAAAAAAAAAAATTGAGTGATGCAATCAAATTCCAATTCAGCAAAAATTACCAATTCTGATCAAGAAAATAAGCTTTCTCATCTCAGTAAACAGCATTCTACAAGTTAGAATCTTCCGCATTATATCAAATTCACATGAGTTTATGCAAGATATAGTAATAAAAAGAATTGAAGCTAATAATTAACTTCTAAGTGAAATGTGACAATACAGAATAAAATTTTCCAAAAATGACATTTTTTCTTCAAAAATACTTAAAGAATTTGAAGTTAATCTTATCAAGAATTTTTACTTCTACCTATACAAAAGCAATTTTAGTCAGTTACCATAAAAAATATATCAATTTTACATATGAAGACCCCTGATGACAGAGAGTAAAATAACCACCCACTAATAACCAAAAGACAATTTATCCGCATAGCTCCAAGGGACGAATTCTGTCAGCTATAAACCCAATTATACAATGACCAACATGTTCAAAAATAAATACATTGTAACCACACGTCTTTAGCTAATTGCTTCTCAGTTTTCTACTACATTAAATACAACTCACTTTCTGAAACAAGACACAGGAGAAAGAGTCCTGTGTGAAATCTCAAGAAAGCCAAAAACAATGTAAAACAAGTATGCTTAAACCCAGTCATTCTCAAACATATTATTCATAGAAAAAAAATGAATCAGCATTACTTTGGCCATTATACAGTTTAAAATGAAATTCTGGCAGTAATAATCTACATGGTTTGGCTACTGCAGATCATGAGACATTATATATCAAGCAATTATTTACTCAAGCACAATAGTTACAAACATGAGACTGAACATACACCAAGACCTATCTCAGTGGTAACCTTGTCAAGTTCCCTTTGGACCTCCTCAGTGTAACTCATTTTCTTTGAAAGACTTAGTTCTTTAGCAGAGACAGAGGAGACTGGAATACGCATGGAAAAGCACAAGAGAGTAAGGTTTTTCTCATACCAACCATCAGCTTAGAAACAACTCTTATCTGGTCTCATAAACAGACACCTGACTGTGCCTCCTACTGAGAACAAACTCCCCACCTTGAGTCACTGCAATACTGACTCCAAGGAGTTCTTTATTTTAAATCTTTTTCAGTTTTCTATAAACATTGTATATATGAGATGAGGACTTCTGTACTTCAACTTACATCCCTCTGATAATGAACAATTCATACATTTTCTTTAAACGTCAAGGTTTATAAAGTTATGTTTATAAACATTCCTCTAGTTCTCAATAAGTCCTAATCACTTTAAATATGGCACCAAACACTAACTGCTCAAAAATTTAAAGCAAAAAACCTAAGAAATTATCTAAAAATATAAACTGCTGAAATCACATATAAATTTACACCCATTTTATTACTTCATACACTGGCTACTTAAGGTCCAAATGTCTTTAATCATGGAAAACTAAACAGTTACAAGATGAAATAACTGGTCTTAAGAAGTATTAGTAAAGGTACATTAATGGTGTTTAGTGTGCACAAAAGAGCTTAAAAAATGTTGTGTGCAAGACCCCACAAAAGTATGTCGGGTGACAATGATGCCTCAAAGCATAATAGTACAAACAGTACAAAAAAAAGAGAGAGAGAGAACAAGAGAGAGAGAGAGAGAGAGAGAGAGAGAGAGAGAGAGAGAGAGAGAGAGAGAGAGAGAGAGAGAATTCAACAAAAAATAAGAGAAATTATAAAAGGTTTGATACACAAAATATGCGGACTTCATTAAAGCATACAAGAGCACGTTTTCTGCTGTTAAAAGCCCAGATGATCAGAACTGTTTCTACATTGCAAAAGGTGAACAATTCTGCTAGGTTGTTAATGTAACTGCTTGTACAGGATAACAAAAGAATGCCCCTGAATGTGCAGCATGCATCTTCAACTTCACAAATATTGCTTAAGTCTAGCAAGAATAAAAGGGTGCAAGGAAGAAGCGGGAACAATTTCTAACATCTCTCTCTTATCATACTTCTGTAACTAATAACACTGATAAGATCCTACTTCAGACTTCAGCAGACACTGGCCAAAAGGGGACAATTTGTATGGTTACTAGCCCCCAAATTCAGGGTTTATTAAACTTAGACTGTAATGTCCATGGTACACCATGGCAAAGAAGACACTAGATATGGTAAATTTTCTTGAATTTCTGGTGTCACCTATTCATCATTCCTAGCTAAATGAAGGTCAAGACCTGATGAGAACTGAACATAAAGCTGAAATACAGAAGTCCTTCTACAACAAAATGTGTAAAATATAGTGCATTACAATATTTTTTCACAACTGAAATTTTCACATTAAATTTTTCACAACAAGAGTTTAGTGAATCTTGAGTTGATCATATTAATGAAAATCAAATGGAATCTGTTATCAATTACACCTTGACATAAAGATACAAAAATACTCACAAGCCTAGTCTCTGTCCCATCAGGAACTCTAAAATTTACATAATATATATTTCAGAAACAGTAAAGGCAAATTTCAGAAACGGCTTACATTAACAAAGCCACAAGGATCTGAAGTATTTCTCTGTTGAAATGTATCTACAAACAGTGGGCAAAGTGATTTTGTTCCTATGCTGAGATTTCACTTTTGATAACTTACAAATTTCATTGGTGCCATCAAATTACCTATACTTTATAGGACTACTTCCTTGTATAGTTTCATAATATCTTCTTTTTATTTTTCACCAATATCTTTTAATCTCTTCCCCTTTGCAGTTCAGCTTCTCTGACCTACCCTTACTCCAACATATTACTTTCAATGAAAACCAACCCTTTTTAAGAATCTTACAAGGAAGTTGTCCCATGAAACAGTTTGATGATATTTAATTAAACAGCAATTATTCTAACAGCCAAGAAGTTCACTGAGAAATGATTTTCCCTTTTACAACACTGACCTGGAAAATATTTAGTGCTCTTGTGAAAAAACACTTGACTAATTTTCAAAGTGATTTGAATTCTTCAAGAAAGTATACTTATCAATATATTACTAAGAAGTACAAAATCTTTCTCATACCTAACAAAATGAGACTGCTTTTTGAATCTTATCCATTGTTAACAATACCAAACTCTCCATAAAGTAGCACTTTTAATTTTAATTTAATTATTAATTCATATACAATACCTAAAATACTTGTCAATAATATAAAAATTACCCAAATTACCATTCCCAAATTGGAAACTTCCACATGACAGCAGTGTCTTCAAATATGGCAAACTATACACAAATTTAAGAGTACCATTGAACTGCTTGAAAACTGAGGCACATTCTCTTATGTCAACAAAACTAAAATACAACTATATTCTGGAATATTCCCTAAATACCAGAATGGTTTGAGATATCCCATCCTATATAGACTTTGCCTTAACGTACCCTAAACCTTTAAGTACAAATTCAATGCCTATGTAATATTAAAATGGTGCATGGCCTGGAACTAGTAAGAAATTAATTCTAAACTGGCTTTGATATAAAGCAATAAATAAAACAAACTAGGACTCACTACAAAGGCTACAAAATAGGCTTTAGCTCTAAGTCACTAACCCACAGGGAGCTAGCCGAACAAAAAGTATATCTAAGGCTTTTTGACAAAAACTATTGAGAATTATATTTAAATATAAGAAAATCCTACCTGCCTGACATACATAATAAATTCAGAAATTCTTAAAAATCTATTCTTCACAACTAATGAACCACTGTACTAATTATTGAGCAGATAAGAACTACAGGAATCATAATTACCTCCCATTAATTTAATTTGAACTTGGGCAAAAATCTTTGTACCCTGATAATTACTGAATCATGACCAAGTAATTGATTTGCAAACTATACACTGAAGAGTGAACTAAATACCAAATATTAACACTCATCTTTAAAGTGAGTATGTATCAAGAAACAGTAAAGTATCTGGTACCCAACCATTAAAAATTCAGAAAAATACTTCTGTCCTGATACATAAAACTGCCTTCAGCCTGTATTCTGGTACTGATATACACCAGATGTACTATGTATGTCTACTTGATAATAAACATTAAGACCAATAAGCATATCTAGACAACTTGACAGTTGTTACTTATCAATCTCTTAAGAATTTTGTGCTAACAAAATATGTTCCCTGAGGCCAACTGGCTGATATAAAACTATTAGGATATTTAAGTAATGAACTACATATCCTGAAACTGGCAGCTGATGTTAAGCTAACAGGAAACTTAGATAATTAATTATATCCTGAAATAGCTGAACTACCTTATAAACACATTACAGTAAATTGATATGAAATTTAAGTAAAAACTATGTAGCATGAAACATACCAAGCTACTTGATAGCTGGTATTAAGATGAGAATTAAATAAATAAAAATAACTATGTAATATACCTTAAACCATATTTAACTACCTATGGCAATAGCTGGCATTTAACACTCTTCAGTGCCATCTGTAATCGTTACATTGATAAATTATATGAGTTTGATAGACAAACAATGAAGCTGGTCCTGAAGAATGCTTGTTGCAGTAGACTCTTCTACTATTCCACTGATTTTTCATCTTGCCAAGTGAGGAACTTTTGAATGAATGATCCACTTGCCAACTGTGGAATTTCTGCAAGAAATAAGGTAATTACATACTGTAAAGTTTACAATACTTTTGCTTACATGCTATTAAAATATGGACATCATCAACTATAACCAAGACCTAGGCATCTTACAACTATGCCCATATTACTAAGTGGTTCAATGTTGAATGTCTATAATATACTTTATGGACACCCTAATGAAATCCTATTTAGTTACAGCTACATAGTAAATGTTAATGTAACTACAATTTGATTTAAAATACAAATTTTACTGAAAACTAATGGAAACTTCTTAGCGTAAATTTCAGTCAGAAAAATAAAAAGCTAAATTGCATCAGTGAATTTTACTATTACCTTGGCCTGGCTACAGCCAATTTATGACCCAAATATTTCACAGATTCTGGCAAAAATTCCTTGCACAAATAACAAGACTATTTTGGATAATGCTTTAACTCCAAATCCTATCTCTTAGTAAAGGGCACACGATGAAATTAGGCCTCCAGAACTAAAAAGAAAAAAAAAATCTTAATCTACTCATCCCAAAAATCTTTGCTGTCCTAATTCATCTGATTAACATAATTGCTGGTAATTCAGCAAAGTAACTTCGACTTTCATTTCTTTCTAGTCCATTTTTTATTCAGCAAACTAACTTTCCCTTTCATTGCTTTCTAGTCCATAGGTCAGAGTATAAACATAAATAATAAGAGCTCATGTACACATGGCCTTACATTCTGTACTTATTACTCCTGAATATAATTTTATCTAAATTTTATATCTTCCAATGAACCTAATTTTCTGTCCATTATAAGCAACTTACTCAATACATTTTTAGGAGTGGCTGCAGTTTGCTGGGGCAACCCTGTCTTCGGCCAATTTTCTAGTCAGAACCTACCACTAGATGGCAGTAAGCTCTAACAAGAAAACTGGCAGAGGGACACACAACAAAACTGGCGACAAGATGAAAACTAATATTTATCACAACATTTTAGCAGTCATTTTTTACACATTTCTGATTTCAGTTTCGGCATGGTGGAATGGCGCTTTGCGCCTTATCTGCATTTCGAAAGATTCTTGTCAAGCATGTATGTTCTGGAAAGCAGTAATATTGCGCTGCTCGTGCTTCCCACAGGGGTTAAAGGAGACAAAATTTAATCTTTCTCAAGACTAACTGTTCCTTCCTTACACTGTTCACACAGACCACTAAAATTGCCTAAAAGGCCACTTTTCATCAGAAACAAATGCAATTCACTTTCAATGTCACATAATTTAACAAAATCAATAATAGTGACCGGATTTGCAGCGGCAAATTGAACGTGAAACGGATGGAAAGACGCCATGTTAACAGTTTGAATTCTGTGCTAGAATGGGGTCATGTGGTCGGGTCGAGGTCGAACTACTTACCTATGGGGAGGGATTTGGTTGTTGTTCGGTTGCCCCAGTAAACCATAAACTACCCCATTTTTAAATTCTTACCTGTCAATTGACAGTTTGATAAAAACTGCCCAGGTTCACCTAAGTATCTGGGCTTTATTAAACCAGTTGACATTAAGCCAGCCCCAATTGCAGGAAACTCTTCTGTGTGAGCAAAGCCATTTGATATCAAACCTCCTCAGCAACTGAAAGAATCATGTTAAATCATTTCACCTTGAACCACACTTCCCTTAAGATTCATTCATACAAATACAGCATTTGATTATTCTACAGTCCTATAATACAAGTACTGTACTTTGTCTTTGGCCTATCAGCTTCCTTGCAGTCAACTTTACAAATACTTCCTGTGAATTACCTGAATCTACCTGATACATTAGATTCATAAGAATCCTAAATATTCTGTTATATCAAAATGGAAAAAAGTAACTCTGGCTTTCTCACCCATTGCCAAGTTATTGGGAGTGATGTCAATGGTCATACTGGTATCTCCTTTCTCACCACCGAATAATGCAAATGGCCTCTGTGAAATAATGCCACTCACCTGTTTCCTTTGCTTTATGCAAGCTCTGCAAACATATTCTAAGTCTTTCAAGTTTCTGTTACATCACTCTAAACCACCTATTCCATGCAAACCAATATTGTCATTATAACATCTATGCTTTGAAGATTAAGGCTGTAGAGAAGTAAGTAATTCTTCAATTTCCTAAGTCTGCTGCATAAAAACACTCTGGACGGGATTCCTCTCTCAGATATGGAAGTAATCTTGACAAATTGCCTGTTCTAAATATGTTGGGGGAGAGTGGGAGGACTTCACATACTATCAATATATACTAGCTTTTTACCTAATGTGGGTTTGCACTTTTGCGAGTTGAGAAATCAAGCAAGATGGTAATTAACCTCAAAAGCAATTTTTGAAAACCTATCTTACAGCTTCTAATCCAGTTTAAAGTTAATTAAAAGATAAATCAAAACTGGAATGTAAGCCAGCAAATCTTGAAATTCAAAACTAAACTTATACATACAATAAATTTATCTTAATTTCTAAACACTTATCTCAAATTTGACGTATAACCTTCCCCACAAACTGTAGATCAGCAACCTCCTAGTCTCAGTCTGAAATGGAATTTGGTCCTTCAGTACTGATTGCACAATATCAAAGGCATTTCTAATATTTTGACAAAGTATTTCATAAATTTGTAAGAAAAATCACTCTCATAATTTTTACACTACTCAAATACAGCACTAGTAATTATATCCCATCCAAACTCCCTTTGGTTGTTAGAAACTTCTTTAGCTAAAAAAACAAAGGAAATGGTGAATATTCATGATTAATAATGTAACAAACTAAACCCACTTGGTTTCCTAAGAATACAATCCTTTTATGTATAGTCTCAAAGTTATACCAAACTTTTCCCAGGAGACAAAACTTCTGTGAACACCAATATTAGCTCAGGAATAATTAATGCTGAACATTAATCCAGTAAAAACAAGTGCTGTAAATGGCAGCCAAATTCTCAAGCTAAAATGCATGACTGAGAAGTTGAAAGTCAAACAGGAAGCAGAGAACCACTATAAGGAGAAGTGCCAAGAGAATAGATTTACTTTGCAAAGCAGGAAAGTCAGGTTTAACAAAAGTTATTCCATGACATCCAAGTACCTGAAACCTTAATAATGAGATTAAAACAAGAAAATTCTTTCATAATACTGATTTCTTAAAGCTGCCATAATCACTCCTTCCAGGCAACCGAGAGTGCAATTCCTTCATTGATATGGAAGTGGACAGGGCAGGCAATGTAATGGATTTATCAAGCTCTGACCAGAGGGATGCAAATAGGGGACTTAAACCTGGAAAACTTAAGTTGGAAGTGGAAATACGAAAGCATGGCAATGTTGGTTACGTTAAGACATTAAGTCAACTGGAGAGATGGAATGGATAGGGCAGATTGAGATGGAAAATATACCATCATAACTTTTGCTCCTATTGCATCCCCTCAATGAAAATGTCAATGCATAATTGCTAAAGGCTTCTGTAAACCTTTGGCAAAAACATTGCTTCTTTGTGTTACATCTTGCTTACCGAGTTCCCGAACAAGGACAGTCTACTGACACAAATAATGATTAATGGAGGAGCAAAATTCATGGAGCATATAAAGTGCAGAAGATATAAAAAATCCCTGACTAGTATGTATCTCTGAAACTAGGCAAGGTATGTTGGACCCTAAAAAAGAAATTGATGGGTAGTTAGTGGTAAGGGTTTACTATAACTTGTCTAAATGACAAAATATATATTCATATTTTTGACAAGTATCAATGCTAGTTCTTCACTCCTTCCCTTTGGCCCTCCATATCATTATTTCCTTCTTCATACTTTTCATCCACTCCCTTTGCTCCAGCATCCCCTCTCATTTCATATGAGCTCTAGGTTATAGGCAGAAAATTTATATTGCTGTCTCGATAAAGTTATCTGCAAACTGTAATTCACTAATATAAAATGGGTCCTCCTGATAGACAGAGCGAGAACCAACAGATTAAAGACTGAATGCTCAACTGAGATAGCTTGGGTTATGTGTCAGAAACTGGTGTGAACAGGACCATAGACTAAATCCAGTACCTAAAACCAGGAGCAAAATTCCATATTGAAAACCGATGATGAACCAGTAATGATTTATTGCTTTCATGATTATAACAACCACAAACAATTAAAATCACAAGTAGGCCTACTTAGTCTACAGGATCACAATTCAAACCAACTTGTAGACATATTTAGATCAGTTTAACTCAAGCTTTCACCAACACCAGTCTGTTATTTTAAAAAACCTTTTCATCAATAAATGCAACAACTCACATCAAACATTCCTTTAAACATAGTAAGGTAATATCTGCACCTAATTAGCCGTCTGATTGTAACCTCAAAATATATATCTCTACCTCAGTTCTCCTAACTACCATCTGTACATTTATGCCTTGGAAGTACAGTATTGACAAAAATATACCTGAAAGTCCTTTTACACCAGTATTAAATGTCTAGGCTACACCTGAATTTCCAATTCAAAGTTTTTGTAATTATTTTCAGTAACCTTAAATTTTTGTTGGTGAAACTTTACTTTAGTTGCCTGGTCTGATTCACGCCAGTCGCCGACTGGGACACGTTACCGCCTTTTTGGGGGGGTCCTGGGGGGCAAAGTCAGGGCACGTCGCCCTAAGTTAGGTTAGGTATGTAAGCTTTGGTTAAGTCAGTACCTGGCATTATAGTATAGGAGTCGACAACTGGTGGGAATCAGTCCGTGCAACTAAAGTAAAGTTTTACCTTTTGTCTTAGAACAATAAACAATGGCCTAATGCTGTTCCTTCTAACCTACTCTACCATTATGTAAATTTATCCGGAGACCAAAGCTGAAGATTAATTACTGTATTTCATATTCATTTCTGTGCTACTAACACTACTTCAAGCAACAATGACTATGGTTTGCAATTAACCTCCGCAATGTCACACGCCTTTCCTTATCCTTTTCACAAACACCAGTCACCTTCAGCTTTGCTACACATACAACATTGAAAATATCCAGCAAGTTTTATACCTTCACCTCAAAAGTACTTCACTTTCCTTAATGTATTGGTTTATATATTTCCTGGCAATGACTCAAAATTAACATAAAACGCCCCATAACTACCTATTCTAGAGCAGTACAGGTACACTAGGCTACAAGCCACAATCTACCATAGGCTGCTCCTAGAATAACTTTTAAAGTTTCTTATGTATATTTGCCTAACCTCAGTAAGGAATTACATGGATGTTTGATATATAGACAAATTGACAAAAGTGGGGAGGCTATAGTGGCGAATGTGGCCATAAAAAGTTGACAGGCTCAGCAACTCTTTGCAGTTGTTTATATACTACTTTAATCAATATCAATGAGCTAATGTACTAGAGGGACACTTACGTTAAGTATAATGAAGCATAATAGCTGGAAACATGATCCAGTTGATGATAGTCGACAATAGTTTGGCAGCTCACTAACTTCTGTCTGGATTCCAATAATGTCTTCCCAGATTTGGAAGTTAAATTCATGTTAAACTTATCGAGTTTAAGAGATAATACTTGAGGACCTGGTGACACAAAAACTTTTAGAAATATGCAAAGATAATATCTGTTGTCATATTTATGTTATAGCTTCACTTAAAGTAAGGTCCCAGAGAAGAAGATTCCTTCTTTGTCTTGCTAATGTGTGAACACAATACAAACAAAAAAATAGCTAAATAGACGATTCAGTGTCCTGGGATGGAATAAATATAAGAACTGACAAATATTCATCACTAACGAACTTAGATTTTACCGAAGACAGAGAAATTTCTGTGGTGGCCTTTTGTTAAATGAGAGTGCAAAAGAAGACGAACTTCTAAATGGGAAACGAAGCTAAAACGGAAACATGATATTCAGAAATAGTCACAAAAATGAACGTAATATTATTAATAAGTTAAAATTATTCATTTTACGTGAAAATACGTAAGATATATGTCTCAGATCTTGTAAAATTTAGGCCTGTTATCCTCTTGCCAATTCCTGACACCGCCGCTATGGACATCTATTGACAATTAGAGTAACTATAAAATAAAAAATTTGTAAATAGTAACTGACAACTGGTTTGCTTACACCGAAGCTGAGGCCCTTGATTTCAAGCAAGATGTGAGAAATTATATAAAAGCAATATGAAAAAATAATTATAAAATAAAATTTAATTCGCATTCAGGCAATATGTAATTCCTCTTTGCTCGTGAACTTGCTAAAATAAATAAAACATAAAAAACTAATGGAAACTATTAGAATCAAGTGTCTAGAAATAATTAACTATTGTCTAATCTTTTATATATTCAATATAAAAATAAAATTTATTGTAAATTTAAACAAAATAAAATAAAAACTTATTAAATACTACTATTTTAGTGTTAATCGTAATATTAAGTCATATTTTACTTAAAAAGCAGGTAATCCTAAAGGTATTTTGCCAAGGATATTTGGTAAAACAAACAGACAGACGAATTTGAAAACTAACATTGAAATAAAAGTAAAACACAATAAAGCATTATAATAATTAAATATAAATATATTGGCAAGCGATTGAATTGAAATAAGTAACCATGAATATTAATTTCTCGATAAATTAGATTTTAAAGATAAATTTCGATATTTATGGACGCACTGGTGAAGCTGTACTATAAATGTTGATGTAGACATTACCAAAGGTAACCAAAGTAAAAAAGTAAATACAATGGCAGTGAAATTGTCATTTAGGAAATGGAGTAACCTTAGATGGAATGGAAATCAATATATCATAATTGGTATTACATTACTTCTACAGGCACATAAGTGACCCACAACAAGATCATCTGAAAATTTAATGTAAAGTGATAATAATAAAAACATAATAATTGGAATTTTTTTGCAACTAAGTAAGACTTTATTTATGGCTTCGAGATGCTTTGACAAATTTATTATTGTCCAACATGTAAAATTAGTTATAAGCTTAAAGAAATTACACACAAGCTACTGATATTTGTGGAATTGCAGAAATTAAGTAGAGAATAATTGAATAAATGGATGACTGTCAACTTTCCAAAAATATGAACATTTAACCTTTTTTATTGACATAATTTAATACTAAAATCATCCAGTCTAAGATAGATTAAAGCTAAGATATACAAATCTGTAGGTATCACACTAAAAAAATGTATATTCATGTATTTAAAGAGCTTAATTCCATTTTTGTATCTTTATTTTAGGTCAGTTTCCCTGTTAATAATGCGTTTACATTTTCTTATCAGCTGATCAGCTTTTCTAAAAAATTATTGTCTTCATCTTTTCAGTAAGCTATGAAAATAATTTAATATCAATTAAACACTTAAATTAATAAAATTTCATTTAAAAGATACTAATTTTACAGTAAAAGTATCATATTTTACTTAAAAATGAATAATCTGTGAGGATTTTAGTTATAAGGGTTCTGGTAACACAAACAAAGCAGACGAATTACTGGACAGAGAAATACAAAACTTTAAATTTTAAAATCTACATAATCAATAGAACAATGCACGATCTCTTAGCCTATTTGATAAAAACAGTTGAATGAACTTAAGTAGTGCTTTCACTCACACGACCTGTAGCCTAAAGTTAAGCAATACTGGGACTGGTCTGTACCTATATAGGAGGCTATGAAGAAATATATAAAAATATTTGTGTGGGTAGGACATTTGATTACAAACGTCACTCTAGATGTGAACCAGGTGGAACTCCTTCCTCTCAAGTAAAAATAATTGTTGGTACAACATAGATAGAGCTCCCTTAGAAAGTGCCAATACTTTGGTGTACATATAGAAAGTACAGACAGTGCTTGATATTTCTTGGTTGACCCTTTTCCAAGTACTGACCAGACTCAGTGATAATTGATTGACAAAGCTGGTTGCATGCATGCATTTGGCAATCAAGAAAAGATTAATCAGGACATTATTTTGGCTCTTTTTATTGTTTTACATGATGATATTTTACGTATTCACTGTTTTTCTGTAGAGTGTGTAATGTTAAATTTTCTTCTTGTGTGTGTGTGTGTGTGTTTTTTCTTCACTGTTTACTTTGTTAAAACGATAACAGCAGAAATACTTGTGATTATTAAATTTTCAGTAAGATTTGGCGTTATTTAGGCTAAATAACTATGACGATAATAATATCAAACATTTATTTTTACTATTTAAGCATGACATTAGAAATTAGGACATTATTAGCTCTATCTCAAGTATAATTAATTGTTTTTATCCTACATAAGCCTAGTCTGGCGGTGAATTACGTACCCTGACTGTCAGAGAGAGAGAGAGAGAGAGAGAGAGAGAGAGAGAGAGAATGCAGGTCATCACATTTACACTCAAAGTTCATGGCAGCCAAATATATCGTTGTAAGATATTATCTTCATCATTATTCCATCACTGGTTCATATACCTTCTCTCTCTCTATGTTTACAATCGACTGGTTTTATAAAGAAAAGTAAAACCTTGAAAACAGAAGAAAAACAGCTTTTTCTTACCTCTCTGTCACGGTAAAGGTTCAAACATCACAGTACGTCCACTCACTTTCACTACTTACGACATACTGTTCGATTAATATTTAACGTTCAAAATATCAGGGTTGCCAAATGAACACAACAGCTTTTGGCCAAAATTTAAAGAAAATATGGCCGAAAATGGCCACCCTGGAAAAGTATTTGGCCCAAGATATAAAATGATTAAATTGTGTGAATTAACATACCAGCAATTAACTGTGCATAAATTATGCCTATATATTCGATTACACGTCATCAAAAATACTTTCTACTTAAAATACTAACAGAGAAACAGCTGTTAAACTGACAGCATTTCCTCAAGATATTGAATATCGTTCTTTTTCTGCAGTCGAGTCGTAAAGGGTTTTGCTGTTGAGCATTTGTAGCATTTCTGGAGTACATTTCATGACCAAATTGATCATTCATGGCCACAGGGTTCAAATAATGGCCAAATTTTTTAAAAATTGGCCAATGTGACAACCATAGGTCTACCTTCAAAAAATGTTTAACCAGGGGCTTCCTTCTTCTCCCAACTCACCGACACTTCGAAATCTCACCTAATAAGATTGACAGATTAAAGAATCTAGTTTTGATTGGCTACGAATACAAGGGTTTTACTGACTAATACCGAATATCCCGTTATCGCCTATGATTAATTAATTGGCGCCATGATCTGTTTGCGTCCATGGGCCGAAATCCAGTAGTATCTACAGGTCGCTGTCTTACTAAAGCCATGTATCCAAGAAATCAGCAGTTATCGAATTGACACTCAGGTTCCATAGGACAGACTTGGCTTGCATTGAGAATCCTCTTAAAGGTAGTCTAGGCTGGGATAGTGCCATTGTTGGTACAATGTCAGAGTATAAATGGATTTAAGGCAGTAAAACGCCTTATCCTGCCTTTATCCGCAAATGTGGCTTGCCTTTTTAATAATCCCACTAACATTATTATTACTTATTTATTCTAATAAATCTCAGTAGCCTTACGCTGGTATCAGGTTGTGCTCGTCTATTTCAATGTTTCGGCGAAAGCGAAAATTATACTCAGATTTTTCCCACAAAATTCACGGAAAGTTCAACCTAGTTCTTGATCACCGAAACCATATAGTATTGTAGGAGCCTTTTTCCCTTAACAATACCAATTAAAGCATCAAAAAGTATATAATTTACTCATATCTATTGCTGTTTCTCAGATTCTATGATTATATTTGGTTTTCTCCCTCCTTGTTAAGTAATTGTAATGGTTCTTTACTATTCTGTAATCTTCCCGTACAGTACATAGTTTCCATCTTTAACCTTTTCCACTTGTCCTGCTCGAGTGTCTTCCAACTTCAGTTTCAAGGTCTCACCACTGAATCAGGGTGATCTGTACAGGTACTAACTGTCGTACATTTCCTCATCTATGGGCACTCTTCTCTTTTCTTCTCTTATATTAAGACATTTTACAGTCTGCTCTCAACAGATTTAAGTTACCTGATTACAATATCTAGATCTTCATTAATTTTCCAAATCACCCAATTGAAGAAATGGTGCAAAGAGAAATTGGCTCTTCCTAAAACTTGTTTTCTTTATCACACTGTCAATAATAGTATTCTAAATGTTGTAGGCTTATGGACTGGAGAAATGGTGCACTTCTCAGCACTAATATCTGATACATTGTTATTTATTAAGTCACTTAAAACAAGATGAATGACCAGTCAAAGTTGTTCCACAATCAATTGGATTCTATTAGCTCATCAAAGACAGCTGCATTGTGACTTTGTGCCATCCATCCATAAGTTCAAGTCCCCAACAGATATAGATTTATTGTAAACAAGGCCTATACAATATACACTTCACAATGGTGGCCTAAAAACAACAGATTCTCTGATCTATTTTTAATTTTATCTCAATATATTTAAAAATACTTACCAAAGTTCTCTAAATAACTTCAAGATGGGAACAACTACTGATAAGACAAGTCTAACTTCTCCCTAAAACCCAGCTGCTTTCAGAATATGAATAAGAGGAGTCACTTTTGCTACCTTAGGCATACCATTCATTTTACCCATGTATCCTAACATTTACATAACTGAACAGTATTTGTTGCTATTCTGTACATAAACACATCCAAAAGGCTTTGCAATTTCTCAAATTCACCCAGTGGTTGGTATTCCTGCCTTTCTGTCTCACACACATTATACACTTTACCTAATTTTAACTCCATCAAAAATAACTGAAATAGGAGAAGAGATCGAGACACGTTCTGATTTTGAGATTACGTACTGACGCAAGTTTGGACCAAGGAAAAGGTTACTTATTCTACACATTATGCAGGGACTACTGGTAAGTGTTGTTACCTAGAAAATTTATGGATATGGATACACAAGTTTTATATTCTTATGATCCACTTCTAATTGCCATTCTTGATAACAAATAAAAATACCGTATAACCTTTAGCATGATCCTTAGACTTACTGCTACTCAAGAAACCACCATGAGTGAATAAGTGGCAGACTATCCTATGAGACTAGCTAACTTTCAATTGGTTATAGAGACAATTTCCATCAGTTTCAATCAAATGGCTCAATTCCCCAACTCTGTCAGACAAAGCATAAGTGGTCAGTGATCAGGTGGGTATACAGCCTGACATATTCTTACACACAAAAAACTGAATTTTTTTAAGCAAAACTAATTTTCCCAATACTTACACAGGCAATTTCATAACCACAAAATGGCCAACTATTACCTGTGAAGCAAATAAGATTTTCATAACTCATTTCTACTACCTATTACTTTTCCCAGTAAGGAATTATACACCAGTATTCCTTGACATTGCAAGAAAATAACCAAATACTGTACTTTCCGAGAGGTATTATGATGAAAAGAAGGGAAGCTGAGATATTTCTATATTGAAAACATATATACATTTTACACTTAATTAGCTACTGTGAAAATGACCAAAAAAAATTGTATCCTAATATTTTCAATAAATAATTCTCTAAGATTAAATCAAAGGTATACAATTCCATATTCTTCAGCATACTATCATTATACATATCATCCCTGTTCCTTATGATCTAGCTTCAGAGTGCATAGTTTCAAAAATGAACTTTAAGAATTCAAGATGCTACGAAGGTACAGACAATATGTATTTCTGTAGAAAAAAAATAAAAAATAAATAAACAAAGTAGGAAACATGTTACAAACAAACATTTCCAGGCCATAACACAAACAAAATTGCTTTTTCATTTTTTCAGTCATTTATAATCAACTGACTTGAGAGGTGTCATGATCCCATATCATTACTATACAATACACATCTACCAAAACCGCTGCACGTGAAGAAAGAACCATTTCACTTTGTTTAGTTACCCATTTGCTACATCCTGGTATATCTGGGGAGGTATCTATTTGTCTAAAATTACTCAGTTAAGGACTAGAAGACTAACATTTGGACTAATGATGCGGGTAATGCAGATGAGAACAAGCATAATACAAGCTTCAAATGAAGAGTGAGCTGCTGCCATGCCTGTCCGTTCAATATATATCTATATTTTCAAAACAGCAGATACAACAAAGGAGAACTGTACAGTATCACAACTTGAACCCTGTAGTAAAGATGTATAGAGTAAATGTAACAAGCTTTCCATGACTTGCATTCACTAGACTAAATGGCGAAAGGCGTGCGACAAATATACAAAAAGATTGATACTCCAGTCATGACAACTGATGACAGACAGGGGTAGAAAGAATAGGGTCGCAAAAGCAGATGGGGAAAGAAAGAGAGAAACTGTCTTCACTTAATAACAACAGTCCAATAGATATGTAAAAGCAGCATGCTAGTTATGAGATCATGTTCTCTTCTTGTTTGAGGCATCAATACTTCTCGATTCATATTACGAAATAGTAAAATATATATAAATAAAAGGCAGCCAAAGGTTTTTAAAAGGCAGCCAAAGGTTTTTCTCGGTGTACATTATTCTTAA
The DNA here is from genome assembly GCF_040412425.1 of Macrobrachium rosenbergii. Taxonomy (NCBI): domain Eukaryota; kingdom Metazoa; phylum Arthropoda; class Malacostraca; order Decapoda; family Palaemonidae; genus Macrobrachium; species Macrobrachium rosenbergii. The sequence goes on along the minus strand of NC_089770.1, from coordinate 9,308,919 downwards.
AGGCAATATGATTTGAAATGAATCTTACAACCAAAAATTTTAATACTGAACCTTCCCAATGATATACAAACTTTTATTGACATTCGTGTTCTGTTAAATTGAGGTACAGGAAACATTATTTATATACAACATAATAATCGCACAGTAAGGAAGGTGCATCAGCATGTGTGGCTTACTAAATTAATTAGACCAACCTCCTATCATGTATTTTCATCCAAAGCCATATTCACACAATAAAACTTCTGGCATATCAGTGCACGCTGAAGGATAAATTTGACATTGCCTGGCATTGTCATTAGTGTGAAATAATTTGAATAAACTAAATTTCTTGTAGGATTTCAAAGATAGCAACGTATACCAAGAACACTATGTAAAATCATCATCAGTTCAAATCCTTGATCCTTTCAGAACTATCCAAGTCATGGGCTTGAGCAAACATCTACATTTTCTGATAAATTACATGGCAACAAATTCACCAATTACAATTAATAAATATAAAGTACAAATGCCTCTACCTAAAAATGCTTTTTACACACATGGCTAAAAAGGATTATTTTGTTGTTTTACATACCACTATTGTAGAGGTCATAAGTTCAATGTGAAAACTGCCATGAACATGAAAAACCACAATTTGAAAAATACCATAATTTCACATACAGCTTTGAAACATCATGTCTCTTGTGTAGAAAACACTGAGCCTTATTACTAGTAGTTTTAATAACTATGACTTGTCAGTAATCATTTTGAAGATAACAAGGACTCCAAGTGTCATAACATATTTTAGCCTTTGCACCTTATTGTAAAGTATTTAGTAATTAAGTGGCTAATTCATTATTATAATTCTGTAAAATGGATTAACACTGTTTCTGGTGCAATTGTTATTATGTTTCTGGCAATTATTTAACACTTCAGTACTTTTTTTCTTTATAAATTTGTCTTTACATTTATGTAAACTAGGTTCTTTTTCTGCACCATTGCTTGATCATAATATTTTTTACTATAAAGAGATGGCATGCTATCCTAAAATTCAAGTGAAAATATTCTCTTTCCCTGGAATCTGCTTTTTTTTTATATTGGGAATCTAGAATTTAGGTGTTTTGAGATAACAAGGAAATTTGATTTTCAGCCAAACTTCCACAATTAGACATACATATATAAAGCTCTTTTCATTTAAGAAAACAACTACTAAAAATGTGCACTTACTAGAGCATCATACATTATACTGTTAATTTGAATAATGGCTCAATTCACTGCTAATCAACACAATGATTTGTCACCTGATGTTTCTTCACACCTGCAAAATCTTGCTTCTTTCATCATTTCTCGTATCGACTTGACATTTGCATCCAGAATAGCCAACAGTCCTGAGAGGAATCTTCAGGATTTGTGGTGAAAAAAAAAAATAGGATTAAACAACACCAAATGATAACTGATCATGGTTGGTACACAAAAGTCTGGTATACATAAAAAATAAAGCTTAATTACTGTACAGCTTTTCCCATCCTTCTGAATACTTTACTGTGCTGATAATTTAATCTTCACAACCACAAATTCAAACCATGTGGAATTCAAACCACATCTAACCTAAGAACGAAAATAAATTGAAATTAACTTGTACCTCAATATACCAGAAACCCTCCCGATATATATATCCAAACTCAATAAGATACACGAGGACTAAAAGCATTCTACTCCAGTTTGTTTTTGAGTTACTCTTGAAAAAAATATAAAGGCAAACAAGTCTTCACATTAGCTACATGCATCTTTGCACTAAATCATAATATTTTCAACACCTCACAATCACTGTAATTCCTTACTTAAAATATTTTCCTAATCTTGTAATTATCATAATTTCTTCAATCTTGAGTATGTGTCAATACAAAATAATAATGTAGAATAAAACAACCACCATTTAATATAAATAGAAGATTCATTGGATATATAACACAGCAATCTATAGAATATGTGATTTCCTGTACACTTAACCCCATAGTTTAGAGGAATCTTGTACATGGAAGACATATGCGAGAAAAATGAAATGTCGAATTTGTTCTTGAAGATGAGAGTTCAACTAAAGACTTCAAAATGTAAGTCATTTACCCAATTTGTTCCGAGGAACAACGAGCATAGACATGAGATCATAGGCAAAACAAAATATCTGGGTAATCCTCATAATGCCTTAAGAGTTATTTCAACTGAATTTTAGTGAGCATCTTTGACGTGACTATACAAAATAAGGCAAGTTTCTAAATCAATTTTCATTCAGATAAAAATACAAAAGTACAGAAAATACTCTGCAAATGTCTTAACCTCACTTATACTACTGCAAGCAACAGCAGTACTATTATACTGCCATGACTGATATGACCAGGATTACAACTGGACAGAATTAGCTGCTTGAAAAGAACTTGGTCCAATATTTACGGATTCCAGATATATAAATATATACATATATATATGCAATATATATATATATATGTTTATGTATATACAGGCATACATAGTTAAATTAAAAACCAATATAACAATGTATATCTACAGAGATTAAACAAAAATTACGAAAGATTACTACACTTTAAAATTAGAAAAATTATATATGAAAATGGTTCCATATTTAAAAACATATAATGGGCCTTTAAGATGAGGATACATCCTACACCTAGGTAATAATAATAATAATAGAGAGAGAGAGAGAGAGAGAGAGAGAGAGAGAGAGAGAGAGAGAGAGAGAGAGAGAGAGAGAGAGAGAGAGACTTCTGTGTGATTAAATAATGACAGATGAGAGAAGCAATGAGTTCACTACCTTACTTCCTCTGAAAACTTCTTAACCAGACTAACACACTCTTCAGACTAATTAACTCAACAGGATAAGGTATTCTTTTTTTTTTATTTTTTATTTTCTTTCCATCAGCCATTCTAAGAGGATCCCATGCTCTGCAGGTAAATACAATGAGAATGAACATATTTTGTGAATATAGAAAAATTACTTCAAATACTGTATATATCTGTACATAAAAATCTTGGTACCATATAATAACATTTTCTGACAATGTTCAAATGTCAAGATTCAGAAGTCTATTTTAAGTACAACTTTTTCAGCAAGGTTGGTTTTACAACTTGACTACTGTTCCATGATATGAAAAACTAACTCTAAAATTATAGGTTCATCTGTCACATTTGCTGCAGCACGATGAATGACAGGGATGAGTTCGGTATCGAGGTCATTCATGCAAGGAGCTGGTAAGCGGCTACCGCTGCTGCCTGCTTCGTAACCAACCTGCAGGAGATAATGTGCAGATATAAATTAACAATACTATAACACTCAAACATTTTAAGACAGTTTCAACAATACTTTAATTACAATCCATACACAATCAATTATGAATGGCTATTTAACAAACCATATTACAGTACTATATTCTGCCTATACAGAGCCTTGTGCCACACACAGATGGACCTGATGATTGCAACCATCCAGCTATTTGAACTGTCTTGTTCCAATTCACCTCTTATTTATGAACAAATACTTGAGGCCAGCCTTGCCAAGTCTCCATGTGCAACTCAGTGATCTGATTATACTACTTTATAAAGCATACCCAATGAAAATGACAAACACGTCAAGGGAAAGCAGATCTCCTTTGTGAAAAATCCCAAGATGCATGATGATCTTGGAGAAGAGGCTGCAAATGGAGATTACAGATTACACCTTGTGAGAAATCCTTGATTCCAATACAAAATGAGGCACTTATGAAAAGCAAAAAATACTTCTTAGGTTTTTCATGTTAACATAAATCTAAAACACAATAACAGTTCACGACTCCCTGGGTTCACATGAAGAATATATTAATGAATGTAAACAAAACTTGGAATACGGTAAAGTTCAAGTTGGATAATACAATGGAAGAAACTGTTCAGGTCTAAAATCCCATTCATGATATCTGACTGGAAGGTTGTTGTTATAGTTTAATGAAATCAATTGTTTACATATCTACACTCATAGGGCTCCCCCAAAAGATTCACTAAGATATATGAAATTTACGCTGTCAAACCAAGCACTGGGGCACTGTTGGCTATTCAGAATTTATGACAGTGAAATGAGGAAGCTGGAAAGGCTGGACAGCAAAATAGATAGATTCAGAAAATAAATGATTGATACAAGGATCTAAAGAATAGTTCAGAGGTGTTGGGCAGTACGACTCAAGTAAGGCAGCTGGAAAGGAGGTACAATAAAAGGCTAAAGTGTGGATGCAACCATGGGCAAACACCCTTAGTAATGCTTATAAACTGAAATATAGAATTTTGGCCGAAGGCCAAGCACTAGGACCAAAGAAGTCACAGCACTGAAAATAATGTTGAAACAATTGTTAGAAGTGGATGGAAAGTAAAATGGAAGAAAGAGCATATGAAAGGAGGTACAATAAAAGGAGTGAAAGCAGTTGCAGCTAGGGGCTGTAGGGATGCTGCAAAGAACCTAAGTAATGCCTACAATGCCTACACTGACAGCACTAGCCCCCTCTATGGGAAGTCCTGCTTACAGTAAACAAGTGAGGTACACAAACAGCAGTAACCCCTACAGGGAGGATTCGCTATCAAATAACATGTGAAAATTAGTTAGGTAAAGTTAAAAGAAGTTAAACAGCTGGGTGGGAAGCAACCAAAAGAAACAGATGGAAAGTAAAAGGCAGAAAAGTAACACACATAAAAGCAATGAAGCATGAGTACTGTTGAAAGTCTGCTGCACAAGGCACACTACAGGAAGTGTCCCTATTTGGGATTAACTGTAGTGCAACCAGCAAAGCATGAGAATGGTTTTCAAGCCTCCCTTTCTCTTGCACAATATTACTTACCAACAACTGCATGTACCCAATAGGAAGTAGGGTCAACTGGGACAGTTTTTCCTCCAACAGTGCCAAACAGAGTACAAATAAAACAATTTGGTGTGCATTTACCAGGAGGCATATGAATAAGCCCAAACTAAAATTTAACACAATCACTGTAGTTAGAACACAATTCCTTACGCTATCCTGATGAATTGTAGAACGCAAACCAAGTCTTGTGTGGCCATTAGCATACATCTCAGCTAAGTGAGGGGTCAGAGCAACACAGAAGGCACGGGCCAGGATCTCCGAGAGTCGGCTCAAGTTGATGTCATTACTGTTGTTTGTTTCTCCCTTAAAAAAATTATAAGTTCAATTAATTTAATGATTCAAATACATCAAACTAAAATACAGCAAAAATGTTCCTTTCGATAAAACATTTCCATTACTACAATTAAAAATGGTGACCAATTCTTTTAAAATATGTATATTTAACTTTAATTTGTTGTGTCACCAATTACTTCTCTTACACAAGAAATATTAAAATGAACACAATCTCTTGCCTATGGGCTACATCCAATTTTGACTATATAATAAATTTTATTTCCTAAAATTAACACAAATACACTGCTGAAACATGTCTAACCATCTTAATCACAAGGGATTAAGCTACCTCCAAATAAAACCTATCAAATTACTACACTATCTCAAAAGTATCAATTACAAAACCTAATCTCAAGCTTGCTAGCTGGCTACTATACATCACACATTCATCTGTTACCTGCAGAATGAAGACTTCTGTCCACCTTATCAAGTGAGCATTGCTGACATAGTCCGTTCCCGAGTGTATTTTTACCGATGGTATGCCATCCATCTGTTTTTCATCTACAGCACTCTTGATACTAGAAAAATAAAACCACGAGCATATCAATACAAAATATTAGGAAATGTCATCACATACACATACACAATGAGTGTCTATAATACATACATGATACACATTTACTAAAATATGACTAACAAACACCACTTGCTGCTTAATCTTTACCCAAGTTACATATTCTCAGTCTCCAACAGCTGGCCCAAAAGGATCAATTCTTCAATGAATTATCTACTTTATGAAACTGTTTTCAAGCAAATGTACCATTAACAAAATTTCTATGGTGAATTAATATTTAAACCACAAATTTGAGCATTAGTGTGTTCATCACTTGTGATGTACACTTTTGAAATATCTCATTTCTTCATTCCTGATAATACTACTTCTTAGTCATGCTTATTTGGCGGCATAATCTCTCAACGCTATTTGTGAATTCTACTCAATCCTCAATTCAGTAATGAGCTCATGATTTTCTACCCATATATTTACTGACTTAACAGATATCACCCACGCATCCTTAATTACTAGTTTAAATAGTATATTACTATCATGCACCACTCCTTTCACCATCACACTTTTCTCCATGTCAAAATACTGAGGGACATGAATTTCTATCCTCTTAAATAATTATGGTTAATATATTAAATAACATGAAAATATACACTATGATGATGAATCAAAAAACCAACATTCTATGAGGTTCACTCCTTAGAGCACTCACCCAACATTGAAATTCTTATCATCACTAGTCCATCTGATGACAACAACTTCGTCTGGCTGCTCTGCCGTTACGGGTCCACATGGGATATCAAACTCCTTCATATTTCGCAGTGCGTCACGGAGTTTGGTCATCATATCTGCAGGTATCTGTCAGAAACAAACGTATATGCCATATATGAAATTTAATCCCATCTCAATGAAGATCTTTTACAACTTTAATTAAAGTTTTAGATTTCAGTAATAAAACCAAGTTATCTTAAATGCAACCAAGTAATTTAAATTCAGAACATAAAAACCTTAATGGAAAAATGGACATGATTCCTGAATATCATCATTCTATAACTTAACAGAATAATGACAAATAACATTTACAAAGTCTTTGCAATTACTCAAGATAATAATCAAATAACAATAATTCACAAAAAACCATGGAACGCTGTTATTTTAAACTTCATTAATTTGGAACTGCATGCATTAAAGAATTTAGGGAACTTGTCTTTAAATAATTACCCTATCATTATTGTTATGACAGATTTTCTAGTCATAGATGAGATGTGAAATAGGTTTTCAACACACTTTTCTGTCTTATGCCGCTTGTTTGAATTCCAATTTGGTCCCAAATCTCTGTCTATGCAATTGCTCTACTTTTCTCTGAACATTCTGATTTTCTTTGTTTTGATATCTCCATACTGACTACTGTACTTTTCAACTGAGAAAAACAGCACTTTATAAATATCAAATTCTTACCTGAACCATAAGGCCATCTTCAACTATAGAAGACTTGGCCGATAGCCCTGAAGTAGTTTTCAGTGCACCATTGAAGACGATGAAGCTTGCCCCAGTAACTGAAAAAGAGGCGAGCAGACATAAAAGGATTTGCCATTAATAAATACTTTGTCCTCATATGACTTTTGTGTGTCTAAATTACTTTTGAGGCGTGTTTTAAGCGAGAACTACAGAACCCCCTGTTTCCATGTAGTGGCCATCATCCTGAGGGGAGTTTATTCTTCATGGGACACGGATTATTATAATCTGTCCAGGTATTATCCCCAAGACTACCCATGAAGATACACTTAGGACTGATGAACCCTCTCTTATGAGTTGCCCCTGGGATAGCCTTGGTATGAGACTTTAACTTAGCTAAAGCTAGTCAGGGACTCAAGTTCTTGGAGTAAGGTGACATGCTATCCAACCTCACCTGCCTTATGTTATATACGTTATCCAGAGTACCTGTTTTGGGATCAGTTATGAGTCTGATCTGCATAGTTGCTATTTACTGGCAATGTCAAAGAGCTAGGCATTTGGGGTGGCTGATATTTTGAAAAAGCAGAGGACTGGGTTTTAGTGGCCACTTCAGTCAACAACCACCATTTGTTCCAAGTGATTAAAAAAATCTTTTTGTATTAGACATCAGCTAAATAAGTTGTTCTTAATATAGGTCTATCAGTTTTGAAAACTTCTTGATCATTATCCTTCCAAATACACTGCTCAACTGCATAAGACTTGGTCCAGCTCTAAACCTCTTCCCTCTTTTTCCTATTGTGACCTTTGTAGGGTGCCAGATCAGCTGCTTTGCTTAATAAGAAATTAATATATTCTTGGAGGACTCTCAGTGTTTCAATTGAGGAAACTGAACAGGCAGATGGAAAAAGACCAAACTGAAGAGGCAAAAGCTGAAGTGCTGTGTTGCAGGTAGGGGGCGAAGGACACAACAAAAACCCTTCAGAAATCACTATATTGTGCTGTGTAGAGCAGAATGCAATTACTAACCTCCTTGGGGTAAGAAAGGTGAAAATTGGTGACAAAATTTGCGAATTTAAAATGACTCCTTTCCCATCTTGGGTATGCACAGAGAATATAGGTTAGTGTTATTCAAAGATAAAGTTCATTGCAACACAGGACACTTACCTTTGCGGGGTCGATTGTGGATATTGATAGCCTGAGTAGAATAATGCCCATCATCATTTTCTATAGTCACTAGATGAGAATCAGCTTGAGGACTGAAATTTGCTCCAAGGGCCAGCACATGATCATTGCTGTTGTTCAATGCTTTGGTTACCTGTAAAATACAATTCACAGAAAATTTTCACTATTTGGAAAAAGAGGTAATGGAAAAGAAATATATGAAATTTAAATATCTGAGAGATATACAAGTAACAAGCCACCTGACTGGACATGCCTGATGTGTTGTGTTATGAGTGATTATTTGTCAGTTTTATAAATTTAGTGAAGTACATATAGGCGTTATACATTTAAGAAATGTAGACAAAGTACGCTGTTAATTTTACTGGGTGTTTGTAAAGCCCGTCTTCTCATTATGTTTGGAATGGCGCAATGGTGGTTGTTGTGACGTTATGACGTACGGAAAACGGGAGTTGAGAAAACAGTAATGTAGAGGGAGTGACAAGTTACCGGTGGTGACGTAAAGTTGTGAGCGCTATTGTTTGCGGTTTTTATTGGTCAGTTTGTAAGTCTTTCTTTTGTTTATTGTGGTCGTGAGCTGACTTGGGCGAGAAGTGCAAAGGGAACAGGTGTGTAAATTGAGTAATTGTTGCATACTGGTCAGGCTGGGTGTTTATTCATGGAGTTGGTTATTAGGATATAACAGAGGGATATGCCACAGAGGACAGAATCAACTAGCAAGCAGCAATATGGACAGTGATTTGTGACAGTTTGGTCAAGGGAATGAAAAATATATCGGCAAAAACTTTGGAATTCAGGACACAAATGTCAAAAACATAAGCCTGATAATACAGGGACCGCAATGTCTGAAGTATGTTATTTACGGTATGTTGGGGTGGGGAGGGGCAAACTAATAACAACAATTAGACTTTGAAATAATAGGGTTTATGTGATTAGGAAAGGAGATTCAAGGTAAAGTATCAGATATGGAAGTGGCAGGACACAGACCAGAGGGAAGGTCCAAAAACTCAAGAAGAAAGGCATGGATAAAGATTTGCACTAAATGGAAATTTGGGTAAAAAGCAAATGACACAGAGTACAGTGGCAAGAACTCATTACACCTCTAATATTAAAAATGGAGAAAAACTAAGATACATCAATGATAATACTGATTATTTTAAAGCAACAGGCATGTCAAGAGAAGCCAAAAGGAACAGTTTATAGGGTAGGACGTAATTCATACCAACTTCTACAGAACACAGATTTGATCACTTAACAGAGAGGAAAACAACTGATTGTATTCGAGAATCTACTACTAAACAAATCCATGTTTTTAACTAAACTAAAAGCCTGATATAGCTGCTTATTGTGAACAACCGAAAAGCCTGATATAGCTCCTTACTGTGAACAAATCATAAGTGTAAAAATACAATAATCAAAAAGTTCAAATGGCCATATATCACACCTTTAAATGAAAAGTCACACTATTGTTATTAAATAATGAGGTACATTGTCAATTACCTGCTCGTATCTGTTTTTAGGAAACAACAAACTTGTCTTTTTATCTTCCATATGTATAACAAAACCTTCAATAGTGGGGACGGTGTAGGCATAATTACGAAAATCCTGAAAAAGATAAAGGTAAAGTTACAGCTTTTTCTAATTTTTTTAAGGAACTTGGGAATTCTGCTTTTATATTAGATTCCTTTACTGTTACACAAATGATAAACTAAATTATGTTATGTAAGTATAACCAATGTAATAGAAATCTTTTATATTAGATTCCTTTACTGTTACACAAATGGTAAACTAAATCATCATGTAAGTATAATCAACATAATAGAAACCTAAAATGAAGGATAAGGCATTGGCACTTGAAGAAATGTGAAGACTTACTGCACCAACGTTATCCAAATACTCACCACTAGAAGGTTCATGATTGTGTGACCTATTTCACAGAACACTGGCTTTCTATTTCTCGTTGAAACTAGAGGGCATGGGTAATACCTGAACTCTGCTCCCATGCGTAACATTAAACGAAGTGGGAATACCTGGAAAATTTGTTATAAGTTCATTTCAAAACTATCTACTATCAACGTATGAATCAAGCTCAATGATATCACATCTACTAACAACTTATTATTATCATAATAACAAATTTACCAAGACTACTTTGTCAAGTCTTTAGAATCTCATATGTTCAGCCAAAAGGATCAGTTATTTAGATAACATTATAGAAAGAAAAAGTTATGGAAAGCAGAGAAGTAACCAAAAGGTTTGTAGAGGAGGTGCTGTAAGAATGTGAATTAAAATCAGAGTAAGAGGAAAAATGAATAAAGTTAAATTTTGAACACTATTTTGGCAATGGAAACAAATATACAGTAATAGACCATCAGCACTAACACGTACAAGTGGAGTGGGAATTTCTTTCAATGCAGATATTAGGCAATGAATATTCTGATATAAATTAGGTTACTGCAAACTCCTGCTACCTGAACCTTACTCCCATGATGCAAACACACACTAAGCAAATAAAGCCTATAAAATCCATGTTGGCCTCAAAGAAATGACTGAGCATCTAGTTTCTACCTCTCTCGGCATATGTTCACAAATTTTTTTTTTTAAGTTACATCTACCGATTTATGCAATTTTGTTTACATGATTTCATTTCAGCTTAAGTGCAGGTGTATTCAGGTACAGTTACTTCTTAATAATCTCTCTCTCTCTCTCTCTCTTTCATGCAATAACCACATACTGTAGTCAATTGGATATTTTTCTCTTTCTGATCAATTAGAATATTAGAAACTCATTTTATTTGGGATATGCTCTCTCTCTCTCTCTCTCTCTCTCTCTCTCTCTCTCTCTCTCTCTCTCTCAACAAAATTAATTATGGCTTGTAATCCAGCCTTCTTTGGAGATGATTCTGAAGATTCACTAAACTCTAGAAGAACTGCACAACAATGATAGCAACTAGTAAAATCTAATGTGTGGTAAATGATGTGGTGTGGATATAGTAAGTGCAGGTTATCAAGGGATTATCGTAAGTGACGAAATAAAATCATCAAATCAAATACCTTAGCCCAGGGAGTCTCCCATTTTTGTATAAGGACGGCAAATATGTACGGAGATGGAGGTAAAACTAAGTTGCGCAGGCACTGGAAGGTAGGTCGGATATACAAAAAGCCTCCATGTTCACGGGAACCGAGGAACCCTTCCGGTTCAGTAAATATTGTATGTCCCATTTCTGTTACCAAATTACCTGTAAAAGATTATGTACAATATCAATTTTCATGTCAAGAGTGAAGATAAATAATGTACCTCTTCCTCAACTGACAGAAACAGTGATTTAACAAGTTATTTGTGTAATTTTACTCCATGAAGAAAGAGTACACAGCAAATAATACTGTATATGAACAACAGCCTATAACACCTTTATGCAAACTTGAAGTTGCATACAGGCAGTCCCCAGTTTACGACAGGTCCGGCTTACGAAGTTCCGAGGTTATGACGTTTTTCAAATATATTTTTCAGAAATTATTTCCCGGTTTACGACGCATATTCCGGGGTTACGACTCGTCGCACGTCGATCTGATGGAAGAAATATGACTCCAAAACAGCAGAATGATAAAAATTTGGAAGCTTTTTTGATGAAAAACTCAATAAAAATGCAGTTTACATTGTTTTCAATACATCCAAAGCATTAAAAGTAAGGTTTTCTTAGGATTTTTGACGATTTTCGACAATTTTTAGGGTTTAAGACGATTTTCGGTTTACGACACTGCGTAAAAACGGAACCCCTGTCGTAAACCGGGGACTGCCTGTATCACTTAGTAACTTTCAGTTAAATAGAGATTAAAATTGCATTGATGGTAGCAACCAACATACCCTTCACCAGGTCTGAAGTAATCTCCAGTTAGTGAAGAACACCCACTGACCCCTCACAAATAACATCCTGTAACCTCTACTAACCTTGGTTTGCCTGTTTATACACAGTTTGGAAGAAACCAAAGACATCTCTTGGTGGATGACTCTCGCCTGGTGCCACTTCTAGCAGTATCACCATTTCTTCCTGACCCACTGTGCACAAACCTCTGGTGGCAATGTTCCACACCTCAACGCCCACACAACACTCGACTGAAAGGTTATTAGCTTCTTATCAACTTCATTCAGGATATATCGTGAAAGTATAACTTTATGAAAAAACCAAGAATTCACAAAGGATATGAACTCATTAACATGAAAATATAACTTTATGAAAAAACCATGAATTTACAAAGGATATGAACTCATTAACATGTGTATTAAAATAAAATGGCATCAGGCCTTTAAACAATAAAACATTAAAAACAAGTAAACAAGCCAACATATCACTGCACAATTTAAGTTTCACTCTATAATACTTTGATACATATGAATTAAAGTCTACCTTGCAGTAGTATAACTTGTTTGCACTAAAACCCAGAATACTTTTAATGTGACCAGAAAAACTTCTTAGTACTCTGAATAACAAACCTTTCATATTTACTTAAAACGATTGCAAGCTTTCCAAGGGCCTAGTATAAATAGAAAAGTACAGCAAACAAAACCTTAGATAAAATGTAACTGTGAGATATTACCTAGCTATAAAGCTCCATTTCTATCATAGACAATTACGGATTTTTCTGATTTTACTAACCCAACCTCAGTATAAGAAATACTAACAATCAATGCAAATAAATGGCTAGTCATGACCTTGTCTACAAGAAGATTAGTGGACTAGTTTTCTGACATATATATAATTCACCATAAAGAACTTGAGGAAGTTGAATTCCTGTACGAGCACTATAGATCTAAGAAACTGGGCGCTTACAAGAGAATGACCAACAAGAATTTCCTCGTTTGTCTGAGCAATAGGTTCCTGTGTTTTATCAAAGCTTTCGAAACTAATTTTACTCCACAAATATATGAACTTCATTTCATTTGGCTGTACGGGCAAGTGTGACTAGTTCTGATACACAAAGAAAATCTTGTGTTGAGCATCATGTGTCCATTATGACAGCTGTCCACTTGCCTTTCTACTCAAGTGTAGCTACTCTTTAAAAATTAATAACAACTGTAATTCAAATAACATACTAAGGGTACAATAAACACAAAAAACTGGAAAACTTACGTTTTACTACTTTGACTAGGACTGTTAGGTTCTTACGCACTGCAAAGACAACAGGAGGACCATCCCCTCTCAACTGCTCCTCCAGTTTACTGCTGTCTGGATTGTCTTCAAAAACGTACTCTGAAATTTAAAACAAAACACCATCACCCAGTGTCCATTTCAAAAAGGGTTGGCCGAACTGATACTAACTTAGAGTGCTATGAAAAGCTTAGCCCTTCTTCCAAAACTCTGGAAGGAAATGGAGGAAGAAGACAGAATATCCACAGGGTACCATGGAAAGAAGAAGAAGAAGAAGAAGAAGAAGAAGAAGAAAGAAGAAAGAAAGAAAAAAGAAAGAAAAAAAAAGAGAGAGAGAGAGAGAGAGAGAGAGAGAGAGAGAGAGAGAGAGAGAGAGAGATCCTGTCTAATTTCAAATAAAAAGTGCTCAGAAGACATAGACTTGGTCAATGTAATCCAGAACGATAGAATTTCAAGTTATCCATAGACTGAGTTCTGCCAATGTAAATATAGGCATTTCCTGGTACAGTATATATACTTACTGACAAAACATGATGCAAATAATATACCAAACCAATAAACTTCAGATCAGTACTGCCCGCAATTCTGACTAGAGTATTTGTAAGCAAAATTTAGCTTAACTGAGCCAGAGAGCATTTATGCCTTTACAAAAAAAGTACTGAATATTGCTGCAGTTCAAGCATAAGCAATAGATATGTAAAGCAGAAGTTGTGGAGAAGTAATACCAAAATTACCCATTTTCTACAAAACGAAAAAAATTATCTCAAAAACTACCTCAATAATGGAACAAAAAACAATTATATTAATTATACCATACCACCATTTAATGGGAGAAAGGACTATTATGCATAACTAACAGTAGTGACATACATTAAGAGAAAAAATGTCTATGATATCAATTGTACCATAACAATTAATAATATACAGCCTGAAATACCATACAAAAAATCCTTAAAAGATATGATATGTGTCACCATTACACAGCAGAAACCCTGAAAAAACAATGAACGAATTTATTCTGAAAATATCAACTCAAGTGCTGTGAATTACTCCTAATAGATTTCCTAACATGCAAATCTAGTGAAACTGACAATATTTACGTCCGCTTATACTGTATTTTCACTAAAAGCCTACCATTCACTTTCAACTAAATTTTTTTTTCATCATGAATGCTAATTGCCCAGCTAATGCACTAGTGTATGCTAAAACAAATCACATCATTCACAGGCACTGTCCATGCGATCTTAATGTCAAGATGGAAACGGCTCCTGAAAAAGAAAATATGTAACATAAAAAACTAAAGCTTCACTGCTGCTTTATATACCAACCCTTTTTTCTTTACATTGAACAGAAGGTAACCTAGATTTACAGACCTTACTGAATAAGTTACAGACAACAAGGTGGACGTACAGTATGTGTCCGACCACCATAAGGATTTTCACTACAATAAAAAAAATTCTGCAAGGAGAAAAACAGAATCTCTTCAGTTTGTGTAACCTTACTACAATGAAAAAGGGTAAAGTGAAGTCACTAAGGTAAAAGATGAGAAATGCTGCTAAAAATCCATGAATTTCTTTCAAATACTGACAGTGGCAAACACAAAAGCTTTAGCTAATACTTTCCTGCTATCAAGTCAGCGGCAACTTCACCAAATATGGGGGTTATTTCTCAACAATCAAACTGTGAAAAATCAAATGGTGAAAAGATAGAGAATAAGTCACTCGCCTGTCAAAAATTTAGCATCAACCTTCCCACTGTCTTTCAGTTTCCTCTTGTACTTTCTTTTTTCCTTTCTGACAATGAAAGTAATTTGCTTTAATCCACTTTTCCTAATACACTGCCAAGTCAGATTTTCCTCTTGAGGACTCCACAGGGTGAGTATTTCTTCATTCTGTTTCAGTTCATCCTCATATCACCAGTCAACATTACCACCTCTACAGATGAAACAGTGCACCTTCTAGCCACTTTATTTTGCTTCTTTGTACCTTTGCCCTTAACTCCACTTTGGTGAAATACAAATGACTTTATTGTCTTGAAGCATAAATACTTTAATCAAAAAAAGTTACAACTCCGACAGAAATGAGAGAGAGAGAGAGAGAGAGAGAGAGAGAGAGAGAGAGAGAGAGAGAGAGAGAGAGAGAGAGAGAGAGAGAGAGAGAGAGAGAGAGAGAGAGAGAGAGAGAGAGAATACTCCTAAAAAGAAATAAATATACTCTACTCTTGCTTTTAAAGCTGTTCTAAGTATGTGCTCAAGACCCCTTCCCTTAAGACAATTTCTGAGCTTAAAATATAATTCAGAAAATCTGACAGCACTTTTCAACTGTTGCATGAAACATTACATATGCAGGTATTCAAGAAAGTGAAAAACAATGTATTTTACTTTTTTTATGCAGAATACCATGTCTACCACTAAAAACAGCACATAGAATACACACACTCTCAGTTGTGGTAGAATAAATAATGATACTCATGCTGGTTATTTCAGACTACTCTAGAGGGAGTAGAAACAGCAGCATTTTTCATATGTTTTTTGTAAAAAAAAAAAAAAAAAAAAAAAAAAATAAGAAAGAGAGGGGTCCAAGAATCATAAAATGCATCCAACGGTAAACATCCTTCAACTTTTGAAAGTTCAAGTCCTAAGAATATGTTCATAAAACTTATGTTGCGTGAACAAGTCTAGTCTTGGTTCTATTCACAAGTCTAACTTCTAGGCAAATACAAAAAAAATTAAAATAAACTAACGTCATCATTCCGAAGACAAAACATTATCTGAAAATAACAGGATATAGTCAGTTTAACTCCTGCATGGAACTGGACCAGCATTTTCAATTTGAAATTTTCTATAATTTCAAATATCATACTCACATACTTCTATAACTTCACTCACAAATTAAACCTCAAGTGACTTAAAAGAAGCTAGTGTACATTACCTAAGGGTTCAGTTTGAAAACTGGCTCAAAAGTATAAAGTTTACTTGAAATTCCATGTTAAAAAATCCCAACAGGTCTTGCCAAATGTCATCTCGCTGCAATAACACTAAGCCTTTCTATTAAATGACAGCACAGCTGTACCAGTGCTGTTTTTGAACTTGAGTGCTATTGTGACCCAAGCAGCAAATGTCACAATGAGGCCGAAAGAGTAGCGTGAGTGAATGAGTAACACAAAAACAGCAACGTATCCCACCCACCTCCGGAGTTGGGGGCTTTCACTACAACGGGGGGAAGACCAGCCCCAGGAGGAATCAAGCATCGATCAGGGGGAAGGGATCGCAGTAACCCTCCTGGACCGCGAGCATCCTCACCACCACTACTGCCTGCAACATGCCCACATATACTGCAAATTACCCTACAGTGATCTGAGAAGTGGTTGTTCCTCTTCTGTGGTAGTGAAGTTCAAGCAAACTTAAAGCAAAAGGAAGCTCTTCAATTTTGAATACAGACTATGGAACTTATTTACTGAGTGTTAAAAACTAGTATCTCGTCTGTTTCATTATGTATAAATATTACATAGTCAAGGAAATCATTCAAGCAATATGGCACCAATTGCAAAAGCCTTTGACATTTAATACAATGTGAACAGAATTTAGATGCTTCTTATGATTATCAACAATTAAAAATATGAGTCTTGAAAAATACAGTGAAGCATGGTTAGAATAATTTTTATCAGAAACAAAAGTCTTCAAATCTGCTCTGATAAAACTAACTCTATAACATTAACTCATGTTATATCGTTATGTACTTTATACTGAAAAACATTGCTGTCCTTCTAAATTATATAGCCCAAATGATATCTATGAAACTTTTACATTTTCCGAGTCAAAATTTTTCTTCAGTCCTTCTAACAATTTACTTTAAAATCTTTTCCTTTTCAAAATCTAGTTTTAACCCTGAGTAAATAAAAACAAATTTCCCAATTTCATCTTTTTAGGAGTTGAAATACTTTTAAACTGCAAGTCTAAAATAAAATTTTTTGTAAACACTACATGTACTTTCTACTTCTGTGGCATCCAGGTAAAATAATGAACTGTATCTGGTATTATCATAGCTACTATAAAAATAATGAATCATAAAGAAACTATATTACCCTAATCTTTAATATACATCCTTTGGTTTAGTTGAAACAGCCTCCTCACAAAAGTATTAAAAGAAGTTGCCCCAATGCCCAGAATAACACCTCAGTACACCAATGTTTAAAAGTTGAAGCCATCATGCATGGTTCCTTAAAATCTAGGACAACAGAAGAATTGAAGTACAAAAGACAGACAAGGGTTTATTACCTTAAAAACCTAAACACTACCCATTAAGGGAGGAAATATGATTTCATTGTCTATCAAAACTCATTTTATTTACAATATATACAAATTCAAGAATCTCAGTATTCAACAACTTGGATACTATAGTGTACACAGTACAGTAGGGTGTAAGGAAGACCCTAAGATTCAAGGTATTAAAGAATACAGAGTACAGAAAAGAAAAGGAGGCCTCTGTTATTATTATGACCAAAATGTTGCTCAATGAGAACACTGAGTTACTTTTCTTGACTATGACAGGGCTCACCTTAAGGAGTTGTTCTTGAATGGAAGTTGAAAAATAAAGTAAGGTAAAATGAACAGACGTGAACACACAGGTGAGAGTAACCTAGAGGAAATGGATGAAAATTACTGAGGACAAGAAAGCAATTCTACTAGGGAATAAAACCCTTAGTGATGTCTAAAAGGTGCCACGAAGGCACATAGTAATGCTAACCTACTTCCTAAGGGGAGGAAAAATGGAAAACAGACCTACACAAAAAAACTCCTCTATGAAAAGTAGTATTTTAACATGAGGCTGAAATAAACACAGAACCAGGCAATAAACCCTGGAGAAAGGATCACCTGTGAACTCTTCAGTACAATACACTTTGAATGCTCACTGAATCATAGTTAAGAAATCATTCAAATAAGGTAGTATAACATCACTGCAGAATTTGCTAGACAGGCTGTCCTGTGACTGCTGTATCACTATGAAAACACTAGAGACTATGAATATGGATGTTGTTTCAGAAGGCAAATCCTATAATGAAGGAAGTTAAATCCTGAAGGCCATTAACTATTTAAAGATGATACAGAACAACCCAAAACTGACCACAAAAATGCTAGTTTCCATCAAAGACCTCATACCAATAAACTACAACATACTTTTCAAGATACCAGGCATATTTGTATTACTTGCAACCATGCAAATACTTCATTCAAGTGCCTCCATGCTAAAGTCATACATAAAATCTGTTTCTCTAGTCTTTCCAATTGCATATAGGTAGCAACTAGC
The DNA here is from genome assembly GCF_040412425.1 of Macrobrachium rosenbergii. Taxonomy (NCBI): domain Eukaryota; kingdom Metazoa; phylum Arthropoda; class Malacostraca; order Decapoda; family Palaemonidae; genus Macrobrachium; species Macrobrachium rosenbergii. The sequence goes on along the minus strand of NC_089770.1, from coordinate 9,290,127 downwards.
AAATTGAGCTCCTTAAAACAAAACTCATAGAAATCCGAAAAAGTATTCCTGCCCAGCATTTGCTTTTCCTTCTAATTCACCATCAGCTGAAATTTTTAAGTGGCATACACTGAAGGAACCACACAAGATTTGTTATTAAGTGATTTTGTTGTCTTTCAAGATAAACATCACAACTTTGTATCTGAGTTCCAGCCATATAGCAAATCATTTGAGAGTTTAGTCTGGTAATTGTTCTATTCTTTACTTTCAAGTATAAGTGCTAGGATAACAAGATATAAATAAGTCTAGTAATCAATGACATTTATGCACAACACTAAAAGCAAACACCCACTAAATATAAGCGTGTACACAGATACACATTTTCAAGCCTCAGGTTTAATGGTTAAAAACCTCTTACTTCTGCTTATGCCTTACCACAAGTTGGGTACACAAACCAAGAGCTGGTATCTCACTGCAAGAAGCAAGTTACGAGTATAGCTAAGAGTTATTTCACTTAGGGGATCCTATTTTACTTACTGACAAAACTCACTTCTTGACCAAAACCATATCAATCACAGGGGTTGGAGGAAGGTACTCTTTAGAAAATAAACAGATTGCAACTGAAAATAATTCATAATTATATGGATTCACATATAATTTCCAGTCATGCAAGTTCAGTCCAAGAGGTTGGAATGAAACAGGCTGAACCAAACCAACACAGCTTCAAACTAGGAATTTTGCGGTAATTTGGGTGGCTTATCACAAATATGATCATAGAACTGCATTACATTGTAATTTGTTTGCAGTACAGTAATGCAGAAATCAATACTACATTTGCCAGAACACCAAATCCCACAAATGCCAAGGAATCATCTACTTTTATGACATAATTGTACCTCTTTTTACAAGATGGAATATCTGACTACTGTATTCCATATGCAGTAGTGCTGCGTCACATCACTGACACAGATGGAAGATACCCGCTTACCATAAGGGCACCCAGACACTGAAGCTTGAGAAAAATGGTCACAACTGGACTCTTGAAGGTGTCCTCAGTCACTAGCCCCTTTATTCCTTAAGATATCTGTAATATTTACAGCTACTGACAAGAGAATAAAGAAGACCATTACTTTACAAGTTTTCCCAAAGCATACCATACATTTTTGGCCACTTACTTAAGGTCTCCAAGCATAAAGTTACTCATATCCTACGATAACTGATGCATCTGATGATAGAAGTCATAAAGCGGCATGTGAAACACAGCAGACCAAAGCCTGGAATGTCTTGCTAACAACCAACTACGACTTGCTTGTTCTAAGCCTGTTTGGCAATGTTAGTCTGTTCTACACAGTTACTAATGCATCAGTAAAACCAAAAATTGTAATGTTTATTGACCGGTTCAGTTCCTTTTCCCTTCTTTAACCTTTTCATGCTCTTTTCCATTACCTAACTCTACTTCCACCTTTTAGAGATGGGAAAAATGGCATACTCTCCATACAAGAAAGGCATTTCTAAAAAGGGAAAAGATTTTATGCTTCCTCCAAGCAGTGTTATATGATAATTCAGACATCTATACAAGTTACATTCATGTTGTAAGTCTGAAGTTATTCATACATTTACATTCCTCCACATGCAAATGACAAAAATTGAACATCCATACTCTTAAACAATATGAATACTGTACCAATCAATCACTATTGAGAAGGTGTTACACTGACAAGGAATTCAGAATAAAAAGTTCCTTGGCTGGCATCCCTGAGCTTAAAGTGGACCAAATTACTGTACCACTAAATTTTTCACAAATTTTTTGGGCTAACCAATACGAAACTACCTAGCCTACAATATTGCTTGTCCAAGAAATTTGATGGAAATTCTAGGCAAATTTAAAATACGACACAGTATAAAATATTAGGTTCATCTATCATAAAAAATCACATGCTCTCTACTTAAATATGTTATTCATAAAAATACCTAATGTGCATATCTGACAGATTTAATTCCTTTTGTCGTCAATGACAATAACATCAGTTCAGGTGGAATACTTTTATCCAGCTGAAGTTCACAACAGGGACTGAACAAAGTACCCAATTAATGTAAGCTGGTTATCATAATTCCCTTCAAGCTTGCTATTTTCCTTACAAGTGCATCCAAAATGAGTTTAATCTCGGTTTACTTTTTTTGCAAAATAGGTAGACTTTACAAACCTTGTCATCCAGGTCCTTAGCTGCTGACCCATCTGAACTTACATTCCATGAGCTTAAACTGTACATTGTCACCGAAGGGAAGGTTAGTCAACAAGACAGACCACAGCAACACATGGCACATGTTGGCGGCTTCCACGTCCCAATATGGCACACAACTGACATACCATGTTTCAGTTGCTTTTTGTACAATGCATAGGGGGGTGTTATCACCACATTCAACTCTCACTCTTTTCTTACAGGCCTCATTATGACATACTACTCTATGCATCAACCTACCATGGTGCATTTCAAGTTTCGATATATCTTCTCAAACCCTTCACTTATCAAGATTGGACCTGGCAAGTACTTATAAACTTGTGGCACACTTAAATACATTAAGACCACAAATAAAGACAAGAATATCAATCAGCGTAGCATTAAAAGAGTACAGAACTAGTCACCTGCAGCCAACCTAATTCCAAGTCAAGATACCTAAGTATATGACCTTTAAAATCTCACTTCCAATCGGAGGCAACATCACTAGATTTGAAGTTCAATTTAAATTTAATGGCATGATCAATCCAATTACATTAAATACAGAAAGAGTATACAAAACATCTCGAGATATGTAACTGCCTTAATATAGTAACCGAATAATGAATAAAACCTATTTTGTTTGATAGATTAAACCACATAATTTAAAGGAACATAAAATTACTGACATGGAAAATGAAGGTAAAAACATAAAGTATAAATCAACAGACTACTCAATTTGCTTATTACAACAGTAGACATCTCATACTATTTCCCCAAATGACAATATACTGCAGCAATTTTGCTTCTTCATACTTCTCAGTTTTCATGACGTTTTTCAAAATGATCTCAAATGAGAAATGGTAAAGAGAGGCAGTTAGAAAAATTAATTCCAAATTACATTCAAGAACCTATATTCAGAAAGTTATACCAATATCACCTGTAACCCATAACGATTGTGTTCACAGAATTTTGTTTTTTTTATTTGCAACCTATAAAATTAGTAGAATCCAGCAAAGAAAGAAAGAGTAAAGCACTACAAAGGATAACTACTACTAGTTACCAACAAAAAATCTAATCTACTGCAAACAAAAATACAAAGCAGACCAAGGTCAACAAAACAGCCACATTCCAGAAAAGCATGCCATGCAAAATGTGCTCATGAATTTAATTTCTCGGAGACCAGATTCCTAACCTAATGTGATGCAGTTCAGTGGGTTCCCATATTCATAAAATTAAAAGTTGCAGCACTGATGGCTCCTAATTCTTTACAGAAGAGACAATGCGAAAATGACAAGTCAAGACCACACCCCAAGCTTGCCTTTCTATACATATATAATTCTGTGAGGTAGCATGGATTAGCATATGCACTAATGCTATTACTGATGTTTCAGGTGTGAATTATACGGTATACTTTCACGAGTGCATATGCAGCTAACTGAAGGAGGCTCATACAACAAGGCATAATATTTACATGCATGTGAAGAGTATGTACTCTGCAATGCCCTACATATCATCAGTTTAGAGATGAATAATAACACTGTGGGACATAATTATGGAAGGCTGAAGCAATAACCAAAACCTTATTATAAATATCATGAAATGAACAAGAAAGCATCATGAAGTCAGCATTATTTCTGTCTTGGAATGGAAATGTTAAAAAGGTCAAACTAACCGGTGGTCGGACGATCGACCCTCCTAGCCACCCTCCCCGTTCTTCGATAAGGAGGAAGCAATTCCCCAGACCCATCAAGTTCGGTCAGATCGCCACCTGGCCGGATTCCATCACTAAAAATCACTTGTTTGCTCCCTCGATTCCTTGAACTACCGCTACAGCTGCCTGAAATAAATGAACAAGCCATGTGGAGCAGTTAATACAGTACTATACAATACACTAGAAGCCACGAAAAATGGTTTTTCAACTGCCTATAATTCAAGCAACTGGTGTCTTGTTCTTCTTTTTTCTACTGGAAGGAGAAAGAAATGAATGGCTTGTCTACTATACTGCTAATTACCAGGGGTGAAGGCACTACATATCATTTACTGTATGGACCAGATATGGTTCTTTCTCTAAAATTATGTTTAAAAAAAAAGTGGCTTTCTCAAAAACATGTGTGTGGAATTACAAAAGTTGACCTATGATCCAAATTCAGAAATTACCTAGAGACTTAAGGCACTAACAAATACCACATTTACCCAACAAACTGTCAATAACTATACATCATAAAAACTAATGGACAGACTAATGCATCGTGGGGATGGGGCCGTCCTCAACTACCACAAAGGAGCAGAGTGAAAATTTCTTTCACATGGTACATATCTGATGACGCCATCTGTTTATGTTACTACATACAACAGACTGAATTATTGCTATTCTTATTATTATTATTATAAATTTGTGTCAGATGATCATTGTAGGTCACTTCTAGATTTTCACATAACATGCCAAAAGGCTTTGTTCATAATGTGGTCAAAATCAAAGCAAGATGGAGTTAAACATAAATGGACTGATAAACATGAGACTGAAGAGAAATGATAAAAGTAAAAGGCATAAAGTAATGCAGCCAAGTCCAAAGAATATTTAGTACCACCTACAAAAGACTTGCGCTTAGTGATACTTGAATTGGGTCAAAGACTGGATACCTTCAAATGAACATAAAATTAAAATTCTGAAACACATGCTAACTTTATTCTGACAGAAACACCAACAACAGTATCACATAGAGAGTACTCGGATCGTATTAAATCTAATGCTATGTATGTCCATTTAAAATTCCACTTCTCCATTTAAATAAAGCTTCCTGGAAACTAACAGTAAATCCTAACTGCAATGAGTATTGCCGTATTTCCTGCCCATTATTATCTAACTAAAATACCTAAGTTACTCATCAGTCTGAACCCTCTACGACAAGGAGAAAAAGACTAATAGAGGATGAAGGTATATTCTAAGTTTCCCAATTAGAGCCTCCTGTGCATTACATAAAAGTAAAATTACCTGGATCAATGACAAAGACTTTCTTTGCAAGGATCACTGATAACACTTATCAAATGCTTAGCAGGGACTGCAGGGGCATGTATACAGATAATGACACAAACAAAACTGTATATATTTTAGTACAGTATCACTAAAAACTATTTCCATTTACTGCTGTACCTCTGATGAGCTATGGATTACCAACATATAACATGTTAAACTGATATGAAATATACCTAAAAAAAATATCTTTTGGGAAGTAGAATCTACCTAATCTACAACTATTATCGATGCTCCAGATATGGTAAATATTATTGATATTCAGCACCAACACAGACAAAACTTGAAATATCAACCCGAATAATATAACTATTTGCTTCACTAAAAATCATTTCTCTACTTACATAATGAATAAGTGTAATAATAACTGATAGTGAAAACCTATCATAGTTCTAACACAAAAACAAAATTATGACTTCGAGATCCGTCAATGTACTTTGGGCTGAATATAATGTAGTTTACTGTAGCCTTGAATCTTTAGCCGAGCTATTACGGTAATCCCACATAACTTAAAGGGAACTCGGGGCTTGTAATCCAATGTCCTGAATGGTTTGCAAACGAATAACAACAAACATTCTAAATTGTACGTTATACACTTGGAGTCTCTGGTAGTTCAGCTCTTCCAGTGTTTCCACCACATGCTCCCACATACTGTCAGTTCAATTTCCCGATGGATGAGGATGGGTCAACACAAAAATTGTGCAACATTGCACAATGACAAAAAGCATGCACAGCCACAACAAAGAGTTAACAAACAGATACAAGTACAGGTCCTGTATTAGCATGAGAAAAATAGATACACATTTGCAGTGTTAGCACACACATCAAACCTGAAAATAAAACACTAACAAAAATAAAAAAAAAAACTAATGGCTCTTATACATTATGCATTTTGCAAAAACAATTATAGCAATAATGGTAACAGAACTTGCCAATTTTTCAAGAACACAATCTTGAACACAGAAATCCTAGCTCTCATGAAACCATACATATAATAATTCAAATTTCATATTTGATGAGGGAGATAACTTTCGTGTGCATATCTGGTGTCAATATTTCAGAAGAGTGCTTCTTTGCTCCCAAAGACCCATGGATAATAAAATGGCACTAAGCCGTGCACTTTGCAGGATACTATTTCAAACTGTGCCGTACTAATGCAATAAACATAATTATTATTATTTACATTATTATCAATATTATTATTATTATTAATGACAACTCGGTGACATTTCATGAATCTCACAAGGCTTGCTCGCAGGACTTGCTCCTTAACAATATGAGAACTGGAGCTACATAAAATTAATGAAAATGAGCAGCGCAGCAAGATATTAAGAAACCAAGGGCAATAGATGAAATACACCAAACAAAAACTTCTTTCAGTTTTTTCTTTGAAGATGCAAGAGAAACCACAAAGATTCTTGTGTATAACATTTACTGTTAAATATTTACATATTACTTTGATCTCAAAAGTATAATATGTAAATATTTACCAATAACTAAATGCTCTAAGAATCTTGTATTCTTTCCATCAATAGATGAAATGTTAGAAGACAGAAATCAGTGTAGGTGGGGGGCCAAAAGGACACTGCAAAGAACCATAGTACCATCTCAGTGTGCAACACTGTAAGGGGTAATCCCCCACGAAACAAACTTTTAGTAATAAACATTTCAATACCCACTGATACAAAAACCACAGCTTTACATATGTCTCTACTTTACTGCCAACCTTAGACATCAGTTGGGCTGGTAATTTAAAACACAAAGTTGGGTGGCAGGTTACCTATAGGTGTGGTTCCCCACTAACAATATATAATTAGTTTCAAGAAATGAGATAGTTTTACTATCCTGCTATAACCAATGCAGCATTTATTCAGTCAGAAGGCAGACACTCCTAGGTAAAACTAAGGCTTGCATGTATAAATCAAAATGACGCATGATGATCAGTCGTTGAAGCCTGGTAACGTGGTAGCTACTTGGCATCAAGTAGGCAAGGAGGTAGGATTACACCAATCACCTAACTGTTAACCATCACTTTTGCCTTTAACAAACGGGGACAAATACTGGATGGTTAGAGGTGGGATCATGATAAAAGACTTCAGGTTTGTGAGGCTCAAAATTATAACAATTTTAAAAATTGTGATATGTTCCTAGAATACAATCCTAGTCTTTTATGTGAGAGACTTTCTCATTATATGGGAGGTTTGGTCTCAAGGAACTTCAGACAGGCACTGCTCTAAAGGAAATAAGAACGTGAGGTAATGAGCCTCCTACACATCCCACACAGTCTGCACCTCAGACAAGAGACTTATGGACAGCCAATCACCACCCACAAATTCCCGCTTTCCAATCATGTGTATGGGTAGGGGAAGGCTGGCTCCTATAACCCATTCCAGAGCCTGGCACATCTGATGCGAGACACTGCTAAGAGTCGCCTGCTAGAGTTTCATTCACCAAATTGGACCATCCTCTACGAAGGGTTTAGGGGAAACCTATCTCTCTAGTCAAAATGGAAATTAAGGGTACTGTATTGGATAACAAAATTCACATCTTAAGATAGACAGGATAGAAGTACTGCATTGTCAAACCATTGTCCTTAGCTTTGACAGGTGCTGGTTATGTAGCTCCCTGCATGAATGAGACCAGGTGTCAAAAGCAAGGAAAAGTACAAAGGAGGGAAAGAGACCGTTCATCAAATGAGGGAAAGAGACCGTTCATCAAATGAGGGAAAGAGACCGTTCATCAAATGAGGGAAAGAGACCTCCATCTGTAAAAGTCCACACTGCCCAAAAAAGCGCAACCATGAACCTTTGGTGAGGTGATATCCTGTCCAAAACGAGCTTGGTTAACCACGCAATGGCTTAAGCTGCCACTATAGGGTCAAGAGAGAGAGAGAGAGGGAGAGAGAGAGAATGCCCAAGGTCCTAATAGTGTATACAAATACATGGGCATTGCATTAAATAAAATATGCACTTTCTCTGCACTGAGAGAGAGAGAGAGAGAGAGAGAGAGAGAGAGAGAGAGAGAGAGAGAGAGAGAGAGAGAGAGAGAGAGAGAGAGAGAGAGGCAAGCAAATATACAGTACGTGTGTAGTTTCCAAACTGCAATGCATGTGTCAAGTATACACACCCACACACACTAAAAAATATATGTAACACTAATATTGTATTTACTGTATTAAGCGCAATACTGTACTGCATTAAATGTCAAAATACAGTACTAGAGAGAGAGAGAGAGAGAGAGAGAGAGAGAGAGAGAGAGAGAGAGAGAGAGGAGAGAGAGAGAGAGAGAGAGAGGGAAACATGTGGTGCACACATGTACATATAAACAAGCTATGCTTGCACAATCATGTAACTTTATTAAACTAAATTTACTGAAAATCTTTCTCTAATAAACAAACTTTTAAATAATTTCTTATACTTAAACTACAATTCATTTTATTATTTTCTTTGCAAATTTACACACTCATACATTCAATGTCAGCATCTGAGTACAGAGGTAGAAAGTTGAGAAAATTCAGCAGCTGAGAGCACACACACACAGTAAAACAATTGGCTGACTGACAATTAGAGCCTACAGCACATCTGTTTGTCTGCTTAAATAAATAGGTAAAAGAAAAAACTGTTCATATAAAGGCAAAAGATATTTTGTTATTCATAGGGTATGGGATATGAAAATTGAGGAGATCCTTACACATTCCAAACATGTCCATTACTTGAACTAGGCAACATATAACGTAGGTCGAAATCTTTGGTGTGTATATATTTAGTATTAAAAAAGGTGTTTACTGATAAACACAATTAAATTAATCACATTTTGTTAAGGTATACTGTATTAACTTTACCAAAACTTGGAATAAAACGACCATAGAGCACCAAAGAAAGAGGAGTACGCACACACAAACATTCAAATAACTGCTTACGGAACCTGAAGTTACAAAAAACAGTTATCGCACTGCGTACAGTACTGACTAGTAGGAGCGCTGGTGTTGAGACCAAGCAGTCATTTAACAGCTAGGCCATTAAGTGAGGAGTGTCTGTGCTTTTAGCCCAGAACCCCAACTGCCCCCCAAAAAAATCTCAAAAGGAAATTATCTAGTATACGTTACTATCGCACATGCTAATGCTTTACTCCAACCAAGGAATGCTGCACTCATAACTGTAATCAGCAACGTAAAAGTTTATTGTAAAGAATGACTCCAAACATTTTGTACCATTACTGAACACATAAAAGCTCTACTTGACTCAAAAGAATTTACATTAACAATGGCACAGATACTGGCCAAGCCAAAGCTTCACTACTACTACCAAAAGCATTTTTCCAAGATACTGAATTCATTAAAGAAAGTGATTAAACTTAAAAAATGTAACAGTACCTCAAAATATACAGGTTCAAGTAAAGTCCAATCTACTTGGAAAATACTCAAACTTATACAGGTTCCAGTAAAGTCCAATCTACTTGGAAAATACTCAAACTTAACGCAATTTGTATGGATTATAACACACTAAAAATCAACAATACAGTTAAAGAAACTTCACCTGTGACTCTGTAAATGACTGTTAATTCTAAATAATGGTTTAAAATTATTTTTCTGATGAAAGAATAAGAAAAGATGTACATCATGACAGATGAGATACTCCACATCAATGAATTTCATTTATGTTTTGCCTAACCAATTCTTTCTGACACACTGTATGGCTTCATTTGTAGAACCACATATACAGTTCTGTACAAACAAATAGTTAACACCAAGTCTCTTACATTCTTTTCTCCCTTCCCCCACCCCCACGAAGGTGTCCTCTTTAAAAATAAAGAAAAATGCGACTGTATATCTTAACTTGAATTCTCTTATTCAGTGCCCAATGCTTTCCTGAATACTGTCAACCACAAATGCCTAGTTCTGCAACATATTAACCCACGATAAAAACACTGAACCTAGCATCTCCTTGCTGAAAATAAAAGCAGCACCAAACTCATGAAGTGCTACAACCTCTCCCAACCCCACCTAACCAACAAAGACTAAAAGGAGCAGATGAAAGTGAAAGAACGTAATGCAACTGGGATCCAAAGGAACACTGAAAAGAATTTTTAATATTGTCCACTGTACAACAGAGTACAAGAGTCTGTCGTACTTGTTACGTTAAAATGCACCTAGCACAGTTTGCTATGTACTTCACTGTCTACTGTCACCTAAGGTAGTACAATAATTTCCCAACTCACCCAGGGCATTTTAATCAATGCAGACAATGCTGTCAAATGTGACCAGTTCAGTCAGCTGAGTAAAACAAGGATAAGTATTTGGAAAAAACTAAGTTGCAGATTTTATTGATATGAAGCAGCTGCTCCTCCCTGCTGATTCATCATTCTAAAATTACTTCATAACAATATGTAAATAATAAATTTAAAAAACCAATAATGAAAAAATTATTTTGTGAGTCATAACAAACAAATTCTCTCTCGTTTAAAAAAAAAAGTTTCCTTAGATTACACAGAAAATTTTATCACTCCATTTCGATGAAATTTTTGTGCTTTGCTTTGCATAAATATTAATCCTATGCCCTTTAGAAAGAATACCATCTTTACATTATTTCTCACTGAAAATTTGACATACAAAAAGGAACAGGAATGAGCAAAGAAGTCTTAACAAAAATTAAATAAGAATAGAAAGTAGAACGTTCCCATTAGTGTGGTGATAAGTAAAAAGTGGTGCTACCAAGTGGAAAAAAAGTACTTGTTGTGCCAAATTAAGTGAAAATCATGACCGTGCCAACTCATGCTATGAGCAACATCAGCCCTCACAACAAAGATAACATAGAAAGCATTGTGTAATATTACTGCTACAAAATAAAATGTGTGCAAGTTCCAAACATAAAATAATAATAAATTGTACACGCTAAATGTGTTGTCAGTTTGATGCTAACCAAAAGAGGATTTTTAAAGGGTGTTTATCTTATAAATATTTAACCAAATATCAGAAGGAATTTAAGGAAAATCACAAAATTCAGTACTTTGTGTTAAAAATCACCGACCATGACGGATTCAAAATATCAGAGAGAGAGAGGAGAGAGAGAGAGAGAGAGAGAGAGAGAGAGAGAGAGAGAGAGAGATTCTCCATATGGGAAAATTTTTAAAAAATTTAAAAACAAAAATATAAATCTTCCATGTTGAACAACCATCCTGCGCTTGTCCAATAATTAGACAATAAAGAGGAAAACTTAAAATGAGGCAGTTTAAAGAGTAAGAAGACTTTCATTACCCTTTGTAGAAAAATAATACAAGGTTTATGCAGCATTCAAGATATACACAGGCTCTGCAACTTTTAACTGCCCAGTAGCAATGAAATGAAGAGCTGCAACTAAGATTTGCCTCTGCATTTATATTTCATAATATAAATGAAGATATGAATGAAGATATGAATTCTTAAAGAGTTTGATGAGCAACAGTAATACAGTACATAACCGTTCTCTAACAAAAGTAATGAAGTGAAAAAACGAATTCTTAAATAGTTTTGATACGCGACAGTAATACATCACCAATTTACCAACCATTTTGCAACAATTCTCCAACCATCAGTCAAGAAATGTTAGATCACAACAGCGATTATCAGGGAAACTTACCTTAGGCGTAACAATGATCCAATGTCAGACGATTACCTTGAGGCATCTATTATCTCTTCATGAGTCGCTTAGCTCACGACATCTTATTCAATTACTGTCGTCCATGCACACACACATACTTCTGCAGTTTATGCTATCAAAGGCAACGAAGACAATTTCCCTTTACACTTCCTGACACAATATATGCAAGATATACACCTGAGCAAGAGGGAGGAAAAAGTCAATGGAATACAGAATACCTTACCTTCTCGCTTCAGAACGCCAACAGGAACCATGACAGTGGGAGGGGGGGCTGTTCCAATGGCTCCCACTTGCTGGGGTGGGGGAACTCGAGAACAATACTCCATGGGGTTGTTTGGGTCTGGAGGCTTCCTCTGGTGATCAGACTGCTTTGGCTGACCACCATGTCCCTCCCCATCTCGTTCGTAGCTCTGATCTATTAAGATCAAGTATCATATATTTATTTTTGGCGACAGACAATTTTCAATTGTGAGTTTTTGTCCAGAAAATTAAGACAATCAAATTCGTCACCAGAATGCAGTCAAGAATGGTTTAGGCTGCGATGTACTAGTTAATGAAAAATGAAAACTTGAAATGGTAAGTAATGTAAAGATTCTAATTTCAAAAAGAAATCCGCAAGGCTTTATTGACGTTCTTCAGAATTACACTACGGTAAAGTGTACTTCAAAAATTAATTAACACAGGGGTTCCACTAAAATAATATTACTTCTACAATAGACTGGTAAGGTTACCAAACGACAGAAAGTTCAGAGGGGTTGAGGAGATGTACCACATGGAAGAACTTCAAACTGATACTTCCTCTGACTTTATTCATTCTTTGCCTAAATTCCTGATGGGATTTTATTCAAAATTCTTGTTTACTCAGACATAAAGAACAAAAACAGTGGAAATCCTTATACTGTACCCAACACAATTCCCAGGCAAATGCTTCACACCGTTACTGGTACCACCTACAAGTGTGGAGTGTTGCCGTACCTTTCAACTACCCAAAAGAGCATCCTCAAAGAAGACAATTTCAACTTAAAAGATTACTCACCATTGTCAATGCCTCCAACACCTTCTAACACACAAGGCCTCTGTGAAATGCCACCATTCAAGCTTTTCCTGAGCTTTTACCTCCTGATACCTCCACTCATCTCCAACCTCCAATCTTAAGGTTCTAGTCCAAGTCAGTCCAGGTACTAAACTAATATATAATCTTGCTCCATACTTCATATGAACTTTCAGTCCAACTGATTCTTAAATCTTATTCAATCTACATACTGTCTGATTTGCCTCTTTTTATCTTTAATTATTTTCCACCTCAAGATAATTGTACTGAATTTTTTTGTTCTTACATATTAGAAGATGTTAATCTTTTCTCTAGCTAGTGCTATTTCATCCCCTTTTGTGTACTCTGTCATTATTTCCAAATTTCTCAGATTTAACTCTAGTCCCATCTCCCTAGATATATGGTGCACTATTAAGCAAGCTTTTCTATAACCAATTCCAGATCACACTGAGGAACATTCTTATAAAAAAGACAGGGGTTTGTATTCCTGTAGGATCAAATTATAGAAATACAAAACCAGTGAGAATACCCTCTACATAAATATAAAACCACAAGAAATAACATATTCAATACTAAAACAATTCCATTAGCTACAAAATAACGATACACACAATATTTTTACTTGAATTACTTACCCAACTGAATCAAATGAAGGCATGGCCCACACACTCTGGCCTCTTTGTAATCCATATACGGCAGTGGGGCTTTATGATGGCAGCAAGGGGCGCACAAAACACGTCCACAGGCTCGACAATGATGCCTTCTCCTGATAACGGTGAATTTCTGTCCACACTCCTGACAGTTAGGTGCATCGTCATCTGGAATCCAAAATGGCGCGACCTGCCCGACAAGATTTCCACCATCACCGCGAGATCTGGAGGATGAAGTAGTTTCTGTTGTCCCTTCAGCACCACCCACAGCTTCTGAAGATTCGTCCTCCCTCCCAGAACCACTGTCGTCGTCATAGACAGCAGTGACTAGGGTACCTGGTAACACAAATACTTTTCAGTTGCCTAACAAAAGTAAATACAGTAATCTCAAAACATACTAAACCAATAGATATTAGATTTATTAATGTATTTTTTCACAGAACATAACAATAACATACAGCAGCTCTGGAGTATAATTATGTTTATTTCTCTGTCATTATCATCTTAAATTTTTTATGGCAGATTTTGCCTTTATAGGTTTACGTGTGAAATGAATTCATCTGTTACCCAGTTCATGCAGACCAGAAATAGACCTGATACAGCACTTTCACAGACATGCTATTCAAGTGTTTAAAAGATCATTTGTAATATCTGGCTTTTAAAGAAATGAATGCCCACCTGAAAAAGAAGAAAAGTAAAACATGGAACCAAGACAGGATTTAATCAAACTATAAGGGTAATATGTACACAAAATAAAGTGCAGTTAATCAAACCACCAAAATACCCAGGTGTATGGGGATTACCAACAGCACTGCAACCTCTTTTAGACTTGCGATCAACTGATTCTACCATCTAAATGGCCCAAATCAACATCCATAACAGTTTTATATGTGCCATGTTATTGATTTTAGCTTGAGAATATTTAGCAAGTGTTGAGGACAGAAATGCAAAGCTAATCAGGTAATCAGCTGGAAGATGGCTGCCCTGCAGGTCGATAATATATACACAAGTAAGCTAACAGACCACTGACTATCATTGTAGCAAAGTACAGTTGATAAAAGAGCCGAACAGCTACTACGAAAGAAGAGGCAAAAGAGAAACGATGAAAAATGAGGGCATAAGCAGCTGGGGATGAAGAGATGCACCAGGAATCTTTAATGCTGTCTACAATGTTTCATACAAGGCCCACTGTAAGTTGCACCCTCCCACAAAGACAAACATTCATTACCCTCTCATAATTCTAACAAGCAACGTCCATTGCTGGAACTGGAAAATGGGCTCACACATATAAACTAAGTTACATTATATGTTGCAATTTTAGAAACTTCTAATATGATTAACCTATGAGTTCTGAACAAAGCTCAGGCTCACCTGACTTGAAAATGTGATCAAAACACCCTTTTTTTTTTTTTAATCAGCACAGAATAAAAGTTACTTGTTAAATCTGTTTTTACCTTTTCCTAAAAAAACAAAAATTACGTTTACTTAACCAAAAACCCTGCAGGTAAACTGGAACAGGTAATTTCTGTTGGAAAATCCCAGTACAAAAATGCAATTGTAGCTTTATGTTATTTGTTGTGCAAATCACTCGAAAACATTTTTGCTTTTGCAAGTGCAAGGGAAGTGAGCCTTCATGTCCATCACTTGTTGGCTAACCTCAATGAATAATTAATGATGACTACCAAAGAGCAGTCAATACAGAATGCAATACCAGATGTTCACTAGCTCGTAATATTTACTGCATAAGTAACATAATACTAAATAATAACAAACATTTTGAACTGTGGGTGAAAAGTAAATAAACACCAATGACTAGATCCATCACTAAAACGAAGACTGGTACTTCAAATGTAATCGTAATGCAATAAGCCAGACTCCTAATAATCACATACTACTTGGTGGAATTTCACTGGTACAGTATTTCCATACCCAGTGATATTGAATAAAAAAAAAACTGTAACAGGCCTCATTCTCATTCAGCTGATCTCATCAAAAGCTAACATTTCTACTTAGGTATTCCAGCAGCTATCTACAACAAAACAATTCATGAATACAGCTTAAAAGTAACTAGACACATGAATAATGCTGCATATCTGAACACACCTTCAGTATCACAATACAGCATTGGAGTTTACTGGAAAGATCCAGCTTATCAAACCAGGCAAGTCAAATACCAACCACACAGTGACCAGAGCGCTGGCTCGACGTATCAAAGGTATAAAAGCACGTTTGTACTCAAACTTTATCAAAAGCACTCAGCGACATGTTATTCCATGATAATCCTGATATGGCCATCACTGTACATAGATCCTATACTGTACATACAAAGTTCTTATGTTACATATGTACTCAGGAGATTCATATCGACGTAAAATCCCTGAACTAATGTATTTAGGATTTGGAACCTATCTCAAATAATTTTAACATTTATCTTTAAATGAACCTGCATTTATACAAAACTTTTGGTGGTAGCCTACGTACACTATCAGTATTTCATAAATGTTTTATTCATAACTATCGAATGTATATACCCCATAAAAACTTACTATGAGTTGTCTAATTTCCAATTCTCCACACAGATCTAGTTTAATTAAAACTGCTGTTGAAATTACATAGTACAGTACTCAAAGTACTGTGTAACATTCTAAAAGTAATTCTTCTTTTTTTATCATTTGAAAGACACATTGCTTACTGACCGCAAAATTATACGTACAGTCATCATCATCATCATCATCTCCAATGCTCTGCAACGCAAAGGACCTCTGAAAACTTTTGCCACTCTTGTCTTGCTTCTCCTTTCATTTTCTCTAATCATTCATCTTTAGCCTCCCTTCTCCTAGTTCCCATCCAAACTGGGTCTTCCCATTCTTCTGGTGTCCACAGGAGCCCAACTAATACTACAGAGTACTATTCTCTAGAGTGGTGTGAAGGGCATTTCATAATTTTCCTTACAGTATCATTTCTCACTTGGCTATATTCTGCCAATGGATTCCTAATTTTCCTTCTTAAGGCTTTCTTCTCAAACCGAAAGAATCTTTTAAATAGCTTCATTGCTATACTAAACCACAGCTCACGTCCACGTAGCAATCTTTCTTTCATGTGCAATTCCAGTCTACTGTACTTGATTTCCAACTCTTATTCAGCTAGCCAACAGTATGATTTGCTTTGTCTAGTCTTTCATGAAATTCCAACTCATGAGAACCTGTGTTGGATATCACTTTTCCTAAATATTTGAGACCCTGTATTGGATATCGTTCCTAAATATTTGAAAACCTGTATTGGATATCACTGTAACTAAATATTTGAGAACCTGTATTGGATATCGTTCCTAAATATTTAAGAATGTGTATTGGAAATCATTGTTTCTAAACATTTGAGAACTTTATTGAATATCACTGTTCCTAAATATTTGAGAACCTGTACTGGATATCACTGTTCCTAAATATTTGAGAACCTGTATTGCATGTCAATGTTCCTAAATATTTGAGAACCTGTATTGGATATCATTGTTCCTAAATATTTGAGAACCTGTATTGGATATCACTGTTCCTAAATATTTGAAAGATTCAGCTTTTTTATCCATTCTCAATCTAGTCTTACAAAGGAATCATTCTATTTAGCAAGCTTTAAAATTTTTTGGTGCTTTACTGAATAAAACTGCATTGCATATGTATTTTAAGTATTTTTGTGTTTCTTTGTTAAAATTATGCATAAACACAAAACTATTGTATCAAAAGATAAAAAAAAGTCTGCATCTTCTTTTCTGACAGAAGATGGAATTCTGCTGAATAGATAAATGGCTTGCAATGTATTACTCCCCAGAAAAACCACCCCAGCAGAGGTATATTGGTCCTCTACCTTTAACAGTGATCTAAGATTGTTCCTATCTAATTTCCAAGACAAAAATGATTCTACTGATAATATAAGACAGTCAACTAGTTTGACATCACCTCCCATATGGCAGTAATTGAGTACAATGTTACAGTAGCAGTTAACAACATTGAAAGACCTAATATTATAAGATCATTCTGTTTACAAAAATATGCCTCTATACCGTCAAATCAAATTGGTACACGGCTACATTACAGGTAACCTGGCTAAACATGGCTCTGGAGCTAATTTCATTTCAATTTTGTGGCAAAAGGTTTGGCTAATGAAAAGGTTAAAAAACCTACTTCACTAGAATACTCTTATCAAGACTCATCCCTATCATACTGCAAACAAAATGACACGAGAGAAGAGTAAATGTGTATTGTACTGTACTCACCAGGCATCACTCTTGATGGTGAATCTGGTTCACTAGGAGCAGAATGCTGTGCTCTCCTTTCAGGGGACCCCAAGTCACCATCCGTTAGCGTGCTACTAGAGGACATGGTATCGGTCCCAGTACTTGCGTTTGAAACGTTATCTTCACCATCACCATCGCTACTCCGAACAGGCAAGGTATCAGAGTTTCCAACACTCTGGCCACCCCCAGCAGAAACGTCATTAGTGTGGCCAGTTTCACGTGCATGATTGCCCCCCATTTCATTGTTATGCGGATGACACACAACCTCTTCAACACTAGACACCTCATATTGTGAAAAACCTGCTGCACTACCACCATGCGTCTGAAGCGTTGACGATGTCTCAGGCAACAAGCCCGCTGCTCCCACCCCATCCCCCTCCCTTTTCGGCATGCCACTGCTTGACTCTGGCTCAACAGGAACTGCACTATCCTTCGACGAAGCTTGGGCAATGGCGTCGTGCACAGGATAAGATGCACTCATTCCATCAATCAAATCTGGTCCTCCAACTCTTCCAGAATCTTGTGGGTGAACAATGCTATTATCCACATTATCCCTAATACTAGCTACCGATCCAGTTAAGCTGCCACCATATGCCCCTTGCAATCTGAACTGCTCTTCCTCCAACTCGGCCAATTCAGCGTCAAGGTAAGCATCATCTACATCGACATCTTTACTAAAACTAATGGGAACTGGATTAACAGAGCTTACATCTGGCAGAGAAGAGTGGGATGAAACCGGGCCATCAACACTGCTGCCATCTGGCAAGCCCATTTCAACAGACCTCACAATACTATCACAGACAGGGTTTGAATGATTATGAAAAGCACCAACAATGTCTCTCTCCTGAGAATCCTCCTCGTGTGGTACCTGACCTGACTCTTCAGGCAACTGAGGACTCGGGGAATCGCCGCGAACTGCACGGGACATCATTTCCGCCTGACTGCTGTTCTCAGCAGTTTGGTGAACGTTTACAACCTCTGGTATTCTACTGTACGACTGACTCTCTTTCACAATAACTGGATCATTTGCATTAGAATTTGCTAGGGTGTTTTCCATTACTACAGCTGGCTCCGGATACTCTCCACCACCAGCGTGTCCTTCAGCATGTTGCCCAACTTCGGCAGCATTCATTGACATGAGGTCAGGTAGTAGTCTGTGTTCTGGCTGTTCCACATTACCTGAATTTTCCCCTTCATCTTGATGTGGCTCAGGCACCACTTCCTGTGGGATAGCACCAATGCTATTTTCAGGTACTAAAGGTGGTGTCACCTCGCGCGGAGGAGATGCTGCATGCCCTTCTGAACCACTCTGCCAAACATCAATGATGTCTGGATGTCTCCCTTCATGCCCACTGACAACTCTTGACTCAGGAGGTATATTGGAGGGGACTATGTCCAGAGGTCTTGAGGTGATGACATCAAGACCTCTGACAGGTTGGTGGTTATCCATAAGGCCACTCCCTGAATCAAATTTCTCTGATGCACCACACTCCCCTGTAGCACCTCTTTCTTGAAGACTGGGGTTCATGTAATCAGGAGGCAAAGCAGGAAGAGAAGGCATGGCGCTTCCAGCTGCGTCCATTCTATAGCCCTCTACTGAGCGTTCAGATGAGATTTCAGGCACAGTTGGTCGGGAGAAACTATTTATGGATGAGGTTGCCATCACAGGCCAGAGTGCTGAGGAAGACCGAGGTTGTTGCGACAACCCAGGTTGGATGCGTGAGCCAGAGGTTTCTGAAGGAACAGACATAGGGGGAAGCTGGGGTTGTGGCTGTAAGGACATAGGTTGCTGGAATGACAATGACGAAAGATGCTGGGAGCAAGTAGCCGACTGTTGACTGTCATCATTTTGCCCGTCAGGAGGGCTTCGGGTACCTGGCGGCTGCGGAGCATCATCACTCAGAGAAGAGCCACACCAGGGTTGTGCTGGAGGGCCTACACTTTCTACAGCTTGTTGCTGTGGCTGCAGAGGTTCACTCCACCCACCAAAAGCACCCAAACCAATGCTATGCCTCATGGTAGCAGAGGAAGGGTGTGAGGTCCCTCCATCTGGGCAGAATTCCAGTTGCAGTTTCTCATACTGATTCACTGACTCACTCTCATCTGAAAGGAGAAGCACAAACTGTTTATTATCTAGATATTAAACTTACACAAGAAAATTTCAATACTAAGCACTGCCCTACATATCAGGAGATACCTTCAATAGTATACCTTAGGTGTACACTACAAGCCAGAGGTAGTTTTTTTTTCATCCTATGGTCTCTTCCCTTGACACTTCCCAAAATCATCAACTTAGTTCTGCTACAATTTTCATCTTCCACTTGATTATGAGAGCCCTCAAGCAGTTTTGCCCAGCTTTGATATTACATATCAATAGTCACACATACAGCAAACATCAATATCAACTGTGCATATACAATTTACGAAGTGATGACTTTTACCAATGTATTCGAACTTTTACTGTGTTATAACTATTGTTATCATACAGTGATTGAACAAGACAACTGAGTCATATCTCTAAATATGCAAGGCTTACCAAATTGTGAAAACCGGAGCAACATTTTAGTTAAACGTGGGAAGGGACAAAAGTGAAGAGATGACAAGACAAAGGCCGAGAGTAAATCAACTTGGGCTATAAATATGCTGCCAAGTTTCTGCAGTATAATTTAGTGTGCCTCTCAAGGTCACTGTGGGCAACTCAACCCACTGGAAAAGTGATGGTAAATCCAGTAAAACCCTATATGAGGAAAAACTACTGTACAGGGTAACAAAACAAAGAATGCTGGTTACACCTCCACCTTACCTTCATCTAGTTCAAATTCGTCCAGTACTTTATCGAGGTCAACAGCAAATTTCTCCATTGTCCTCTCATACCCACTGATTGTTCTGCAAAGTAAGAGAAAAATAAAATAAAAACCCATAAGCCAAATGTTTAAGGACTAACCTTGCATTAACAATGAAAGAAATTATTTGATTTTTTTTTTTTTTTGCTAAAATAAAACTAGGACAAGTCATTCATTAACCAATAAGCTTTACTGTCAACACAGAATTGATAACCTTTATCAAGTAGTAACCTGTCTCAAGAGCAATTCCAATTTAGAATTAACTTGAACCATATAAAAGATTTACATTCTTTTAAAGCACATTTGATAAAAAAATTTAAACATGCCCTTCTCTTCAATATATGATACAGTACAAAAACTTCTAGGTGATACAAAAGGTTAATCTCGTGCAATTAATTATGATAAAGTCATCCAGACAAATCCAATACACTAAGACAGCATACTAGACCAAACAGGAGGGTCGATACAGAAAGCAGACTTGCCCTTACTCTGCTAACTTGGTACCTTGTGTAACCTTACTCCCCTCACTTTTTCCAAGGCATTTTCATCATAAATACTTCTGTTCTTATCTTGGTGCTATAGAAACCAAACTAAGAATGGTAGCTGTTATTCACTTAAGATATTGAATGTGGAATCACAACTTAAAATATTGTAGTGTTCAAGGAAATTATACTAAAAATAAATTCTTCCTTCCTGCACAAACTCATTTTATTTATATCCAATATCAGTGAACTGCACATACCTCTTGTGAAATATAAGATCTGACACTCACAGCCTAGTGGCCAATAATCTGTTTGCACTGTAATCAATTTTTTATGGTTGTAAAAAAGTGAAATATTTCAAGATAAAACAAGTCCTTTACGATATCTGATGAGATCTAAAGCCAGTTTCTATTATTTATATACTTCTAAATCATAAATCTGCATCAAAGTGACATAACATTTTGTCTTTTGGTTTTTCTTGACTGTATTTCTATAAAAAAAAAAGAGCACAGGCAGGAGGAATGGCTGCATTACCTTCTCGTATCACATTTTACCCACATCCTAATACTGAAGATCAACTGACCTTTCTACTGCAGTTGAACTGCAACCTTAACCTACAGGCCTAAATGAATGGAATATGCCCCCTAGCAAAGTAGGACCCACCCATCTACATTAGGTTACGTTAGGACGCAACTTTGTAAATGCAACTACAGTACTGCTACAGGAAGCCCCCTGCCCAGGCAGAACCCAACATCCTAGGATAGGTTAGGTTTGGAAGTTAGATTAATTTATACTGCTGGAAATTCCACAACCCCATTTTTATGATTATCATTTAATTTAGTTATTTATTTATTTTGCATCTTTATGACTGATAATGCATATGAACCTGTATATTTATACATTCTAATAGTCTTTTTTATGTATTTTACTATCCATGTTTGTGCAAATTTCTCATATAGTTTTTTTTCTCCACTGAACAAATTAAACCAGAGCCTTTCCTATAAAAGTTATTCTTCAGTTAACTGGTGAGACGAGGGGGTGAGTGGGGAGGGGGGAATATCACTCACTCACTTGCTGTCACCTGGAAACTTTCCCTTCTGGTATAAGGGACAGGGTACACTGGTGAAAATTCCTGTAAACCTGCTACTTAGTCTGTCACAGGCATCCTCACTTCAGGAGTTGTAAACTAGTTTAATTGCCAGAAAGAAATAGTATTCCTGGATTCCTCCATCTTATACTCGCCAATACTAATGAAAAGTTGCCAATATTCAGGCCCAAAAGGTCAGGTCATCTTTAGACAGTACCTTAGGGCTCACACCAGGCACAAAAGCATCTTGCCAGGTCATTATCAAGGAAGTAATGGAGGCATGGGATCATGAGACTGTGTAGACATCACCAGAGACTGACAGGTTCAGAGTTTTCGCCATTAACTCAGGAACAAACATGAACAAAAGGGACCCCAACCCTTCAAGTGCTGGATTGGATAGGATATGCTGTATAACTCCACAACACACTTCACCAAGGGTATGGCTAACAGAAAAACACTCATGAACAAAAGCTCCCTACCTAGGTTTCCTCAAGGGATCTTAAGGCACCTGGGTTGGGCTGTTGGGGATGAGAGTCGTCTAACTCACAACAGAAGATTCGTCTCCCACCACCAAGAGCCCCTCTCACCACCCAGCTGAAGGGCATGAGCTGAGAGGGATGATCATCGAAGGCTGACCACTGCTGCTCCAGTTGCCACTGAAGCATGCCCAGGTGAAAAAGCCTGTGTGGAATGAGCTTCTGTGACAACAGATGGCCAAGGACGACCTGCCATAGCAGAGCTAGATGTTTCTACCAAGACAGGAATTCTACTATTTTCTACCCGAGACCACTCACATGAGAGTTTGAGGGAAAGATTCTTGCTGCTGCTGTTTATATATGAGCATGCCCAGATGCTTTGCCCGCTGCTTGGGCATGAGATATGACTTCTCCCAGTTAATCATGTTCTCAATTTCTGAACCATAAGAACCAGCCAAATATCCAGGTAACACAGCAAGTTTATACCTTACAAAAATGCCCAAGCTGATACCAATGTGAACACCTGAGTGAGCCATGAAACTACCTGGTAAGAGGCCATGGCATATGACTCAGCTGACAAGAAGGCTGTATCTTCCTGACGGAGTCCCTCCAAAAGGAGGTTTATTGTTAGTCCACAAACTGATGAGTCTGACTTGCTGGGCAGACATCTTGATCTGCAGGATGTCAGGGAATGCTTGGACCAGAGATTAATTCATCCACCTAGTCCAAACCAGCACGAGCTAGCTGTGAGCAGGTAATTTCAACGAGAGTCTTGCTTCAGGTTTGCACCCAAGGGTAAGCTCAATCAAAATACTCTCAGAAGCATCTATCGAACAGAACATAAAACTTAAAATACAGTCATTAAGAGCATTTCATAATAAAAACTATTTATTTCTTCATTCAAGCAATTCATTATAAATTCTATCTGTACAACAAATTATTATAAATTCTTTTATGATGATGTGGCCAAGTACATTCAACTTCAATGAAATTCTCAAATTTTTGCATTTTTAAAAATCTAGCTATGGAAAATAATGAAGACAAACAGTTCATATTTAGTAAGCTTACCTAATTAAAATAAAAATGTAAGCACACAAATCACAGGAGTCATGTTTTAACATAAAATAAAAGAGAAACCAAAGAGATGACGAGTTCTTTGCTAAACCTGGGCCAGGCCTACATGAAAGTTGGCAATTTAAAAATTTAATGAATCATTAGAATAAAACAAGTCACAGACATAAATAAATAGCATTTTTGCCTACACAAACATATGTTTATTGTTACTACGAAATCACAGAAATGAACAGCCTCGGTTCGGGTTTTTTTATATTCGATGCTTCTGTTACTTTTCCCGGTAGTTCTAAGTAGTAGCTCCGCGGCGGCGATTTCCTTCTAACCTGACTTTTTCTACAGTTTTTGGTTGCTAATTATGGATTTACCTTCAATCTTTGTTGCACAAATGTAATTAACCTGTAATTAACCCCTGAATCCATCAACAAGGTTTCCATATGTGATCTTCACAAGACAGAGCGCCGATGCGTCTGTTTGGAATGGTTTATGTCCCGTCCGGCAAAGCGCAATAACCTGTTAACGTATGGTACTGCCTCCCCCAGCCAGTAGTAAACACGGTGAAGGGACATTCCATTTGGCCCGACAACAAAATAAATGCACCGCCAGTATCAGAATCCCTAATAGTGTAGAAAAAAACCAGTTTCCAAGGTTAAAAACTGGCACGGAGCTAATACTTTGAATTACCCTTTTCCCAGCTATAAAATTTTTAAACAATTTTCCATGAAACTGGGGGGGGTGGGGTAATTGGCCCTCGCTCCCAGCATTATTTGACATAGGGTAAGCTGTGAAATTCGTCCCGTGGTTGTAGTGGGTCAGGCTAACCATACACTTCCAAAACATTCCTTAGAATCACAATAATGGGTTTAAAATTGTAAATAGTGTATATACCACCACAACTAAACTGAAAGACTAAAAACCAATAAAATACCTGTGACAAGATTACGATGTAGTCTACTGGCTGGCGTAAACTGCTACGGTAGAACGATTACCTTGAGAACGGATTTCTTTCAATATAAATTTCCAAATACTCTCTAAACGTTTTCCCAAATCAACTCGAACCGCAAGGAACCGGACAACGATTACATCCCGAAATCACCCACCGCAGTCGAGTGTTTCATTAGATTAACCTCAACTTCTAAAATGGGTCGAAAAGCAGGACCCCCAAAAGACGACCATTAACCGCCGCTAAGTTCGCCCCTCCCGAAGGCCAAACCCACTCCATCCGCTCTACCGTACCTTTTTCACTTCGAAGTTACGGGAAACGTCTCGAAATTCCTCCTTCACGAGAATCCATAAGACGCAAATGTCATTTCTCTAGCACAGCAGTCACACGATCTGCACCTGTGACGTCACAAGTGAAAATAACAATAACAGTACCGCCCCGCTGAGCATCATGATGCGCACGACCCTACTCATTAATTGATGCTGCGATGGTGTTTCTTATAACGTTGGAATTTTGGCGTTTTTAAATCGTTTTCAGATCGTACATAACAGCAGCCTTGTGTGTACGCTTTTATTAGCGCTCGTTATCGTCGCCATCGCGCCTAATCTTCCTTATACAGGCAATAACGTAAAAACGTTGCACAGCTGATTGGCCATAGAGCATCCTTGTGAAACCCCAAAATCTTGCAAAATCGCAGAGATAATACCATATATCACAGGGAGTGATTAAGACCACTTGATTTTTCAGCGTTCTGCGTATTACCACTTTGCGAATTCAAGGTTCTTACTCATCCTTAACACTCGTGTATATCAGAGCTCCATTTGCGAATTGCGCAATTTATAGCGACTAGCCACACCACGCCGCACAAATTCTAATTGGATTAGGGCACGATTTTAGCCCCAAACCGTTTGCTACGTCTCTTGTAATATCGACGCATAACAGTCAATTTACAATAATTATTCTTCCCAACTAATTCTCTTTCAGCCTTTGGTTCAATTGTAAACTCAAAGACGCTATTACTTTTCGTAATTAGTGTTTAGTAAGTTAACCAGTAGGCTAAAAAGATTAGAAAACATGACCTGTTCGCAAAGTTACAGCGATTTATTTATAACTAAGGCCAGCTTTGACACAGAGGAGCAAGGAAATAAACAAAAAATTATAAACTATAACTGATAAACAAAACAGGCCCGCATGCTACATCAGTGCAAGTCAATACGGAAGTTGTTGTTGTGGTTTTCCCATTGAGATTAATTTATTTCAAATTTAATTATTTGTGTTCGAAATTAAAGTGGTTTGCCTTTTCAACAACATGCAAGAGGACAGCACCAGGGTTCCAGCCGTAATTAACACCTATTATGCCAGATAATCCTTAACCAGCCATTCTCTAAGATGACTGGCTGAGTAAAGATGCAAAAAAGGTGCGGTTTCTAGCAGACAATGCAAAACATAGCACTGACTAAAAAATAAATGTCGAATCCCTTCAAACTACAAAAAACTAGCTCTTAGAAAAACTTTGACAATTGCTTTTAAAATTTCTAATTCCCGTTCACGAAATGCAATGGATACATTTGAATTACATCTCTGAAATTAAGAAAAATAAGATTTCTTAGACAAAAGAAGGAAAACCGCCCTTTTTATAGTTAAAAATACAGAACATGCTAATAAGTTTGTTAAATTTTCGGATGTAGAAATGGAATTCATGTATATTTTTTTTTCTTCGCAGCGTGAAAATAAATTAGACTCCTGTATTCAAGAACCACATGCAGAGAGTCTCTGTTGGTTTAACAAGTCCAGAGGTCCACATAGGTCTAGGGTATCTCATCCCTGTCTAAGCCATAGTATTATAAGGACCGCCTTTGGGCAAGGACTCAAGCTGAATCAAAGCCAGCTTAATCTAAACCAACAAATCAACCGTCTAGTAAAGTAATAATGTCGATCCCCAAACCAAGAATCGTCAACCATTCTCATATTTACCTTAGTAACTTAAATAAACCCTTGCTCACTTTTATCATATGCATTACTAAACCCACAGGAGAGCAAAGTAGCAAAGAGCTGGTAGTGAATAACGTGGCTAATCATTCATTCCCTGTTGGCTCATGCACATCATTATGACACATTATCGCGTGCATTAGGCTACCAAGGTTAGGTGCAAGCAACCCTAGGTATTTTACGAGAGTGGAACAGTAACCTTGGGATCATGTATGAGATTGGCATGTGTGTGTATAAATTTCGAGGCCGTAAGTCCAATCAGCCACTGCGGGCAACATGACTGAGTAGTGCAGCAATTAGCTCACGTTTGCAACGCCCATTGATAATTCCCTGCCTACTGCACACTATTCCACCGAGCTTTAAGTAGATAACAGTGTCTCCGGAATCAAGAAAAGGGAGTTGGGTTAGCAACGCCTTCCCTGAAGGCTTGCTAAAAGAACCGGATGACTGTGCCCCTCTGGTGCCACTCCCTCAGAAGGGGAAAAGCTATTTACATACATACACACGCATACACACCAACACACACGCACACGCACCCATATATATGGGTGTGTATGTATGTATGTATACTTTTCTAGCTTCCTCTTTCTTTTAATGATATATATATACACTATATATATATATATATATATATATATATATATATATATATATATATATATATATATATATATATATATATATATATATACAAATATATATATATAATAAACTTAGATGATATAATGGATTTTAGTGAAGAAATTCAGATTGTTAATAATAATAATAATAATAATAATAATAATAATAATAATAATAATAATAATAATGATAATAATAATAAGCCAGTTATTGATGTTCAAAGAAATTTTATTGTCAGTGATTAAAATATGAAAGTCAGCACAGAATTTATGATAATTCTCTTTGATAACTTTATATCGATTAACGTTGATTTCATCTTACTCCTACAAAAATACTTATTTGCATAAAAGTAAAGTATTTCGAAGCTGTCTTGTTTGTAGCTATTTCATATCAGCTCGTGATTTATTAATTTCAAAGCATCTCACTAAATATATATATATATATATATATATATATATATATATATATATATATATATATATATATATATATATATATATATATATATATATCTATATATATTATTAATAATGTGTGTATAGGCGTGTGCGTGTCTTATAAGAATGCATTTTTATGCGCATTGATAACTGTATATAAAAAAAAACAGAAATAGACGTACAAGCACGAACACTGCTATGAGCTGAAATGACTTCCAATTGCACAAGTGTGTCACACTTGGCTGAGGTGTGACTCACCGTCACCTGCGTCTATTCGCTGTATCCTGCTGCCGCTGTGGACTCGCTGTTCTTGAATTGCGAAAGACTTCTTCTTCTTATTATTATCCTTTAGAACAATGGGGATGCCTGAGATGTCAGATACTATGACGGGTGGTTGAGATGTCCTTTCTTGGTGACATGGAAACGACGTTGTGTTGTCAGGAGACAGACAGACGCACAGACGCAGAGAAGGTTGTAGCAGAATGACTCTAGGAAAGGAAATGAGAGAGAGAGAGGTGCGTTAAAGTAGGAAAACTAGGCGGACAAAGAGAGGAATGACTAAGTAACATAAGTAGCAGATAGGAATGACAATCACGATCTTGCTCAGCTGTTTTAGTCACCCAAGATAACATAATCTAACTATTTTTCGAATAATGCGTTTTCTTGGACTTACGGGAACATTTCACTCTCTTCTAAAATTTTATTTTATTTTGTTCTTTGACGTACTGTCTCTTTTTACTTTCTCTCGGTGTACTCTGTCAGACAAAAAGGAACTCGACTGACGGAATGAAAGGATCTGTGGTAAGTGCCCTTATAGGTTTCTCCTGTGAGGGCACTGCAAGATGTTCAAGAAAGGTTTGATTTTCTTATTTTTTCTACTTGGCACATTGCTGCTTGCACCAGACTGCTAATATTCACTGTACGTTTCAGTAGTGCCTGGTAACCTTTCATAAGACAGGGGAGTTAATTCCGACTACATGAGTGAAGGAATGAATTAATGAATGAATTAAGCTATAAAGCCACGTGCTGTGGTGCTTTCAAGCAACCAAGCAGCGCTTAAGACAGTGAAACGATGGAACCGGAGTGGCTAGACATCAAGATAAAGAGGTCTAGAAAACGAATGAGATGAAGTAAAAGGATCTGAAGGTGAAACTAGGAAAACCCCACGGTTGTACTGAGAAGTAATAGTTAAAGAGGTTGGACGGGAAGATGGAAGAGGGTTCGGAGTAAGTTTAAAAAGTGGGTGCAGCTAAGTGCTTTGACCTTATCTTTAATCTAAGATTGGGACTGATGTTATTGCATTTTAATGGCAAAGTTTACCAAATCTTCAGTAAAGGTTTGTCGCAACTTTCCGTAATGGTCAGTGGCATCTAACGTGCATTGGTGGTCAACTACAGAATACCCAAGCACTGATCAGACCTTATGGCGATTGTGTTCTCTCTTCAAGAAGTCAGCAGTGTAGCGAACATGTCACAATTCGGCCTTC
This sequence comes from Macrobrachium rosenbergii, assembly GCF_040412425.1. Classification (NCBI taxonomy): domain Eukaryota; kingdom Metazoa; phylum Arthropoda; class Malacostraca; order Decapoda; family Palaemonidae; genus Macrobrachium; species Macrobrachium rosenbergii. The sequence continues at coordinate 9,260,839 of NC_089770.1, read as the reverse complement.
GTTGGAAGTCACTCATCCAGGTTCTAACCAAACCTGCTGATGCTCAACTTCACTAATGATGGGGCGGGGGGCCTTGAGAATTCACATTATTTCGCTCCAAAATCTCTGCAAGGACCAATAGAATATAGTTATTAACTCGGTTACGAGCTGCTCAAGAGCAAGAGCCTGTGCTGGCATAAGGGTAACTTAAGTTAATAACAACAACAAAAGTTATTAGAGGTCGCAATTAAAAGAACCATATATAATTAGAATAATCGCAGCTTTAGTTGCTGTAGTGTAAAATTCAGTCCACTTCATAGGATTTTGTTTATTATCCGAGTCTGCAATCACTGATTTACTTACAGTGTCGAGTTTCTAAAACCCCCTTATCGATTCAGAATGAAAAAGATTGGTTTTGATAGCATATCAGTAAATGACTGTTTAGGCTCTCCCTGACCTAGAACGTAAATTTCAAATGGAGCCATAACAATATCCGAGACAAAATTAAAACTATATTCCTGACTTAAAAAGTAAAAGAATGAGAAAGCTATGGGGTGTCGTGCACATAATGTTCCGACTGATGGACCCCTCTGGTGTCCTACTTAATTTTTTTTAGTCTTGGCTAGATAAATACAGTGTCTTTTAGCTCCGTAGACTTCTTCACTATTATAAGAAAAACTAAAAACAAAAACACAGGCGTCCCTGATATTTTCATCGTAGTTCCAAGGCCATCTTTGGAAAAGAAACACTACTGAAAGTTGGTGTTTACATTCGAAGTCGTTCCGAAGCTAATGAAGTGGAATTGACGATGAAGTGATCGATCCCGTGCTGCCAAAAGTTTGAAAAGAAACAAGGCAGGTACGAATCATTTATTATTCATTTGACAGTCATGACATATAATAGTTATGATTAAAGATGTTAGCGGAGATGTTTGTTAACGTAAAGGCGAATGATTTTATTCTTGTAAGTAAATAATTCATCGTTAAATTCTTGCTGAAGTAGCTGAAGGCATCTCTGAACCTTGGCAGTCTTAGGCGAGTCTTATATACAAGAAATTTAAATGTCATGACAGTTCCTACCATTCTCTTGCAGGCAATTGCATGACTTTGGAATATTTTTAGAAATATCCGTTAAGGGCATCATAGGCGTAACTTCCCCTGTTCGTAGATTGTCAGCATAGGGTATGACATTAAATAGGCTACAGTAGCCTGCCGTGTAGCTTGGTAGGCCTCTGTAAAATCTAGACGATTCTGTTCCCAAAAGTGTTTTGATTCATTTATTTTACCTAGATTTTTGGCAGAATGCATTAAAGTGTGGGTACCAAACTAGCCAGAAGCCTATAGGCCTTATCCCGTTGCGGGTTAGTGCTGTCAGAGCACCTAACACGGTGCACTGTAGGCATTAGGTTACTTCAGGTTCTTTGTAGCATTCCTTAGTGACAACCCCTTTCATTCCTTTTACTACACCTGTGTTCATATTCCCTTTCCTCAATCTGACTGTCCACCTTCTCCTAATAATTATTTGGTGGAACTATATAGTAGCTCCAACAAGGCTACGATTGCCTTCTAACTTAACTTTTTTACAGTCTTTTGGTTCCTAATTATGACCATCTTTTAAGTTTTGGTGCTCGAGTGTAATTAACCCGTAATTAACCCTCTGAAGTCCATCCATTGGTGGTTTCATATCGTGATCTTCACAAGACAGAGCAAGGTACGCCTATTTTGAACGGTTCATATCCCGTCTGGCAAATGCAATAACTTGTTAACAAATGGGTACCCCCCTGGGCCGGTACTAAACACGGTGAGGAGACATTCCATTTGGCCGACAACAAACGGATGCACCGCCAGTATCAGAACCCCTAAAAGTGTAGAAAAAACCCGTTGAAAAGGTAAAAACAGGTGCAGAGCTAATATACAGTATAGAATTACCAATTATTTCATAGTGCAACTGTGGGGTTTTCTGTTAGTTACACCTTTAAAACCTTTTTTACTCTGTTTCCCGTTCATCACTGAATAATCTCAAAGGTCCCAGTGCTTGGCCTTTGGCCAGAATTTTATAATATGTAAGCTTATATACCTTGGTGTAGCCCAGACAAATTTATCCTTGGATAAACCTTGGCTGTTGCTAACCTTATGCTTTGCGTAATAGGCTAAGGCTGTTTCTTTATAAATAGACCTCTGTACAATTTACAGAAGACTGTGAGATCCTAACATGTGATGGTCTTCTATGTTTTCTGTGACAACCACCAGGCTATGGTAAGTTTTAAGCAGTAAAGATGTAGGCTTAGGATTTTTTATTATTAATTCATACTGTTTATCGTAGGTGTGTTTTTTACTTTCATCACTGGAGGTAACCACTCATTTCTATGTTTGCCGTAAACATACCTCTATTTAGTGTGACTACAATGTGACATGGGGATGTTTTGAGTAAATAAAAAAAAACATTGGTTAGCCTAAGGGGGATTGGTGGGGGGAATATGGAAAAAGGCTCTGGTTGTGTACTTAGAAAAAATACAAGTTACTTTAAACATTTTTCATTTCCTTATAAAAAATACAAACCATTTCCTTGTATGCAGGAGACTTACTCTGTAAGTGGGAGGTTGTTATTTGTCAACTGACTGGAAGTTTGAACTGTGAAATCCACTTGAAAGTGTCTCGACCATGGTCCTGGAAATGAACTTTAGAAATTATAATTCTAGCAACCTCCTACTTTGTCAGTCATGGGGATGCCGAGCAGTAGGGCCCTAAGCCTGAGTGAGAGTTGTCTGGAGTTTCACTCAAGTAAGGATATCCTCAGAGAAAGAGATGCAACTCCTGGAGGATTACAGTGAAACCCCGATTTATGGGGATGCATCCCACACCCTCCGTGAATAGGTGAATACTTAAAACCCTCTAAAAACACTTAGAACTGCCCATTATGATAGTTTAAACACAAGAAAAACCCTGTAAAAAATGCTTATACCTGAGTATTTTAATAGTTTTATCACAAAATGTATTTATTCATGAAAATTATATGTGAAAAATACAGTAATGCTAGTGAATATTTCTCAGTGGAAAATACCGAATGAGCGAATTTTCCGAATAATGGCTAGATATGTTCTACAGAAAACCCGCACGCGTGAGTCCGCCAATCGCAGAGAACGCGAATACAGTGGGGCTTACTGCACAATGTGCCAGGCGGAGAGGATGGTTTGTAATACAGCTCTACCCACTACCCTATCCAATTTATTGAAAGGAAGAGTCAAGAGAATTACATCTTAAAGCTCTGAAATTGGTTGCTGGATTGTATAGCTTATTAGTATCATGGTCCATTCCAGCAGGTGTTTGGTCTGAGCACTACTCTGTATAGGGAGCAAGGAGGAAGAGACCAGTCTCATGGCATTTATCCTCAGACTTATACTCAAGCAGGTATTAAAGCAAGACACTTTTTTGTCCAAATGGAGCTTGTGTGACCACACAACCTGTAGAACAGCCTCCTCAGGTCCCAAAGAGATGGTATCCATGGATTTGTGGGCAGCTTCTTCATGTAGAATGAGGTGAATGTGGTCTGATATTTCCAAACCCCTGCCCTCATTACCTGAAACACCAAAAAGTTATCTGGAAAGGCTAGGGACAGACCCACACCCTTGACTTCTTGAGCTCTGGCCCAAACTAGATGACTGCTGTCCTCTCCTGAGAAGTTGTAAGCTTGTTTGATCACTTTATGAACCAAGGACAAAAGGGTGCCCGTAGATACCACCCTCTTATGATTGCCAGTACAGTTAGTCCTCTACATACAAAATTCAAAGATACAGACTTCTGTGTCTGCACAATATGTTGGATACATAAACTGTATGCACAAGACCAAATTGCAGAGATAGAAAGCCTTATTAGTACTGCACAATGCTATTGCTGTAGGCTAATGACAATTTTGAATGCTTAGGCTAACTTTGTTGGACTTGCAAAAAAATTTAACTTACAAATGAGCTGAGGAATGAAACTTGTTTGTATGTAGAAGACTACGTGTACTAACAAAGTCGCAGACACTCTGGCTTACGAGGTCAGGTCCTTTTAAGATGGTACCTTAAGGCTCGCACCAGGCACAAAAGCATTTCATTCAAGTTCGCCACCAGTGAATTCTTATTAGGGGATTGTGAAACTCTTCTGTCTTTCATCAGAGATTGACAGGTTCTTAGTTTTTCACAGACTCAAGAATTTACAAGAATGAGAGAAAACCCCAACCCTCTGAGTGCTGGACTAGATATGATAAGTTGCGTAACTCCCTGATATGCTTTGCTGAGCTGAGGCTAGCAGGAAGTCATTGATGAGTGCATTAGGGCCTTTGAAGGAAATTGCACAATGGATCAGAGTTCAGTCTCCCCTCCACCACTGCCTCAGCTTTACTCTTCAGTAAGAGTAGGGACAAACCCAGTACTGCACTGGAGTGTTCTGCAGAGTGAGACTACTCTGCCAAAACATATAGAGAACTCCGACACCAACAACTTCCTGAACTTACCCTCTCATCTTTCAATGAAACACCTCTACAGCGACATTGCCAGTGTTGTGCAGGAAAAGAAAGTCGTAGACGGTTTGTTCCTAGGCTTCTACAGTTGACTTTTCTTGGTGAAGTCACCCAGGAGCCTGGATACCGGTCATCAATCTCTGATAGAGAAAATGCATTCTGTGTTAGGATCTATTAGTAAGAGTGACTTCATACTTTCAGTGGATATGAATAATGCAAAATTTCAGTTACCCATTCAGGTTATGTAAAGTGCACTGTTGAGACTTTAGTACACCTACTAGTGATATATGTTAGGCAGGTGGTTCCTTAGCAGTATGGCTGCTTCAGGCAAAGGAATTACAGGGTCAGCATTGCCTTTTAGAGGGAGCACTGATGTTGTGTCAAAATCATACTAATTTTTTTCAGTTTCAGTTTGCCTTTAGCTTAAATTTAATTTAGTTGTAAAACAGTGGTTTGAATGTTGCAAATATTGAAATTGATAGAACAGTTTTAGTTTTGTTTGTACATTTAAGAGTATGTTTACATCAGTGTTTTATAGTGTAAGGTAAGGAACGCTGTGTTTCACTATGAAGTAATGCAGTTTTACTACATTGAATTTTTTTTATTCAAGATTATCAGAATAGTGTATGTTTATTGGTATTACGGTTGTTAGAATCAAGAACATGACAATCATGTCATAAGAGGTTATTTTATGTAAAAATATAAAAGTAGAGAAACATCGACAATCAGGAGAATTCTCAGGTTTATTGCATACACTGACGTCTTGTTATTTTAAGAGGTAACCAAGAAATTAATGCTAAAATACTGACTATGGTCTGGTCACTTCTTTTTAAACAGGTAATTTGCAATGATGAGCGGTGATTGCAGACATTTATGTGTTGGAATGAGTTTGGTATGGCTCTGAATATAATTGAAGTGCTCGCAAAATTTCTCCCCAATTACTAAAAGCAAATAAAATATCTGTGTTGGTCTGGGCAACCCCAGAAGTTTCTCCTCCACCGCTACCTGTGAGTAAAATTTGTTTACTCTGTGGCCATTTTTGCTGTTGAAATATTTTATGTAGAATACTTTGGTGCAATGGTCATAAGAATCTCTGGAAGTGACAGTAAAGCATGAAAATGTTAAGGTATTTACATTAAGAAAAAATATTGTAGGTTATCTTTAATTGCTTTATAGATGAATATGGTAAAGTAGGAATATTAGGAAAAGAAGACAAAGACAAGAAAATATTACAAATACAGTACTAAAGAACATTACTTAGACAAATCAGTCATGACATACTCAAGAATACATAAGTAGTCAAGGAAATCATGAAGTCTTGTAGACCTGGACTCAAGACCAGGTAGTGGGTTGAGGTTTTACAAATGATTTAAATCTTTGACCCAAGATGTTGAAGCTTATATATCTTTATTCCCGAATAGGTTACAAGGACTTCAGTAGTGAATGAATGTTTATTGAATGTATGCTCAAAGGCTGGCTATTCATTGTCAGCTCCCTTTACTTATACAGTGCCTTTTTATCAAGTGACTTTAGCCCATTTTTAGAGTTGTGGAGCTCGTGCATTTTGTAATACAACATATTCTGACACTGAAATTTGTAAATAAGACTTGGATCTTAGTTCTTGTGATTACAATTTAGAAGCTCAGTTGGTGAATTTATAGAAACAGCTAAACCCTTAGTTGTTGAATTTATACCTTTGCAGGGAACAGTTCAGTTGATACATATCCCAGTGAAGGATGACCGTGATACAGATCTGACTCCATTCTTCCCTGTTGTGACAACTGCTTTTAAAAACTGCCAAGGTGAGACATGCTCGATGTATTCACCATCATTCACCCATACTCTTTCTGTTTTAGACCTTCCTGTTATGGACATGAAGAAATGAATTCTCTCTACCGTCTTGTGCATTCTTTTCCTCAACTCCCATCTGGTCCAGGTTTCTGTCCACAACCTTTTTTCATGTGGGTCCTTCCTAGTAGCCTTCTTACGACTCCCAGGTTACTGTTTTTTCTGATTAAATGGCAATAACATTTCCTAATGAATTCCTCATTTTTATTAGATTTTTCTGCAGACCAGTTGAAGTAATAAAGCTTGGAATAGTATAAAAGAAGTCTTGCTATTGTATATGGACGTTTGGTTCAGTATTGTATGGTTTTATTCATGTTGCATTAAGAAAAAAAATTAAAGATAATTAGTGATATGATGTATTACCTGACAGTTGAGGCCGCAAACCACAGATATTTTAAGGACTGTTTGACACTCTCAGAGGTCTATTGTCTTTTGGTTTGGAAATGTGTTCAGGCATAATTATGAATCCTTATTTTTAGCTATGCTGTTGTTACCAGAGTTAATTATGAATGATGGTTGTATTGAAGACCGTCAGTTAAAATCTAATTAGATAATAACCAAACCAAGAGACATAACAGTCTGAGACTGAAATGCTTGATAGTATAACCCTGTCTGTGTGAGCTTTCAATAAAAATTCCTTCACGTCTTTATTGCCGTTACAAAGCTGAGTGATCTCGCCGGCCCCAGTGGTGGGTGGGTCATATGGGCAAAGTTTCAAATATTCCACACTCCATTTATAACTCTATTTTCTTATCCCAAAACTTTGCACCTAAATCTACTCTCCTTTCTGTTTTGAAAGTTTTTACAACCAGTACTTTTCATTCATGCAAAGGTCATTTCATGCATGTTTGTACATTGCCCTATTTCTTTTACTGTGTTATTTCTAGTAGTTGTGAATGTGGCTTTTATTTTGGTAGGTCAGTATTATACACCCACAAATTGGAATGTTGGATTTTAAATGGGTGAAAGGTCTCTTTTATTTATTTTTCTTCCAGGGAGAGGAGTGATTTTTACTGTGTTATTTCTCATAGTTGTGAATGTGGCTTTTGTTTTGATAGGTCAGTATTATACCCACAAATTGGAATGTTGGATTTTAAACGGATGAAAGGTCTCTTTTATTTATTTTTCTTCCAGGGAGAGGAATGATGTTTGTGTGCTTAGCAGGAGTGAGTAGGTCAGCCACTCTGGCCCTTGCAGCTTTGGTAGGCAATACAGATTTGCCTCAGATGACCTTGAAATATGCATACAAAACAGTGAAAGCAGCAAGACCCTTCATTTACCCCAATATAGGATTTTTTTCACAAGTAAGTTGCCTAATTTAATTCGATATTTGTAATCTTTGATAACAATTTGACACTTGGTAAGGAATTTAGTAATTGAGCTTGATAAATATAATTAAAAACCACACCTTTGAAGACTAAACAGTGTCCGTCATTACTACAAACAGTTAGTTATGTTTACTCTGAAAAAGGAGCATGAAGTCTTAAAACTGTCAGTAGTTACAATAAATAATGTCACAGTTTTATTACATTACAGTACTACCTATATTGGTTAGAACAGTCTGCTCTTATCGCATCCTGCTGATGTTCTGTACCAGACCCTTTTAATTGAGGAGAGACAACATTGGGAAGAAGAGGTCCTTTGAATCACCTTGAGTTCTTTCCAGGACATTCCTGGTCCCTGTTTTTGGTAGTGTCTGGAGGCTGTGTACTGTTTGTCTTGTAACTATTGTAGAGAAGTCATCAGGAGTAGCATCCTGTCATGAATTTTGTTACATTGGTGGATGGCCTCTCCTCATCAACCACAATTCCGAGACATCTTCACTCTCTCTTTTTATGCTCTTGCTTTTGGTACGACCAGATTTTGCAGCACGGCTGCAACCTTGGGTAGCATTATGGTCTAATTTTTGATAGCCTGACCTTGTTTTTGGCCACAAGGCTGCCTGCTGTAGATGTCAGGGTATTGATGTCATGATCATAAACCCAATTGACTGTTCTCTTCATAAGCCTGTCATTTCTGGATTTAATTTGTGTGGGACTTCCTAGTCGGCCTCTCCACTCTTGGCTTGATAATGCAGCCATAGCTATACTATGTTGCTGGTAGTCTTTCTTGGCTGGGTTTTAGTCACTGCTACTGACAGACAAAACTAAATCTCTTATATGAAGCATCATCATAACTTTGACAACTTAGGTTTTTCTATTTTAAAGGCATCTGGGTCAAACAAGCCAGTCAGTGCTGCCCATTCTAATTTTGAACTGGTCAGGTCAAAATAGAAAATCATATCCATACTTTTGAGGTGAACACATCATCTCAGTAACTTCATCAACTAAGAAGTCAACCAATATGCATATGAAATTTAGGCCAGAGTCCAAGCGCTGGGACCTATGAGGTCATTCAGAGCTGAAAGGGAAATTTATAGGAACAAGGTTTTAAAGGTGTAAAAGGAGGAAAACCTTGCAGTTTCAATATGAAACAATTGTTTGGAGAGAATGGGAATTAAGATGGAAGAAAGAGAATAAGAACAGGGGTACAGTGATGGTAATGAAAGGGGTTGCAGGTTGCAGCTAGGTCGAGCAATAATCAGACTATACCATTCTTCCTGTCTCTGTAGGTCCTCTACCTCTTACACCTAATGCAAGTTTTCTGAGATCAAGTAGAACATTCAAGGCAGGGATTTATTATGCAGTCTCTCTCTTCCTGAAAAGAGCCATAAAGTCCTGTGGATCTTTTTTCAAAGGAAGCCATGAAATTACTGTAGTAGATGCTTCACATTTGTGCTTGGACAAGTGCTGACCATAGTGATGCCATCATATCCTTTCTTCTTCTGTCACAATATTTTGGAAAAGCCTTTCTCCTTAAAATATATCCAAATACTTCTCTTATTTTATGCCTAAGACCAGAACTTGCTAAATCTTACCAATAGTAAGAAATGAAATGTAGAACTAATGCTCTTGTACTAAGGAGAGGTGAAACATCCATGGTAAAGAAATGTGGCTTAGAGTTACCAAGTCTGAAAATGAGTTTTTACAGAGCAGTATTGTTGATTAATCTTATGCTTTAGTGTGAAACTTAACATATACCATACCAAATTTGATTGACAGCCGTAGGGGGTGGAGTGAGAATGGGTGGTTGAGGATTGCTTGCCACAATCAAAACTAAGCAGTGGAGAAATGTGGCTGGACAAGATGAAATGCTTCCCATAAGTGGCAGGAGATTTCACTCCGCTGAATCACTGCCACTTTTCTAGTATGGAATATATATTTATTTTTCAGTGCTTACCTGGTATTATAGCTTAAGTAAAATAAGAGCATTGCTGTATGGATACACTGCTTGTTAATGTGGCATTATTTCAAGTTGTCTACAGTAAACCCCCGTGTTCACAGTCTCATCTATTCACAGATTTCTCTGTGGAACGTACATACACATTATTCGCGGAAAATTCGCCCATTCGCGGTATTTTTCACTGAGAAATATTCACTTATTACTGTATTTTCATATTTTCATGACTAAATGCACTTTTTGTGATAAAACTATTGAAATACTCAGGTTTGAGCATTTTTACAGGGTTTTTTTTGTGTTTAAACTAACAAATTAGGCAGTTCTAAGTGTTTCTAGAGGGGTTTTAAGTATTCATGGATTTTAGCTATTTGCGGGGGGGTGCAGTACGCATCCCCCACGAATACTGTACGGGGGATTTACAGTATTTCTGTAATGTGAAAAGAAAGTTGAAGTGCTGTCATGAATGCATATTTTCATTATTAAATCAAGGTCAATTTTACAAAGGTAAGCAGCTCACTACTTGTCATTTTCAATACAGTTATGGAATATAGTGTAGCTAATCATACCAAATACTAGTGCATAGTTAATGTTATATTTTGTCTTAAAATGAGGTCAGTTGGATTCCAGGAACATTTTTGTAGGCATTAGTATAGTTTGTTTTAATATCATACAGCTTAGCTGAACTTCTAACAGCTTTGAGCTTTAAGACTCTGCGTTAAATTTTATTTTAAAGTGACGATTTTTATGCATTTCAGCTCGTGAGATATGAGAAAGATGTCCGAGGCACCTCCACTGTGACAATGGTGCCATATCCCCCTTATTCCTCGGACATGATACCAGATGTATACCTCCAAGAAATAAATCAGTCGGTTTCCGCTCCTTTCCATGCATTTCTTCCCATATGACTAGTGATTGGAATGCTGAGTATTGTGGCAATATCACTATTCATACCAAATTTCACTCTACACCTTGTAGATTTTCTGGCTCTCTGAAATGTCTCGAGACCCTTTGCATTTAGCACTTTTGTGATGAATAGTATTGCGATATATTAAGTAAACTAGTCATAAATTTTAGAGTGACTACATGTACATATGAGAGGCTATGCATAGCTTGAAGCTTTCAGATTACAGAGGTACAGTAGTGTGAGAGTAAAATAATAATATACAGCAGTGTACAGTACTCATACTTAGTCTGAGGGAAATTGGTAGTTTTTTAATGTAGCTAAACTTCTTTTCCATATGTTTATTTTTATTATTTATTCTTTTAATAGTTACAGGAAATGCTATCAGGAATGTTAATTAGTATGTATGCATACAATCTGCTAGTTCTGCTTGCATGTCACCTTTGTATAAAACTTACAATTTTGTTTAAGAATCTAAAATACTAGTTTTATTAGAGTGGAAAAGGCTAATCAGATTCAAACTCCAGGAAGGTTTAAAAAAATTAAGCAGGGTATAAATTTTTTAATTATTATTTAATACAATAAATTTCACAGCTGTGACTGGTGAACCCAACCATTTCTTTGATTACCGTACTGAACTGTTGATATGTTCGTAATTTCCGGTACTGATGTCTGAAAGTAAGTGGAGCTCCAGATGCGGAGCCTTGTATTGCATTTTCTGACAGACAAGATTTGTAATGGAAAGCTGTATACTGTTTATACATATATAATCATATTTTTTAAGTGTTTTTGTTAACATTGAAATATGAGCCTATCAAATCTGTACAGTGTTCTTGCAAATGCTGTACAGCAAAGTGAAAATTTTAATGGTGAACATGAAATGAAAAGGAGAATGCCCATGCAGTTCTATGAAAAATGAAAAGCACTGATAAAGACTGAAAAGCACTCAACAAAAGCACACACATACATGTATACTGCAAATGTCACTACAATTACTGTTGATTACCACACAAAACACTGAAGGCATCAGTAGCTCTTTCATTGCCACACCTTGCAATTTACTGAGACAAGTCTATTCACTGACGGTGACCAGTCCCTGAATACGAAAGTAAAGTGCCAGTTACTCCAGCAAACATAAGAATAGCATGTGTGGGTGCTGTATGTGATCAAATCATCAAATGGAACTCCAGTCATTCATCAATAAAAGTGCTGTAATTAGATTTCATCACACTGAATCTTTGTTTCACAAAAACCCCAGAACACTGCGAACAATGGCTATAGATTATAAAGCATACTAGTATATGCATTAAATTAAAAAATATAAATAAGATTTTAAGTTTTAATATAATGCCCTTGAGAAGGGAAATATTAAAAACTAATGTCAATTTGTGGTTAAAATAACTAAACAAAAAATATTTACACCGGAGAGAACATGAGCATACCACCACAAGTGCCAAACCAGGTCTGAGAAACCTATCACTGAAAGATTGACACACGTAATAATTATGTATGCTGTAGGTGAAATGCATCTTATGATAGATGCAGTGTTAAGTACCTTAATTCATAAACGGAGCCATTATGGGATCAAATTATAAAGAATCTTCAAAAGAGTTTTCATTTTGTTTCATAATTACAATATGAAGTTAAAATGGAGCTCTATTAGTTCATTACCTTGCTGTTAATCACTGTCACTTGGCAAACCTCTGCAAAGCTTTCAGCCCAGAATTCAGACATCAATCTGGAGTCATAATAACGCACACATGCATATTTATAGGCCAGCTGCCAACAAGAAAGTAACAGTATAACAAATTTTCCATGGCATCTAGGTTCTATCTATACAAACTGTACAAAGCAGTCTTATAATACGGATCAAAACATCACCTAATTCAAGGTTTGTATTGAACAAAAATTCCAGGAATAACTGAGAAAATCTATGACTACACAAGGTCTCAAATAGCAGCAATTTCCAATCCCAATCAGTGATCAAACCTTTGGCCTGTATACTCAGTCACAAAATGATAAGAATTCAAACATATAACAAGAATTATTAATGTAACAAAATTATTAAATCACCAACTAAAGCTCTTCAAATGGAGATTTTGTATGTGAGTTACATTTGTATGTTGAGTTACAACAGAGACCATTACAACTAGTTAATGTCTTTACCTAGTAGTTTAAATATATTTACAAGAAGTAAAACAGAATTATTTATATCAAGGTTCCCTATTAATTTGAACACTCTTGGCCAAAATTAATAAAATGTTATAATAAATCTCCTAAAGCTGGAAAAACTAAGTGACTAAAGTGTACAAGGACTTTTTCAATTATTTGTAAAAGTAAAAAATAAAGTACAATGGGAATTCTTCAGCAATTCGCATTATATATTTCTTTACCTCCTTATATACATCTATATAAACATGATCAAACATCCTTTCACCTAACAGAAGCATTTCTGCATACTTTTGTTGTTCCCCTAAAATGCAAGAGTTTATGACCACTAACTTGGGTTTTACCTCAATGCTTTCCTGGGCTAACACTGCTCAGTCATTATCCTTAATTCCATATTCAAAAGTTGCCTCACAAAATGGTACTTGAAAGTGATTTGAATATCATACTAAATGCTGTACCTTTAAAATCCTTGTTTGCAACATACTGTCTTTAATTTCATGAAATCTGGCCACAAGTTGATTAGTGTATCACTGGAATTAAAATTACTGACTGTATACTACAAAATCCTCTTTGAATACTACATGCACTGGGAAAGACTTACAATGCAAACGTTGGTTTGAAATGCACACTACATCTACTCTAAACAGTTCAAAACGACCAACTATTAAAAACAAATTCTATTTGAGAGAACTACATATCTAACAACTAATTTCAATGGCTTTCAAATGACTGACGGATAATACTCCATCAATATTTTCCAGATTCTAACATTTTACTAACATGAGCTACAACTGCTAAGTATAGGACTAATAAACTATCAGCAGACATGAAAGCACATACTACACTATGAACCTAATGGTATGACAGCTCAATTACCACAAGACTTACCCATATACTGTAATCTACTTCTCCTGATGGATGTACAACATTAAGTGCATTTGTGACAACTGTTCTACATCTAAATATGCAGACACTGTATTAGAAACTGCACAAGTTAGGAAGACTTCCATGTAGCTTTGGATATTTTCAGATTTTAAGGTAGCAGTCTGGTTGTTATTGGATGAAAATGATTTAGGAATAAGGTAATGTGAATGATGAAAGGTTCTGGTAAAGGAAATTGCATACCCTACCACTATGCACTGAATGAAGTGTTCAACATCATTTTGACAGAAGGGATTAGAGACAATGACTGATATATAATTTCTGGTCAGCTACACATCATAATGCATATGGAAAGGTATGATTTCTGACGTATGCGACATACTTTAGCAAGAGAAAGAAAAATTGCATATTGAAAGGAATCGTACACTTGATAACAGATCATTTCAAATATTTAATGAAAAAAAATTATATATTTGGAAAAGTATTTCCAGATTATACATATAATAGTTTTATATTCCCGATCATACACACAGTATCATAAAATAATTCAATTCGGTGAATGATCATAAACAAATAAATAACATAAAATGAGGAATGTTCATACCAGGTAAAGGTTAAATGCTCATGAGATTTGATAAAAAATGTGAACAATACATGCATAGTTTTAAAACAATCAAGTGTAATTACCCAGTAAACCATTCAATATATGAACAACCAAAAATCATTAAAATTCACTTGATGCGGGAAGAATTTCTATTATTTTTACACTATCTGCAGCTCTTAACAGATTGAGAGCAAGTTACAGTGAAATCTGTGATGAGGATGAGTACTACGTATATAAGAATTTCAACTTAAATGGGTTGCTCTTAACAAATAGGAGATCCTTCCCTATTTAATCAAATATTCCAGGTTTTATACAGTCCATCATCTTGGAGAGAGGAGGTGACAACCTAATACTCGCCACTATTTTAGCCGGAACAACAAAATGACACAGCGCAGAGTAGGGAAAGAAATGGCCTACCTAAAAATGTTACCCAGCTACCTCAACACACAAACCTAAGGATGATTGTACACTAACACTACCGGCAAGATATATAACAATAAAAATTTTATGACTTTTGCAACACTTGCAATTTGGGTAAATAATAGTCATGCTGGTATAACGTTGCCAGAACACCACCTTGATTTTTGTACTCCTCTCTGTTACCATAATCAACGGATGTTCCTTTCAGTGTCGTCATCTTTCCACCCAAGGCATTCAGTATGGCGTTGCCAGCACAGAGGTCCCACTTCTTGATTAAAGTGACATGTACGTATGCATCTGCCTCGCCTTGTATCACTGCTAAAGTTTTGTATCCTGAGAGCAAAAGAAGTTTTTAACTTTACGAATATGAAATGCCTAAGTACATTTGCAAGACGATGCTACAGTTAAGAATTAATTAATTTCTTTCAATGCAAATACAATGGATCCAACATATTTAAAGATTACTGTATTTGTACAGGTCAACAATTTGACTTAAACATTTTAAGTTACCAAATTATGCCTGTTAAATCACTACAAAATAGAGAGTATTCTGAGAAAGGACAGTTTAACTATAACAGTTAAAAGTTTTAAAGAGGACCTGATAACATGTGAAAAAAATGATACTATACCTGCACCTCCAGCTGGAATGACGACAGTGTTTTCACCAAATGCTTTTAAAGCTACGTCTTTGACGTCGCCCGAATGAGACCGCGAGACAATAATATGAGCTATGTCGTCTTTAGGTCCACCCTATATTAAAACAATTTTTAAATGAGAGCTAATAAACAGAAAAAACTACAGACCATAAAATAAATGCATCCGATTACATTTAAATGGAAAAAATTATGCATACTTTTTTGGTCTAGAACATAAACTATACAAAATTTTTGGGGATAATTTCTTTTTCATAAATATATAAACATCTAGTCTTTTATAAAGTACAGTCATTGAATCTTGATAACAGGGCAAGTGTTTGCAACCCAGCACATTTTGCTTTGGCATGAACAATTAATACCTGTACTGCAATACGTAATTCTAATTTAAAGTGTGGCAAAATTCTGTAGTATTGCCACCACATAACAGCCAACTAATCCATACTGTACAATACTAGATTTATACCAACAATAACTGAATGCCTCAACTGTAGCTCTGTGAAATAGTTTAAGTCATTCCATGAAACATTCTGTATGGTCTTTCAGTAAGAGAGACTACAAGCCATTACACCTGTTCATAATGAATTACAGTTACTGCTGGCATAAATAGTTCACAGAATTAATAAAGTACCATAAATTTCCCAATCTGTTTCTTGAATCCACAGAATTACATTCACCCTGATGAGATGAATGGGCGCTATCAGTAAGTTTCTAAATAAAAGGATTTTCAATATGTTAAGAACATGCTTGATGATCTCGCACAACAGAACAGGAAAATAAGTCTCTCAGAAAAGTAATAGACAGGGAAGCAGCATGACAAAGGCCAGTAGGAAAGGTCAGAAAATCATGTAAAAAGGGCATAAGTGAAGACCTAAACCAGATAGTAATTCTGGCAGAAAGTGCAAAAGACAGAAGAGAGTAGCAGAGAGAGATCTCATTTCATGTCCACTCCAGCAAAGGGGAGATCTGACAGGAAAACAATGACAATTCACATTACAGCACTATGGTACAACTATTCAATCAGTAAGTTCCTGCAATACAGTGACAAAAATTACTGACCAATACGAATAAAGGAATGATTACCTGATCTTTTGTAACATGAAGTTTAGGAGAAACACCTTTACCAGCCCATCCCCAGGCTGTTAAATTTTCGAAAGGTTTGTGAATGACACCTAGTGTTGGGTAGCCTTTCACTGCAACACATACCATGGTGGTTACGTACTGTTTCAAGTTTTCTGAAAAAATAAAAATATCTAGTACAATACTGTTCAGCATGCAAAATAAGCCTCAAAGCAACAGGTTTGTTATTTCTGATATATAAAAATATTTAAATTTTTATATATGTACCAGTGCTTTGGTGCTGCAAGCACTGATGCACAAATAAAAGTATAGGTTCCTATACTGTATTCTAAAAATACAATATCTGTTGTAAAGTACTTTTAAGCTAATGTGCAGTTCTTGAATTAAATTCTCATATGACACGATGTAAAAGAATAAAAAGAAAAAATCGTTTACTTTATTGTACCTTTCTTTGTGCAAATTGTTACTGAATCTCCAAGTTGGATACTTCTGGTCCTCTAAATAAATATGAAAAGAAGTTTCTTCATATGCAACGACCAAAGATATTAGAAACTACACAACTTCTTGTGATACTCATATGTCAAAGCTAACAATATTTTCTTCAAGAACAATGATGCTTGTTCCACTGGACAAACCTGTGTACTCCTGAGTAGCATCAAGGGGATCTATCCAAACCCTTATGTCTTCCGCAGGGATGCTGTCGTCATCTACGATGGTGCTCTCTACTTCTACATTAAATGTTGCAGCTGGAGAAACGGTTGATGCATCAACGTTGCTTTTATCGTGCTCTTCGGAAATGACCTGAGAAATCAATAAACAAGTGAGCAATCTGATGGACCTTGAGATACAATAAAATTTGTGATTTAAGTCTTCAAAATTGCAACTAGGAGGCTTAACATTACAATAGTAAGTCCCACTGGGCGAGGGGTTTACTTCATACAGTCTGCCTTGAGTATCAGACACACACAGTAGTCAAGGTTCTTTGCAATGACCCTTTTGGCACCCAATTGCACTGCTTTCCATCTTTGATTTTTCACAGGTTTACTCCAGTCACTTTTCACCTAACCGTAAAAGTTCTTAAACTTTTCACTTGTTCTAATTTATATCTCTCTGTGAAGCAAAAATCTTATGCACGTTATTATGAGAGCCAATTATAACAACTGGCTCATTAAACTACAATATGTACACTGATGTTAACCCCCAAATAAACAACTCAATAAATATCTGATACAAAAACCAAGTTGAAAGAAACCACCTTCGAGGAGACTTTCCTTGTTCAAAATTATCAATACTTAACCACAGTAAAAAATAAAAATAATAAATAGTCAGGAAAGAGCCAAATTAAAACATCATCCTCCATCAACTAAAATAAAGTAATTATGAAAAACAAACTTAAATATTTTAATACTGCATATTGTTTGTTTCTCTTTAAATAGTGGGAGATAATCATTGGTTTTATTTCCCCCCCATTATTGCAAGATTTTCTTGAGAATTCTAAACAATAATCCAAGGTGGCTTTCATTAGTACATCATTACACTATTAATCTTATTGATAAAAAGATGTGTTTGTTAATCAAATGTTCATTACTTCTTACCCTGAACTTATAAAATAGGCAACAGAATTGTTTTAAAATCAGCCTAAATTATTAAAACTTTGCTTAAATCTAAGTATATAAATATACATTAGTAACAGCCTTACTCAACATGCACAAGTATGCAAAAGTGAACTTCACTAGAAAAACTACTTTTAGTGTACATAATCTTTTATATGAGTCCAGCAATGAGTGTTACATTTTGTGTCTGTGCAGCATCACAAGTCATGTACACTTTAAGTATTTCTTCGTATCAAAAGTACAAGCGGCCAGTCATCTGAATGATTATAAGAAACAAATCTATATACTTTACATACAATAGGAGCTGGAAACAAGCTAGTGTTCTAAACTTGCCAAACAATTCTGATTAGTAGAAGGGGAACATCATTCAGATTTGTATTGCGATGCACTGAAGTTTTATGATGATGGAACAGTTGACTACTTGGCTACCAACGTACTGAATGATGCAGAAACAGAAAAAATTCTCTTGAAACAGCAATGTGGAATTACATGACTTCTAAGAAGAGTGATAATGTTCAGCTAACTGTAAAGTTAGTACAGTAAAAAAAGTAAGACATGTACTCTTCAAGTCGCTCAAAAGCTCACCTCTACTCCTGGGAATGCCTTTGTTAAAGCATAGAACATGGCCAAATGAGACTTGAGGTCACCATCAGTAACTGGATCATTTGCACCCTCTTTGGTTTTCCCTTTACTCTGTTCGTTAAGTGTTGCCTTGACACGCACGTCGTACACCTGTTTAGAAGCGATTTTACCAAATTGCATTATTCACAATACTATGTACTAGTGTGTGCACTATTTTATTAACCATAAAAATTAATCCTTACTCCATTGTGGAAATTTATCCTCACAAAGCACATGAATGTGTACAACCTGTTATGTTTAACAGTTTATGCATTACGTGTTTAGCCATCAAACCTTACTTAAAATCTTTTTCCTAGTCTCATGCTCAACAGGAATGTGCTACTTATAGTGAAATTTGAGTAGCAATGACAATGACGCATGGATTCGCTGAAGTGTTCCTAAAGCCCTGTTGTAAGACTTTCTGTTCAATTTTTTTTCATTTTTCATCCATTCCCTTTGGTCCTTTTCACCCAGCTGCCCAACTTCTTTAACCTTGCTTGCACTAGTTTTCACCTCTCATTCCATAACAAATTCTTTTGATGAACCCATTGAGGGCCTGGAAATATTATTTGGAGGTCTCATTAAATCATCAGGTACTAATGAATTAGTCTGGGTAAAAAGAGATATACCTCAACGTATCAAAAAGGATAAAATTATTTCTTGGCATCTTAATACATCAGAGCAAAAAATCAGAGAATCATTCTTCAGATATGCACCTTACATTACTGTACATGATGTCAAAAGTTCAGCAGTGAACTTTGATGAAGACAGCACACTGTACCAAAACCTAGTTCAAGAATTTGAGTGTAATCAGTGATGCTTTTCATATTGTGTCCTTTTCAGTGTCGATAGTACTGAACCAGTCACACAAATTACATAAAGTTCTGTTTCTACTAAATGCATATACAAATCAATGAACCTACTTGTGAAATAATCAACATAAATATAACTACGGTACACACATCAAAGACCCCTTACACGGACATTAGTCATACAATATATAACTGTCAAAAATATATCAAAAGGTTTACTGGGAATAACCCTGAGCGCCAATCAAAGCTAGGAATTTAAAAAAACAAGTCCTTAAGGCTTTGTTAAGTTAAAAACTTCCAGGAGACTAAGTGAATTCTGTATCTTCATACTGAATTTATAACTGAAACAAAGACAATGAATTAAGTTTTCTAATTACAGTTTCAAATTTATCTCTCATTCTGAACAATGAGAGTCTGCGTTAGGTCTAGCTGACAACATCCCACAAGAAGGAAAAGCAAAGTGCCCTAGGTACTGAAACCAGACTGCATTCAAGAACGTGGCTTAAATATGATGTTGAGCTGTGAACAGATTGAAGAAATAGTACAAAAATTGGTAGACAAAGTATACGCATTGAAGATATTCAGGGTCAGTAAAACAATAAAAATATAAAAAAGATTGAAGAAAATAAAGTGAATAGAAAGGAGACTGATTAGGATATGTGAGAGACATATGAATCTTAGACCTACCAGGGTAGTGATCTCTCACCACCTGCCAACAGGACTGCTGTCTTTTTCTTTTTCTAAAGATGAGAATTTTTTGTAAATATTTATTAGATCACAAATTTCAAACTGAAGGCACTGGTTTCTTTAGTTTGTACACACTTCAATATACAGCACCGTGCTGTACTTAAAACCACACCCCATAATAATCAAATGGAAAAAGTGTTTACAATAAAAAAAACTCTGAAAAATTAAGGTTAGATGGAGATGGATAGTACTAATGTACATAAATATGCTGATGACTAAACCAAAAAGTAAAGTGAGAATTAAGTAACAATGGGGTCTTTCTCCTTCTGATTCATATAAAATTAGTAACAATTTAAAAGTCTGTACATTCCGTACAGTACTGTCTTGTGAAATACAGACTAAACATTAGCATTCAAGCTCTTGATACTTATAAAACCTGCTGTACTGTACTGACATGTAGTCTACCCAACAATACTTACAATTTTACCACCCCTTTCTGCTGCATCAATTGCAGCAGAGAGTAATCTCTTCAGGCTAACGGTTGCTGCACGACCGTCAAAATCAGATCTGGGCAGGGGTTCCAGAATTTCTATACAGTAAAACAATGAAGAAGATCATACCACCAATGAGGGCAATTCCAAATTTATTTAAACGGATACTTGCGCCCAGATTCATCTTGACGATTTTTGCATTAGTTTCTTTGGAATCTGTAATGAAAGAACAAACATGCAATCAAGAATCTCTCCCAAAATTCTGGAAATTTCAATAAACCTCTCTTCTGGCAATCAAAAATAATTCAGACCTTAAAACTAAGAGAATTCCATACTTCTAGAGTACCGTACATGAATACCCTAGTGAACTTTCCCAGAACCCTTCCATCATGGGACAAACTTCTCCAGCAAGCTCACTTCCATTGCTTCCATAAAAATCTTCAATTCTTCCAATTTACAATCCTCAACTCTTCCAATTATTACAGGCTTGGAGGTTATCAGGTGACACCTCCTGAAAGGACTTTCAGCACAGGCTGCAGGGGCTATCGCCCCACCAGGATAGAAGTTGACAACTAGACAGTGCCTAGCTAAGTGGTAAACATGCCGTAACTGATGCAGTTCCTGGAGGACTGAGTCCTTCCAAGCAACTATCCAACAATAGCTGAAATTCTGCTGTACAGTACCTGAGAAGGTCACAGAGGTTCTGTCTGCAATAAAAAGGTACAGATCAGCACTGCCCAAGGTATTTGATGATGATGGAATCTATCCATCCTTTTCTGCTCACCTTAAACACCTGTATCAACAATTAGAAGGAGAGACTCCACCTTAAGTTTCAAACCTCTAACTTCAGACAGTCATTCTGCTCAGGAGTCTACCAAGTGATATCTATGAGCCCATCAGAGTTTTTCTTGAAGGAACTACAGGCAGTCCCTGGTTAACGGCAGGGGTTCCCTTCCCAGCCGAGTGCCGCTAACCGAAAATCGCCAATAATTATGATAAAAAATGGATTTTGCAACATCACAAATGCTAATAAACTGCTTATTGGCCCCAATAAACTGCATACCGATGCTGAAAATTGCTTACCGTAGCCACAAATCAGGTTAACGACACCGTTAGCCAAGCGCCATAAAACAGGACTGCCATTAACTGACACCACCAATAAGCATGGACTGCCTGTAATGAAAACTGCATTTCTTCACACCGTAGCCTCTGCCTGTAGGATGAGTGAACGCCATGCATTCTTGAGTTAAGTTCCTCATTCCCAACATTACCATACTGTACTATGGGTTTCTTTTATGTGTCTAGATTTGTGGCAGTAGAGCTGACCTACTCCTGAGTGTGATAAAAGCTCCTGTTCAGCTTAGTATCCACGAAGACTTTGCTTTATGGCCTGTCACAGAGCTGTGAGGTAATACTTTGAGAGAACTAAAGCATACAATATCTTTTTAGGCAAGACATTATGATATATACATAAGTTTCTACATCTGACTTGGAAGCTTACACTCATATGGTCAAGGGCCATCCTAGATTAGATTATGTTAGGTTAGGATCTATCCCTACAAATATTCCAGCCATAATTCTTAAGAAAGGTTAAGGGGACATCCAAGAAAGTTAACCAGGAAGGCAAAGCCCTCGGTCAGGCAGGACACGGCACCCTTGGGTAGGTTAAGTTAGGATGCATCTCTGTAATACCAACTGCTTAAGTTCCTGCTTCGTATCTTTTTTATCAATATCATCACTACCTTAGACACGAGGGATTATTTTTTTCTCCTGAGTTTAGTTTTTGTGATTGTACAGACACACCACACAATTTTCCAAATAGTTTTAGTCTCTGGTTCAGAGTTCCTTATTCTTACCTTTTCACCACCTACAAATTTTGGTTACCATAATTATGAAAGTTAGGTAGAGCTGGATCAGGTTTGGTTGTGGCATACATGTTGTCAACAAAAACATTGATTTTCCAACAAAAATAATTAAAAAACTATTAGTTCAAGCATTATTAAATAAAAATTATTTCAAAATGCCAAATATTTTACTCATTTTTTGCAAAATTTTTATATTAAGTTTCACTCATGAATGCCAACATATCACATCAAACAATAACAGGGTACCACAGTGGGGAAACTGGATTTGTAGGTCAAGGAAACAAAATAAAGTGAAAAACTGAAATCACAGTAACTTAAGGTACTGGGTCCTACAAAGCCAGGATAAAGAAGACTAAACTAACTTAGCCCTAAATGTATAGTTTCTCACTGAGGTTCCCCATCACTTTTTAGACATAGGGGATGAGGTCACATAGGTTAGCCAGGCATTTGTAATTAAAAGGACTTTCTTTGAAACTGATCAGTGTCCCATCAAAACCTATCAGAAATACAGTACTCCACATTGAAAACTTGAACATAGCTCACTTTGTGAAAAGAAATCTTTTCTTGGGAAGAATTTAAAAGAAATTGAATGACTGGTAGATCTAAGTAATAGATACACATGAATTATTTATGAAATGGCAGTTTTATAGTATTTTGCCGCTTATTTGCCATTTTAACGTTATTTTTTGGGAGTTGGCTGTAAGTGTACCATAATTAATTCCACAAGTCCATCCAACAAGACCAGAGCATGGCTACGTCTGTTTGGAATGGTTTATATCCCGTCCGGCAAGTGTAATAACTTGTTAACGTATGGGTACCGCCACCCCACCCCGGGCCAGTACTAAACAAGGCAAAGGGACATTCCATTTGGCCAATAACAAACAAATGCACAGCCAGTGGCAGAAGCCCTAAAAGTGTAGAAAAAACCAGTTTCCAAGGTATTGCACTTGCAGGCGGGGATATGAACCGTTCGAAAACAGGCGTAATAGTCGTGCTCTGTTTAGTGAAGATCGCTTATGGAACCCCTTGTTGGATGGACTTCAGGGGGTTAATTACAGGTTAATTACAGCCCGACCCCCAAAATAATGTTAAATTGCAAATAAGCAACCAAAATACTATAAGAAACTGCCATTTCTCGCTAAATACAAGCGGTGTATCTATTACTTAGAAATACCGAATGACTTTTCAAATGCATAATGAAGGAATGACAATACTCTCATACATTAGGTTTAGACTAGTTGTAAATTAACAATATTCTATAAAACTGACACTAAGTACAGATGAAAAGACCTATCAGTATGGATGAGAAAAGCAATAATTGAATATACTGCCACGATAAAAACAAAGCAGGCCTATAATAGGATCATTTCAAACCCTGTCGTAGCCTATCTATTAACCTAGCCTACCGTTTAGGTTTCAATGTCAACATAAAACATGGGGTACTACTATTAAATAAGTGATGAAAAAACTAGCCTAGGCTATACTACACTTATTTGTAAGTTTAAGTTCTAAAAAAGTGATGGGGATAACACGTCATATAAGGATTACGCCCATTGCGTTTTACCTAAACTACATTCAAATCACAACAAAGAAGCGATTCAGGCCTACTTAAGGGTGGCCCAAGACAGTCTTACGAAAGCCTAGAAAATTCCATGTAAAATAGGTTCGCGAGGCTGCACAATGGTCGACTAAAATAATTAAAATTAAAATGAATTACCCGAAAGTTAATGGGCTTCAACTTACCCATCGAAGTCTGATTATCCAAAAGTAGGGTTGGTTAGGGTACTCGCCTTAAGGGCAAAACGTACTGCACCTCTGACAAGAGTTAACCTGACTCCTTTCAGCACAATTAACGAGCAAATTACACCCTTTCAAAACACCCCTGCACTACTAATGGACCTGAAACGACACTAACCTAAGGGTACGGTGGTCGTGTTCCCTTTTCATTCAGGATTTTAATTGTCTGGCCCGCACACTTGCACTCCCGAGTTTGTGAAGTGACAGCACAGGTGTATTGAAGAAGAAACCTGTTGACGTCAGGACACAGATCTAAACTGATATTGCTAGATCGTGTGTAATATTAAATTTTACCTCGGGGTCATCTGAGGTCAATTCAGGCATGCGTTTCTTCTACCAGAAGTTGATGTCTGAGTAATCATAGAACAGGTGTGGTAAGAAACGTTGGGGTTTCTTAAAAACGTCTAAAAAAGAAGAGGAGAGTTTATGAAAGCAAAGTCGCTGGACATCGAAGGGCTGTCCACCCATCTCAACTGTATGACAGTGAAATATTTACGTTTCATACAAATTATAGAATAATGGTGAGAGTAGTCAAGATATATTTCTTACGTATGGAATAAGAATGCGTTGAAAGGGCGAACAACATAGACATACCATGAAAATGTGGCAAGAATGTCAGCACTAGTGAGACTATAGTGCTCTGACATGGGTGATTGATAGAGAAAGAACGGGATTTCGAAGACAATAGGACATTTGAAGTGGTTATAATTCGGAAGCATTTAGAGGGGAAGACTGATAAAGTGCCGGTTAAAGGGTATACAAGAAGTGTTGGAATAAAAGGTCATTAAAATTCAGGAAACAAAAGAGTGCTGGCATGACAGGGGTGAGTGGCATAGCAAAGCATGTGTGCCGGAAGAGGAATGGGTGGACGAGCTGCCCACTTAGCTCTTTGTTTATGCCTTTTAAGTGACATGCAATGGAGATTTGTTGCATAGGATATGCATCCTTGATTCGGTAGTGATGAAAGTGGCATTGACTGGTGCGTTGTATTTTCTTTAGAGCTTCTAACTTCAATATATATATATATATATATATATATATATATATATAAATATGTATATATATATATATATATATATATATATATATATATATATATATATACTTCCCTTACGCCTTTAGCTGCAAGAAAGTGAATTGCAAAAAAAAAAAGAAAGTTTCTAGGGATGGAGGTGCTGATCCCATGCCTTGCTATTGCCTTCTGCTGATGCTGATACCGTTCACACTTGGACTGACCTTGGGCGCAGAACGAGTTTGAACCACGGAACATTTATGAATGTGATCCCATTGTTTACCAATGGGATTTTATGATCCTCATTTCATTATATATACCATATATATATATATATATATATATATATATATATATATATATATATATATATATTTATATGCATATATATATCTATATCAATTCGTTCACAAACTCCATCGGTTCCTCATCGGAGGGGTGGGTAGAGCTCTCGGAGAATTTATTTCTGGTGATAGAAATTCATTTCTCGTCATAATGTGGTTCGGATTCCACAATAAGCTGTAAGTCCCGTTGCTAGGTAACCAGTTGGTTCTTAGCCACGTAAAATAAATCTAATCCTTCGGGCCAGCCCTAGGAGAGCTGTTCATCGGCTCAGTGGTCTGGTTAAACTAAGATATACTTAACCATCTGTTTCTAAGCCTCATCGAGACCCCATTGCATCTCGCACTTTGCACGTTAGACTCTCCAGGTCTTCCCAAATAAGTCTTCTAATGGTCGTCTTTCCTTACGATGCTGCCTGTGTTACTTGAAAGTTCATGGTTAGGACACCATATCCGGCACCATATTTTTACAGCAAACGCAAGTCCTTAATATCCACTGCATTACTCACAAATGCACTATAATTTGCTCTAAGTGCTTAGCATCTTGGTTAACTGTAAAAGTCCAGAAGTCCCTACCAGGCCTCTTTGACCCTTTATTATCCTATCTCGCTAGTAGGCTGCTGTAAGGAACGGCCGCGCTGGCATAAGACCAACTTATTCTGAACCTACCTAGGAAAAATTAAACTAAATTTGAAATATCAGTTTATATAGTGCTATTGATCATGGTCATCCATTACCGTTCAGACCGGACTGTGTGTGTATGTTTGTATATGTGTGTGTGTGCGCTATGTGTGTGTGTGTGCGCGCGCGCGTGTGTGTGTGAGCTTCTGTCTTGGAAATGCCACGGCCAGTGAATAAATGACCAGGTGCGAATGTGCAGTATTTACATCGACAACTGCCGTCCATAATTGACGATTCCGCGTCTTGCTCGGTACCAGCCATAACTCATCTCTCCTCAGGTTTGCACTAGTGTTACGTATGTGCTGTTATCATTTAGTTATTTTCCCAGAATTTCAGTCACACCAAATCTTTATTTTAAAGGATTATTCAGTGGTAGTTGTAGGAATATTTTGTATAGTATAAAATAACGTTATACATATATATATATATATATATATATATATATATATATATATATATATATATATATATATATATATATATATATATATATATATATATATATATATATATATATATGCCGTTTTCCGTTACAAGGATTGGTTCCAGAAAAGAAACAAGATAATGATCACTTTCTCATTCGCGCGATAACTGCTGAATAGTGGATTAACTTATTGCACAAAATAAAACCTTCCACAACTGACGAAGGCTCATCACCAGCATGTCGAACCCTGCTACGTACAGTGGCCTATTCATCTCTATATTGTACCCATGCTCTAGAATCATGGATGATAACGGATTTCTTTACGAATACCTCTTTCATCCTACCCATTTTTCCTCTCTCCAGACAATCCTCATTTATACACTATTACCCACCTTATGATCCTCCATTCTTTCCCTGTGACCAATACACACTAATCTAAAATTTTCCCAACTCCTATTTATTCCCAAATTTCCTATTCATCCTTCTCGAGCTGCATAGGATAAACAAACAATTTATCTCAATAACTTGGGCTTTTAATCATCCACACTTTTCTTGCATTCCCCTAGAAGAGATGGCTCCAGAAGGATAACGCCTTCTGGTTCCACCAATCCTTTCGGCATGAGGTTGCTACCCTCGTGCTCTTTTCCAACCCATGTGTGAACCCCCACAACTGACATTCTACCAGGCACATTATTCACTGCTTAGGTCAACAGAGGGACAACGGGTTTTAACAGAACGTTTCTTTAAAGTTAATTATTATACTCGTAATGATCTGTACCTCAATCTTTATAATATTTTGCCCCAGTGCAAAACGAGGACAGCTCAAGAAGAAGAAGAAGAAGAAGAAGAGGAAGAGAGAGAGAGAGAGAGAGAGAGAGAGAGAGAGAGAGAGAGAGAGAGAGAGAGAGAAACGCTGTGATTCAAGGTGTTTAAGAATATGACTCACATCTGAACCTGAGATGTCCCAGACACTTATACTTTTTCGTGTCAATATAATTTTGTAAGTGATCAGGCGCTTTCTGACAACTCTGGCGAGTTTCCAAATATTAATTTGCTGAGAAAAAAGGTTAAATAGTGATAAAATAATCAAATGTGTTTTTCACTCTCTCTCTTTCTCTATGCTAGGCTTATTCTTTCCGATTAGGCCTAGGGAAGACAAGGTTAGCTGTTCTTAGAATAATATATCAGACGTAGGCTGAATAGTATTAGTCATAGTGTATCAAGTAAAACCAGGTATGAAAAAACATCTATAAGGGCCGTTTGCATGTTTTTTTTTTTCCTCAGGGGAAAGTATTTTGAAATAAACAAATTTGTATTTCCCAGTTGTCTGAATTCATCAGTATATTTCGATGGTTTATTGAAAGTGACCAAATACAGTTGAGTGAAAGAAATTTCTGGATAAAATAAATAAAGAAATATATAAATAAATAAACAAATACAGCAATCAATCATTTCCTGTGGCACCCGATGAACCCACGGCACCACATGCTGCCCTGGGCTAACTCCTGGAGATCTCCCCAACACTCATCTCCTGCTTCCCGCCTCATCGTCCTTAACCACGTCTCCTTTGGCCTACCTCTACCTCTTCTACCAAGGGGCAGCCCACCCCTGTCTTCTTATACACATGACCTAGCCACTTCCAGCGTGAGAATCTAACATACTCATCGACCGGCTGCACCCTTTACTTCTCTAATTCTGTCATTTGATATCTATCCCTCAATTAATTCCTAATATTTTTCTAAGTACGCTATTTTCAAATGCACTAGAATTTGTGTCTAGAGTCACTGTATATGTACCATGACTCATGCCCATAAATTAAAATACTCTAACCGTTACCTTATAAATTCTGATTTTGTATGTACAGAAAAATTGCTATTATTCAAATATTTTAAGCATTCCCATTGCCTGATGAGCCTTTTTTTAATCTACCCATAAATTCTGCTCAGAAACCATCATATCTAAATAAGTTTAAAAAGTTAAACTTATCAACTTTTGCTTTACAGCAAACCTTCAATTAGACAATCCTGAGCATTTTAAAATACTCATATTCATGATTTCAGTTTTTCCACTGTTAATAACCAAACCAACCTTTCGACCTTCACTCACTAGACAATCCAACACACTCTGCATCTATTCTGGTCCCTCGCAGATCAAAACCACATCATCAGCGTAATTCAAGTCAAGAGGTTTCACATTTTCACCCCAGAGCATACCTGCATTCGTTTCTCTTTGAACCCTTCTCATAACGTAATCGACGACGAGTATAAATAGCAGAGGAGACAGAATGCCACCCTGACTCACAAATATATAAATAGGTGAATAAAATGACAGAAGGGAAAAAAATAGCTGCAAGAAAGACGAGAGACAGAAGGATGAAAAATAAAATAGGATGGGAAGGAATGAAATTAGGATGAAGAATAAAGAGGCGGTAGAAAGAAGTAAATGAAAGAAGGAGGATGAAGAAGAGGATTACGAATGAGAGAGATAAAGAGGAAGAAAGAGAGGAAGAGGATAACTAAGAAAATAAAAGGCGGAAGTGGGGGAAGAGTAACAGAAAGAAATGAGAGGAAGAAAGAAAAGGAGATAGGGAAAAAAGGAGGAAAAAGAAGAAAGAAAGGAGGACGAAGGTGAAAAAGGGATATGAGAAAGAAAGAGGAGAAAGTGGCAAGAGAAAAAAAACAAGGAGATAAATACGAAATAGGAGGAGGAGGAAGAAGAACAAGAGAAGAAGGAAGGGAGAAGAAGAAAAGATGACGAGAAGACGAAGGGAAGTAATGAAGAAAGGAGGAAAAAGGCTGAATGTGAAGAAAAAGGTAAAAATATAGACTAAAAAAGCAAAGTTTAATTTTGGCTTATTTATTGTTGTTAAATTAAAGGGTTACTTCGAATTAAAAAAATTAAAGTTTTGTTTTTCCAAAATAAGTGTTTTTAAGTAAACTGTACTTGGTTACATCGAGGGTTTAAACAAGGTACTTGCGTCGTATGATTTTCAGTAAAGGAGTTTTAGATAGTTAAGGAGGTTTAGGTCCCTGTAGCTTTTCAAGTTCTGGAAAAGATTGAGAGAGATGGAAAAGAGAAGGGTTACAAATTTTTTATCTGGCTAAACTAATGCATATAACATCCTTAATTCCTGGTATGAATCTCATAAACATTTACTACCAATAAGTATAGATCTTCCTTTTAAAAAAACGACTGACTCCCTTCAGTTGAGGGATTTTGATAACAATTTTGCGGGTACTTATATCGTCTATTAACAGCAAAGCAATTTGGAGGCAACCTTATAAAGCTATTTTTTTGCATGATTATTGGCGCTGTGCTCTCACGAACATCTCCCCTCCCCCCCCACAAACACCTCGCCCCCAACATCCAACAAAACGACACTAGCGTCAGATAGGCGAAGTTCCAAAACCAACAGATTTTCCAAGCTCTGAGACGAAGGCATAGACCTACGCCGTAGTTTTTTTTTTAAATTTATTTACAAAGTTGAAGTGACGCTTAGGAACAGATCACATAATATTTTCTCTCTCCTTAATTTGTGGTGGACCCTCAGAGTCAGACAAGTATAATCAAAGTAGGCTTATGAAGTAACGTTCGAAAGTTCTGTGTTGCTAGATATCCCATATACTTACATTTTCAAAAGTATGTAATTATATTTTGTCAGAGAATTCTTAATACATACATACGTACATACATACAGCAAAGGTCTAGACCTTGCATACAGCACTGAGGAACGCGTGCTTGAGAATATCACTAAGTCCACGTAGGAAGGTGAGTGAAAACTGGGACTTTGAACAAGTACTTTCGTAGTTTATTATACATTTTCAAGTTCACACTGAATGCAAAAGAACTTGACAGATATTTATATACAAAAAGAGAAGGGAAGGGCGGGGCTACAGTTTGTTAATCTAGGCAGCATGCCTTCGTTGTTTAAAGAACATGCTGCCCAGATTAACAAACTGTAACCCCGCCCCCACCTGTTTTTATGTATAGGCTGTAAATCTCTGTCAGCTGCTTTTGTATTCAGTGTGATTTCCAAAATAGAATAAACTTCAATACTGTTCAAGTCCCGGTTTCACCTTTTTTCTTTAATTCTGTAATCTTTATTGTTTTCACCGACTCTTGTTTTTGATATATGAAAAAAAACAAATATACTGGACTAATATAATCTGACAAAAACATCTTATGAAATATTGTCTAAATTTTTAAATAAGATATACATCATGCGTTTTTTTAAATAAAAACTGCATTATTTTGTGCCTTGTGACCTATTCCATATCCCATTTTTCAAAAAGATACGTATGCTTTAAGAACACTCGAGTTCAATTATTATGAATAATTATGATCGTTGCCGTATCGTTTACGCTATGTTTGAGAATTCAGTATTTGAAATACTCATAAAAGCATAAGTTATTTTCTTTTAAATTAAATACACCATAACATAACGTAGAGGTCTTTAAAGAATTTCAGAGATGTCAATTATTTTGCTTCTTTCTCCTGGAAACGCCGTCAACAACGTTTCAAAAGCATTAGTTTATCACTTTCTCAAAACGTTTTCTATAAAGCTCCTCCGCTGCTCATTGTGATGTAGAAATGGATAAAATTAGGATCATTTCAAATAATTTCGAATATATTTGCCAAATATATAAATAAAATTAATGTATATTGTTTTGTATGTAATATAATATATATTTAAAGGCATTTTACTCATTAAAATATAAAATTAAGAGCATTTTCTCCGTACATTTTCTATGTTTGGAGTTGCAGGCGCCGATCAGCTGAGTGGGGCGGGGAGAGAGATAGATAGAGAGAGAGAGAGAGTGAGAGGGAAGAGAGGAGAAGAAAAAAGAGAGAAAGAGTTGTGTTGGTAAGGTCACAGAGATGAGCGACTGGTCGACGACGAAATGGTTCAGTTAAGAAGAAGGAAAGTGACCCCAGAACAACGACGGATGTTCAGTCTTGTTCAGAGGCGGATTAGGGAATGGGACGTCCCGTCAGGACAGCAGGAGGAGAAGCAGTACGATTTCGTGACAGGTCAGTTTTCGAAGCAATTCTCCCTCCCCTTTTCTTTCTTTTGGTGGGGACCCCTTTTTCGATGTATAGCTGCACCTATGAGGCCCACAGCACCGTTATCTCGGGCCTTGGTAACAGTGCCCGAGTGCCCTCATTGGTATGGTTCGCGGTGGGCAGCGAGTTTACGATGCCCTTTGAATTAATGAATTACAATATATTTCGCGAAACGGCAGGTAACAGACAGGCCTGGCTACGTTGTTTCTTTGGGTACAGAATTTTCAACTTAGATTAGGTTAATTCTACTTAAATTTAACATAATTGTGACAGCTGACAGCCATTTTTAAATGTAGATATCTCGTAGTGAAAGCCGTAATGAGACTGCTAATTAGAGTAATTTCCTCGTTGCGGGCAGAGTTCTGCTAATTGAAGTAATTTCCTCGTTGCAGGCGTAGAGAGTTCTGCTAATTGAGTAATTTCTCATTTGCAGGCCTACTCTAAGCCATAGGCCTAGATCTCTTCAAAAAATCAGGGATGTACTAGGCTAGGCCTGTATGAGCTATAGTCTAGCCTAGTCACACTGATTTTTTGGTAATTAATGTCATATAACAATAAAGAAGCAAAGATATAGGCCTAAGCTTTGGCATTAAGGTATACAGTCTCATGACTTTGAAGCAAAGAAGTATAGGCTAAGCTTACCATTCATTTCGATTCAGAATTTCCACAGAAGGACAGGTTATTCAGGCTGTCAATCTCCAAATTGCCATTTGATTTTCTAACTTAATCATGAATTTAGGGTTCAGATAATAAATAACAGTTGATGGTAGGCCTACAAATTTCGGCTAGTTATTGAGGCTATGATTAAAGGTTCGGAGCGGTGGTACAAGATATTTTTTTTTAGCACGGCAGTATTTTGTTTTCTCTTGAAAATTTAACTTAACCTCTGCAGGTATGTTGCCAACTGTTGTGTATTTTGTATGTATATTTTATTTTTATGCATCAACAATATGGATATTAATACAGATGTTTTATATTTGTATATATGTATGTATGCATGTATATATACTAATATATATATATATATATATAATATATATATATATATATATATATATATATATATATATATATATATATATATATATATATATATATATATATATATATATATTAATGAATATGTTTACTATAATTTTGCCAAAATTACTTTTGCATTTAGACACATGGGCTCCAGAAGGTAGGATGAGGTTTCTGGTAAATGTACACAATAGCACTGTTCATTCTAAAACTGGTTAAATATGGGCGTTTCTGTTGGTTTTTGTTGTGAATGAGCAATTTGATATTCATTTCTGTTGGAAATCGTTGGGTAAACCATTACAAACCTTTAACTAACGGTAATGAGGTTGCCCCTTATGGTGAACCTGCCATATATGGGTGGGGGGAAATGTATAGCAAGTGTATAGCAAGGAAGTACTTTAACCTAACCTAAGTTAGGAGCAGGGGTGCTACCTGAGTAGCCCAGTCAAACTGACCCTGAAGGTATGGTTCCTCTCATGCGTTCTCCCTCATTGTTAAACGTGGGGCTTCTGATGGTTATGCAAGGTATTATGGCAGAAGTGAACATCAAATTTGTCAGGATCACCTGAAGAATTATCAGGAAATCCATTTTTTGCTTATTTAGAGAAGTGTGTGTTTTTAAAACTTTTAAAAGACATGTAACTCACTTCATGGGACTGAATAGGCACCATTGTTTCATAGCTTTGGGCAAATAAGAATAAGCACTCCTGTTGAGCCATTTATGAAAGAATATCTGGGTAACAAAACTGGGAAGAAACCTTTAGAAGCATGATGCCGCTATTACACATACGTAATGTTCCAGATGACACGTGATAGAAAATTCAGTATTAAGTAATAAGTAAAAAAAAACTTTATGACATATGATGTAACACTACACATGCTCACCTACTTAGTGGTGATTGTTACCCAATTTAATTTAACCAACATAATTAGAAACTTCATTTTGGCTTTAATTATCTTTGAATTTAACTTCATAATAATTGAATTACTGTAATTAAAAGAGAGAACAATCCTGTAAAACTAGAGGATCTCACAGGAATGGAGGAAGCCTCAGATGAATCCCTTGCTGCAAAATGGAGGATAATTCAGATCTCATTGTGACCCATTCCTGTTTACACCTGACTTTTAAGGGCTGTTTAAAATTTCAGTAATGTTCAGGTTACGTTTACTTGTTATGTATCATTTTCTGACCCTATACTGAGATCTTTTCTCTTAAGATTATCCAATCTTGGGGGTTTCATGATGGGGAAAAGGTCCTTCAAATTACTCTAAAGACTGGATACAGTAAAGCCCCTGAGATATACCTTAACAGTGCCAAACAGAGTTTGCAATTCTGAAGTGGGTGTATTTCAAAAACTTAAAAAAAGCAAGAACAGTATAGTACTGATGTATAAATAATGTAGAATAAGCATTTCGTTCTTTAAGTATCCCCACAAAGATTGCACTTGGCAAGCAAAATGTTTGAGTCGAGATGTTTATCATGATGCCCACACAATTAGTTCTTTATGATCATGTATCACCACTCACAAGTGATCAACTAAGTATATATGCACAGAGTGCTGTATAGTAAATTATTAAGCAGCTTTTTATACTATGATATACAGTACTAAGAGCTTAAAGTCAGGAAACACAAAAGAATTTAATTCACCAAAAGGATCAAGCATATCTTTGTGCTGTTGCCAGTGTAGTGGCAGACGAGGTGCCATCAGAACAAAAGCAAAGACAGCATAAAAAAAGTCCCAGCAGTGCTTAGGGAATGGCCATGAATGCTAAAGCTTCTATTTTGAACGGCAAAATGCGTAGTAATAGTTTGGGTTGCAACAGGCAATCATGGGGACAAGCAGTACAAAGGTGGCAAAAGTCAGTGTGACTACATTATTTCATTTTCCAACACCATGGGGATTGATCAGCCAATCAGAACTCAGGATTTTACTTCTCACAAGATATCACCTATCATATTAGGGTTCTAACACTTGAGAATTTTTGCCTCCCCATAGGCATGTTCATTAATGCCCTCTGGTCAAGTACCTTTACAGTATACTGTACCTAAATTAAGAGGAAGAGATTTCTTTATGACTATTAGGAAAAGCTTGAGTATATATTGCACTATCAGCAATGAATGGCCCAAATTTTGTGCATTCATACATTCATTCATATTATATTATCATTTAATTTTTCTTTACACTGTGTTGGCTCTAAGCATAAAGAAAAATCATGTCTTATATAATACACCCTTGTGAGACCTCATATTTTCTCATGCTGCTTGTTTTCTACATTGTGAGGAAGAATTTTTGCACTTTACTTGGATCACAATCAGAATCATACCCATGCCAAAGCTGAGAGGTGCCAAGGGGTAGTCATGTGCTTGTTAGCTGCTTCAAAGACTGATATATTGTTGGTACTTGCTGGTGACATCAGTCACATTTTAGGATAAAAAAAGTTAAATTACCTAGGTACTATTTTACAGTGTGGATATTCCTGACATACCCAGTAGCAGTGTTTGGTAAGGCAACATGACCCCTTAAGAGAGTAGTGCTCTTTATGCTGTAGACTGTAAGCATTACTGTAGGTATAAAGGGTGTCTGTAGCTTCCATTTAGTCCCTAGCTGCACCCAGCTTTTGGATCTCTTAACTTGCTGTCTAATTATCTCATCTCCCTCTCTTCACTGTCTTAGGTGCTGAAAGTACCCCAGTACCTGGCTGTATGGCCTAAATTTCATAATTCATTCTGAAGCCAATATGATTTTTTATAATGTTACTTTTCCAAAGCTTTCGTTTTCTTTGGCTTCATACAGTTGTGCGATTATGGTAGAGTCAGTGGTACTTGTGGCTTTCAATTTTTCAGGTCCATGGTACAAAGTATTACTGAACTGGAATCATTTTCATAAGTGTGATGTCATCATAACTGTGGTTTATTTTGTCTGTTGTGCTTTTTTTTTTTTTTTTTTTGATATATCACTTCATCATCCTGCATTTTATAAGGTATTCTACATTGTGTACTTTGGAAAGAAAGTTATTTTTGGAAAGTGCTTGTAATAGATTTTTTGTCTTCCTACAAGTACATCTTATTCACAAGAGGCCATGAGGCTTTTTTTTTTTATTATCAAGACCAATTGCATCTTGTACCAGACAACTTTTTTTTTTTTTGTATATTTCTTGATTTTTCACTTGGCTCATCCCCATCTTTTACCTGGTGTCATAAGATGCTTAGAAGGAATTAAAAACAAGAGAGCAAATAACTTTTAGCCTGGAGCCTTCATAGGTGTAGTGAAGATTTCATATTATTAACACTGTTATAATGGGTGAACAACATAAATACGAATGTGAATAATAATACAAAAAGTACAGTATATTATTACACAGGACACCTGCTATTGGAGCTCATATCTCAGCTGGAGGTTGCTTTACAGATCGAATGCTTCCTTAGTAGTCTTAAGAGCGGAAGGTCATGACGTAATGGATGAATGGCGAACGCGAAGCAGCTTATTTTTACCAGTTTTGTGTTAAGGTCCTTTGGTAAATTTTGTTTAAATGTTTGTGTAGAGGTAGGCCAAAGGAGACGTGGTTAAGGACAATGAGGCGGGAAGCAGGAGACGAGTGTTGGGGAGATCTTCAGGAGTTAGCCCAGGACAGAATGTGGTGGGGTGAGTTCATAGAGGCGTCAATGCATCCCCGTGGGTGCCACAGGAAATGATTGATTGATTGTCTGTGTTGGTATTTTAAATGCATTCTGATAATCTTCAGTGATTTGTAGGAATGAGTCATAATAATAATCACACACAGGTGTTCTAAGTAGCTCTTCAAATGTTGGATAATGTGAATGATGAATATACTATATAATACAGTACTAGTTATGATAGCCATGGGCTTTGGGCTGGACGTAGGCAGTGCGATGCCTATTGCCATTTCAGGACAAATACATCCTTAAGTTTAGCGTAGGACAAGGGATATGGTGTAATGGATCAGTATTTACCATAATATTCAAATATACAGTATTGTGATTGGAGGCAGCCTTGGACATGAACAAGTTGTTGTTAGGACGACAAGGAAGTTTCACTTTTGTTGTTACTGTGGTCACGTTTCTCATTGGATCGTTGTCATACACATCTGTTTTCAGCAATCTCAAAAACAGAATTGCAGAAATCACGACACAGACACTGTTGTCCTTCTAAATGGACTGATAGAAAATTGGACTTTTATTCCATTAAAAAAAATCGAAGCCTCGGGAAGCCCAGATGACAGAGATAGAGAAGAAAAATATCAGACCCTGATCAGAGGTGCTGCCATCTAGCAACAACCCCGGAATCTCTGGTATTTACCAAGCCCATTGATCCTCATTTTCAGATGATACGATAGCAATAAGTGAGCGAGTACAGATGTTGGTCACCTGAATATAGCGGATGAGTGTAGAGATTCACGCATGTTACTCTCTTGACATCTGGGTATAATGTTTACCTGTTGTAGTTTAAACCAGACCATTTAGATTGGTGCATTTTCCAGTAACTGTTGGTGTTTGGTAAGATAATGCTTATTAATCTACGATGAACCCACTTTTATCAAGCCTTAGAACTGGCATGAGTTTCGAAAGGTTTGAAAGGGAAATATGATAGTGGATTAGATTTTGCGTAGACCATCGGGTCCTGTAAGAGAATGGCTATTTTAGCTGGTTAGGGATCTTATGCAGTTAAAAGCAGTTTGTTTCATGTAGATTTCGACAGAACGGGCACTTGAGAACAGTTGAGACACGGTTGAGATATCGGTCCCGGAAAGGAGCACTAGACTTTTTAATATTTTTAAGGAAATTTAGGAAAACAGGACCAGAGAGTGATTGTAGCATGATTTTCACATTTAATAGTGAATAATTCATCGACCGTAGGATACGTTGAATGCTGTTGATTATTATATTGATTCAAAATGAGTGAAATGAGCTAAAGAATAAGGACTAATGAACGGGAGCCCGACAACAAAAAAATATTGAAGAAGAGGAGGAGGAAGGCGCCCAGCTGAAGGGAAGAAACTGGCCTATCAGCCGAGTTCTGAGGAAATCGAAGCCTCCCGGTCGGAAATAGAACGGTGCATCACGTGACCCCGATTTCCTTTGGCTTTTCAGCCTCGTTGTCGCCCATTGCCACCTGAACCAGACCTGGAAACATCGAAAAACCTGATTTTTTTTTTCATTCGCCAGCTGGTAAGAACTGCGATTTTTTTTGTTATTAATCTTAAGCCTGAAATAAAGAGCTACTAATGGCGGAAATTTTTTGTAGGAACGGGGGAAAACAGAGGCCGTAGGAAAAACCAAAAGCCATTATGATGATAACCAACTCGATGCTCCGTAGGTTACCTTCCCAAAAAAATGCATTTTAAAAACTTTGATGTTAATTCACTGTAGATCCGACTCTGTCAACAGTTATTTGTGATCGCTAATGCATGTAATTAAAGTGCAATTTGTTGTGACGTTGAGCATTCTCAAAGGTAATTATCATACAAAGAATTTATGATTTTTTAATAACGGTTATTTTTAGAATTAATTTATATGTATAATCATCATTTTTATAATTATCACATTTCTGTATTTGCATGTGTTTCCAAAACATATGAAATCAGTTCCGTAACTTGGTAGTGTGAGCTATTAACAAATCTCGCAAAATAAGTTATTTTTGACCATTGAAAAAGCTGAGGTTATGTAGGGCATTAACCGATGACGTCATCCCCACTATTAGTGATAAGCTAAGTACGTGATTAGCTTAAAGAGCCTACACACAGTTGGCTGTGTAGTTAGACCATATGAATATCGTTTACTGCTGCTCAATTTATTATGGGTGACGTTCAAAGCAAACATCAGAAAGTGCCAGAGTTTTGAGTCACTAATTTTGGGGCTTTTCTGGGCCTCAGAGATCGATTGTACGCAAGCGCACAAACACACACACACACACACACACACACACACACACACACACACACACATATATATCTGTGTGTGTGTTTTGTGTGCGGCGGCGGGGGCGGGGGCGCGGGAACCAAGCCCTCATTGATTTTGGGTATGCATAAGCGTTCATGCCTTCGCTGAATGCTTCTTAGTTTTATTGTCTTCAATATTGCGCGTTGGGGAAGACCATGGAAGTATTTTCTTCTCTTGAGAAGTTACTTACTACAAGAGAGAGAGTTCCTCATTGGGAGAGTGGGTTCCGTTCTCATCTAGCACTCTGCTGGCCGCGAGTTCGAATCTCCGACCGACCAATGAAGAATAAGAGGAATTTATTTCTGGTGATAGAAATCTAATTTCTCGCTTTAATGTGGTTCGGATTCCACAATAAGCTGTAGGTCCCGTTGTTAGGTAACCAGTTGGTTCTTAGCCACGTAAAATAAATCTAATCCTTCGGGCCAGCCCTAGGAGAGCTGTTAATCAGCTCAGTGGTCTGGTTAAACTAAGGTATACTTTTTTTTAACAAGAGAGAGAAAGAGAGAGAAGAGAGAGAGAGAATTCAAGATCTTCCACTTGGTCATAATAAGGACGGGTTTCTGGTATAAGTTGGACATGGACGGGTTTGGTCAGAACTTGGAAGGGTGACCTCCGAGGGAAGCTTGGCTTCCTTTGGTGTAAGGTTCCCGTGACAGGCCTTAGGAGCCTGATACAGGGGGCAATGGATCCTACTGAGGCTCGGAAAACCGCCGGCGTTAATGACATAAAAGCCTTATACGTTTTCCTGTCTTGAAAATGTGGTTTCTCTCGGCACATCGACTGGGTTCAGAAGTCGTCCTGGAATCAGCGAAAAGTCGTCCTTGACCCGAGTTGTCGAGGAGGAGAAAATCTTGGTCCTTGTTTGATACCTGATTCTTTTCTGTATTGGTTGGTCATTTCATTTTGAAACCCATATTTTGGGTTGGGGGTTAGTGACGTCAGTGCACCTCACTTGGTGAACTGTAGGCATTACTTTAGTTTCTTTGCAGCGCCCCTTCGGCCCCTAGCTGCAACCTCGTTCATTCCTTTTACTGTAACTCCGTTCATATTCTCTTCCATCCTACTGTTCATCCTCTCCTAACAATTGTACCATAGTGCAGCTGCGAGGTTTTCCTCCTGTTGCACCTTTCAAACCTTTCTACTCAATTTCTTTTTAGCTGTGAATGACCTCATAGTTCCCGAGTGCTTGGCCGTTGGCCTAAATTTTATATTCCATTCCATTTTATTTTTTACGTTTTCCGTATTGTGTTTCTCAATACATTATAAGGGTCAAGTTTTCCCTTACGAAGCGAATGGAATCGATTGGGGCAGTGTTCCTTTAAAATCCATTTTTCCCGTCTGTTGGCTTAAGCTGTGACTCATGCACTTAGTAGTCAGTGGGCTGTGGTGAGTCGTAACCGTGGTGAAGAGCAAGGGGCCAATAACCGTATCCGAAAATCTGTGTTGAAAATGGAAGGCTGATACGTTTTACTTTTATTAAATATATATATATATATATATATATATATATATATATATATATTATATATATATATATATATATATATATATATATATATATATATATATATATATATATATATATATATATATATATATATATATATATATATATATATATATATATAAAAATATATATATATATGGCCGGTTTCGACTTCATTTCCAAGCCATTGAGAAGGAAATAAAGAGAGAGAGAGATAAATGAATCAGTACAAAAGTGATAATAATCATATATATATGTATATAGAGAGAGAAAGAGAGAGAGAGATTCTTTTTGCCTTTAAATAATACTTCTATATATAAAAGAATGGGTGTTATACATGTCTGGGTGTTTTACATGGAGCTGGATACCAAAAAGACAGTATAATTTGTATATCGTAGTGTTTTCCACACCGGTATTTTTTCAGGAGCCCCAAAGCTAAACCCTCTTTTTTTTTTTTTTTTTTTTTCCGCGCCTACATCGATTCGTAGCGGATCCTACACTCTCTCTCTCTCTCTCTCTCTCTCTCTCTCTCTCTCTCTCTCTCTCTCAATAATAATAATAATATTCAGGATATATATATATATATATATACACATACATATATACATACATATATATATATATATATATATATATATATATATATATATATATATATATCATTAATATCATTAATATCATTATCATCATCATGCATAACACAATAATTTCCCTAATTCAGACACGTTACTTGTGAGAGAGAGATAGAGAGAGAATTTTTCTATTTTTCAATAAAGCAAAAATATACAGAAAAAAAGGTTCATAGTAATAATGATAAAAGTTATGGTATATACATGTAGATATATTTGTTATACATACAAGGATTTCTCTCCATTCTTCAATGAAACAAAAATGCAAAAAGTTATAATAATAATGATAATGAAAATATATATACGTAGATATATACATATAAGGATTTCTCTCCATTTTTCAATGAAACAAAAATACGAAAGGGTTCCAGCACGTAACAGTTGCATGACAAGAGGGAAACGACACGGGCTCCTTAAGAAACGGAGGCTCCCCCGAGGGAATTTGTGTGTGCTTCAGAAGTTGATGGATTCAGGAAAGACTCAGGTAGTTGACCTGCAGTTCATTCACACGGGCCTCAGTGCTAAGTAGAACTGCTAGTTTTAATGTTTGTGAGTGCTGCTACTATTCCTGCAATAGTAGATACTACTATTATTATTATTATTGGCCTATCACAATCATCCTGTTCGACTGGGTGGTTTTATAGTGTGGGGGGGGTTGCGGGTTGCGTCCTGCCTCCTTAGGAGTCCATCACTTTTCTCACTGTGTGCGCTGTTTCTAGTAGCACACTTTTCTGAGCTACCTCGGCACCTAGTTTTTCCAATAATAATAATAGTTATTATTATTTTATTATAATTATTATTATATTATTAATATTATTATTATCATTATTATTATTATTATTATTATTATTCCTGATAGTTTCTTTAAGATTATTGCTACTATTACTTCAGCAGTAAATATTATTATTATTATTATTATTATTATTATTATTATTATTATTATTATTATTATTATTATTATTGTTGTTGTTTATTATTGAAAATAATAGCTGTTCCTACGGCATTCAGCATGTATAGACGTATAGAAAAGACTATACACAAATGGGTGCCGTAGAAACAGCTATTATTTTCAACGCTACTGCCCTCATAGAAGGTCTCCTCTGTAACTGTTATTATTATTATTATTATTATTATTATTATTATTATTATTATTATTATTATTATTATTAATGTGCCGTCAGGTCACATTGTAATCCAGGGGTGGGCGGGGGTGAGGAAGGGAGAAGGAAGGCGATTATACATCTTAATAATTAGATTATTGACCTTTTTGAACAGGATGTTTCAGGAGATCATTGCCAAGAGGCATTTGGTGCATTAATCTCTCTCTGATACGCCACACGAAGCATTTCCTGGCATCACTGGAGTGGGGGATTATTGTTATTATTCGGAAGATGAAGCCTATTCATATGGAACAAGCCCCACGGGTGCCATTGACTTGGAATTCAAGCGTCCAAAGAATATGGTGTTCTTGAGAAAGAAGTGACAGAAGGTACAGGGAGATACGGAAAGAAGAGATGTCGCTTTTCAAAAAAGATAAAGAAAAATAATTAAATTGATAGATAAATATGTGTTTAGAAACTTGACTGTGAAATTTAAAAAATCATCATTATTAAGGGGATTTAGATGGGACATTTTGTTATATAAAAACAGATTCAAAGGGTATTTCAATACTTAATTTCATGGGTTATTTGGTGTTAAAAAGTTCTCGATGTCGTGCAGTTGGAACTTCAAAAGTTCAAGGGAAGATGCAGTGAATTACTACCCTAATACTATTCTCTTTGCATTTGAATAATTTTTTTTATCCATATATATATTTATTAATTTGTTTTTTCTTTTTTAATCAGCGAAATCTCATCTTTCTGTATTTCCTTTTACCTACTCTTACTTCTTAATGAAGGTCCTATTCTTTGGGTCTTGAATTTCAAGTCAATGGTCCCTTTGGTGGGCTTGTTCCATATGAATAGGGTTCATCCTCTGAATAATAATAATAATAATAATAATAATAATAATAATAATAATAATAATAATAATAATAATAATAATAATAATAATACTAGGGCATGGGGTAATTTGAAGACATCAATGGCATTTAAAAACGTCTGGAATACTTAAAAACAATTAAATAATCACCACAAAATATAGTTAGGTCAACACCAGCTTGAATAACGGATTGCAAACCACGAGAGTGAAGAACTCAGTGCTACGGCATTCTATAAACCATCGATAAATTGATTGAACGAAATGTAACTTCCATTATCACAGAACGGCAGGACTTCCTTGCACATGCAAAGTTGCAAGCATGCAACGTCTCGTGTCCTCACAAAAGAATAAAAGAAAAAAAAATTACCTGTCATCGTTTCTGCGAAACCTTACCGGATGAGTCCGCTTACTGGTTACGCTGTAGGGTACATACAGGTTGTATTACTGCGTCTCTCTCTCTCTCTCTCTCTCTCTCTCTCTCTCTCTCTCTCTCTCTCTCTCTCTCTCTCTCCCCACATGTTTCTTAGATTTGAGTTCTGTAATATTCATATAATAGTAAAATATATATTATATATATTGTGCATGAGATATCAGTAAGAAGGAATACTTTAATCTTAGTATATCGACCTTAGCACTTCCTCTGCTATAACTACTATCACCAGCGTTGGTAATGTTAACAATAAAATAACTATTAGAATTACTATTATTATCATTCCTTTTACTACACCTCCGTTCATGTTCTCTCTCGTCTATCTTACTTTCCACCCTCTCTCAACAGTTGTGTCAAAATGCAACTGCAAGCGCCCCCCCCCCCCCGTTACACCTTTAAAACCTTTTTACTCAGTTTCCCTTTTAGTGCTGAATGAAATTATAGGTCCAAGCGCTTGGTTAATTTTATATTCCATTCCGTCCCAGTAATGAATACCAGCAAGATTCTCCGGACGTTTTTGGGGTGTCATTGATGATTTTATCGAAGGAGTTAATTTTGTATCTTAATACACTAAGTTACAGATTCGTAAGAATCTACGGGAACAGCTTCGCACTTTTAGCCAAAGCGAGCGTTTGTACTTGCGTACAAACAAACAGAATTATACTTTACAGTTACTAATAGTAGTAGAAGTAGGTGGGAGTTTGAATCCTCTTATATTCACAGATCTACTTTCAAAAATATTTTTAGATATTTTTAAAAGGAATTGGGAATTTTTTAAACAAGGAACAGGAATCAAGCGCTTTTGTTTATTGCGTACTCTACTTCGGGGCACAAAGTGAACGGGAGTTTAGACGCGGGGCACAAAACACCACAAATAATATATGCAGTTCAGGCAGTCATAATGTTTTATGTGTAATAAAAATTATGACAGTAGCAATACTTTTTGTAGCAAACAGCTGATATAGGGACGGTCAGCTGTACAAGTGCTGGTGGGTTAAGGGAACACTTGTTCATAATAACCTTCCCCATAGGGGATAGTGCCGTCAGTGCTCTTCATGCGGTGCACTGTAGGCATTACTTAAGGTTCTTCGCAACGTCCCTTCAGCCCCTAGCTGCAACCCCTTTCATTCCTTTTTACTGTACCGCCGTCCGTATTCTCTTTCTTCCATCTGACTTTCCACCCTCTCCTAACAATTGATTTAGTGCAACTGCGAGGGTTTTCCTCCTGTTATACCTTTCAAACCTTTCTACTGTTAAATTTCCTGTTCAGCGCTGAATGGCCTCATAGGTCCCAGTGCTTGGCCTTTTGTGGAGGTGATGTTCTTGAATTACTCCATAGTTTTATCTGTCGGAGCGTGCCCTTGGGGCTAGCAATCTCATCCCAAGCGGTTCAGTGCTTAGAAGATTGTCTTTGACCATGTCTGAAAGAGCAGGGGTCAGTGGGATGGGTAACCTTGTGACCTTTTCTAGCGCAGGGCCTAAAATAAAAGAAATAAAAACGAGGGGGTTATAGGGCCTCTGTTATCAGTGCTTTGGACCGATATAAGTGTATAAACTCGCATGTAAGCCTCACAATTAATTTCAGTTAATTATTGTAAATTATTATCACTCGCACCATGGCTCCGTCTGCTGTACTACTTATGGTGTGCGCGCAAATGAGGCTGTATAAAACATCTCTTCCTGATACGCCCCCCTCC
Source organism: Macrobrachium rosenbergii (assembly GCF_040412425.1). Lineage (NCBI taxonomy): Eukaryota > Metazoa > Arthropoda > Malacostraca > Decapoda > Palaemonidae > Macrobrachium > Macrobrachium rosenbergii. The sequence goes on along the minus strand of NC_089770.1, from coordinate 9,215,915 downwards.
TCTCTTCACTAACACCAGAGCCACCCCTGACCCTGTCTCGCCTGACTTACTAATCATTTAATTAGCATTGCTTAGATATATAATGCCTCACAGAGCCTGAGAAGTAGCTTAAGCAAAAGAGGTTCTCCTTGTATTTCTTCGTAGAGACTTCGCCGCTGAGTGGTAGTGCCGTCAGTGCACCTTACGTGGTGCACTGTTGGCATTTACTAAAGGTTGTCTGCATCGTCCCTTCGGACCGTATAGCTGCACCCTCTTTTTAACCTTGTACTTTACCTCCGTTCCGCCTCCTTTCTTCAGTCTTGCTGTCCAGCCACTCCAACGCCCCAGTGCTTGGTTTTGTCAAAGCCAAATTTTCGTAAATCAATTCAAATTCAATCCCACACAAACTTCTCTCTTGGAAGCTGAAAGTCATCCATCTCTTAAAGGCCAAATCTAACTTAAGCCTTTTTTCTCAGCTGTTTTTATGAGTGTAATTTTAAATGTTATATCGACATACGCAACTCCCGCTTCGCCTCGGTTGGTGTTATTGAGCGTAAAACCTTGGCAAGCCCTACAAGGCTTGGAGTTGGAAGGGGTTCGAGGTTGTGGTGGGAAGGGGGGGAAGGAGTTTGATGGGCTTGTTATACGAACAACCACATATTGACGCATACATTGTGCGTCAATATTTGGGTATCTGTTTCCGTGTGCATTGTTATCGATAGCCTTCGATGTCGGTAATGGTTTGTTTTCCTCTCTTGTTTGTCCTTCGGTTTTCTTTCTCAGAGAGAGAGAGAGAGAGAGAGAGAGAGAGAGAGAGAGAGAGAGAGAGAGAGAGAGAGAGAGAGAGAGAGAGAGAGAGATTCATACTGTGTATATTTCTTTATTGACCAGACATATTTGTATTTACATAAATACATCCGAGAGAGAGAGAGAGAGAGAGAGAGAGAGAGAGAGAGAGAGAGAGAGAGAGAGAGAGAGAGAGAGAGAGAGAGATTCATACTGTGTATATTTCTTTATTGACCAGACATATTTGTATTTACATAAATACATCCATACATCCGAGAGAGAGAGAGAGAGAGAGAGAGAGAGAGAGAGAGAGAGAGAGAGAGAGAGAGAGAGAGATTTTCATACTATGTATATTTCTTTATTGACCAGACATGTTTGTATTTACATAAATACATCCATACATGTTATAATAATGTGTATTGCATGTTACGTAAAATACAGGCACGGTATTATTGAGAATGTCGGAAGCTTTGTGAATCATTAGTCGTTAAATAAAACAAATTCCTGTATTTAATCGTCATAATGTAAATTAGATGTTACATTACATCATGCATTCACGTTATAACCGTTTACAGAATTTTATATACATACATACATACATACATACATACATACATATATACACACACGCTCGTTGTATGTCACATATATGCCCATCCTTTCAACCAGTGCCATTATTTGTGATTTATTTGCGCCATGGCAGTGATGAACGCTTACAGCATGCTTTACCGGGCACACCAGTGCCAACTATGGCATCCCACGCACAAAAAATCTTGGCATGGCTTTTCTTCCATGTAACCCATAGCTCAAACTGTAATTTGGGAGCTATTTTTATGTATTTTTTGAAGTTTTTGTCCGTCCGGGCGTCGGGGGCACGTAGCTAGGGGCAGGACTCGTAGCGAGGTATGTTTGTCTTATATTATTACGTGTTTTTATTTTGCCTTGACTTTTAGTCTTGTGCTGAGACAGTTATATAGGTGGTTGGCATTTTGCTAAGTATTTATTTGATTATATATATATATATATATATATATATATATATATATATATATATATATATATATATTTATTTATTTATTTATTTATTTATTTATTTATTTATTTATTTATTTATTTATTTATTTATTTATTTATGCATTTATGCGGGAGAGGATAATAGGAAGCAAGAAATTATGCATCAGCTGGTTTCGAATAGTGAATAACTCTTCAGCCATAAAAGGCATTCAGTTATTATTATTATTATTATTATTATTATTATTATTATTATTATTATTATTATTATTATTCAAAATATGTTACTACTACTACTACTATAATAATAATTATAATAATAATAGTAATAATACAAACTTCTCTCACGAGTTACCGTCTACCAAACATTGCTGTGCCTAGAGAATTTCTTCAAGACTTGGCGTAAGGCTTTTTAGAACTATTACCGCAAGGTTGCTGGTCTGGGTGTGATCAATACCTGGCTTGGTGACCACCAGTAAATGTATAAAACGCAGTACTGTAACTATCGACAGACGTACGAAGACAGATGAGAGCGGCGGTGGTTATTATTATTATTATTATTATTATTATTATTATTATTATTATTATTATTCGGAAAACGAACTCTATTCATACGGAACAAGCCCACCAAAGGGTCCATTGACTTGAAATTGAAGCGTCCAGTGAATTTGGTGTTCATTAGGAAGTAAGAGGAGGTAAATGGAAAAAAAAAAGATTGAAAGAAAAATGGTGGGCATTTCGTGTTTCATTTTTTCTCCTCACGTCATTTTTGTGCTCTTGTGTGTTTGCCACACAATGGGTCACTGGCCCTTTCTGACCCACATGTTTAGCACTGTGGATTTTAATCTCGTCTTGCGCTCATGAGAACGCTACTGCATTCTGCAGTTATGAAACGTCTCTTTCCTTTCATATATATATATATATATATATATATATATATATATATATATATATATATATATATATATATATATATATATATATACTATATGCTTTCATGATATCCAAGACTAATCGACTTTTCCTCTGTTTGCGAGAACTCTTAAAAGCTGTGGGTATTTATAAAGCCCATGAGGAGATGATGTTTAAGTTGTTATGGCCACGATTGTGTTTTTGAAAGTGAATATTATATTGAAACTATTGAAGAAACTCTGGCAGGACCTCTCTCTCTCTCTCTCTCTCTCTCTCTCTCTCTCTCTCTCTCTCTCTCTCTCTCTGGCACACGCTTACGCACATTCCCATTAACATTTGTAATTTCGTATATATTTTTTTAAACGCTAATGCGCATGGGAATATTTATGAATTTACCTCTCTCTCTCTCTCTCTCTCTCTCTCTCTCTCTCTCTCTCTCTCTCTCTCTCATATGTTATATATGCATTTGCACATAGCACATACGCATGAACTCTTGTACAGCCGTCATTATGTAATTCTGTGCTGCTATTTATGCGTATACGCGTCTGCCCCCCTGTAGAGCTCCACGCACAAAGTCAATTCGGTGTCGTGGTTGGGTATAGTCCCCCCTCACACAATCCACACACCCACACAAATCCCACACAATGTGTGGACGTGCAAGCGAGGGAGGTGGCTTCACGTCTAGGTTAACAGGTACGTTTTTTTTTGTTCTCCGTTGCTGCGAGTTGACGTGATAACGGCTCAGTGCCAGCGCATTGTTGTTCCTGAGAGAGAGAGAGAGAGAGAGAGAGAGAGAGAGAGAGAGAGAGAAAGAAACAAACAGGAGGTCGAACTGAGAGAGAGAGACAGAGAGGGAGAAAAGTAGTAGTCAGGCCAACTGAGAGAGAGAGGGAGAGAGAGAGAACAAACAGAAAGGCAAACTGAGAGAAGGAGAGAGAGATAGAGACAAGCAGTCGGGCCAACTGAGAGAGAGAGAGAGAGAGACACAAACAGAAGGCAGACTGAGAGAGAGAAAGAGAGAGAGACAAGCAGTCAAGCCAACTGAGAGAGAGAGAGAGAGAGACAAACAGAAGGCAAACAGAGAGACAAACAGTCAAGCAGGGGCCAACTGAAAGAGATAGAGAGAGAGAGGGAAAACAAACATAAAGGCGAACTGAGAGCGAGAGAGAGAGACAGAGAGAGAGAAAGAGAAAGACAAGCGGTCAAGCCAACTGAGAGAGAGAAAGAAAACAAGCAGGCAGGCGAACTGAGAGAGAGAGAGAGAGAGAGAGAGAAGGGGTTACGGGGAATGAGGCTGGATGGTTTTGTTAAAATTAATCCTGGATAGATATGCAGGATACCGAATTAATGGAACCACTTTGTTTTCCTCCTGCCGACGATTGCAAACTCCAGGACAGTCGTAAACTTCTGAATTTTCCCCACAACAACGAAAAATAGCTCTTAATATATAATTTTTATTTAAAATCAGAATCCGTCGAGAGGTCTCTAAGCAATAGTGCTAATTTTTTCAAGCGACTTCCAGTGTGTTGGTTGGGCCTGATTAGTGCTGAAACGCTTCCCAATAAAAATGGTTGGACGTAAGCGGCACTATTTCAGAAGCAACGGAGAAAATACGCGCATAATCAGATGTAAGTAGATTAGCGGGGCAAAAATGAGTTGCAGAGGGCACACTCCAATTCCCTGACGTGTGGAAACTTTGAACGATTAGTCCAACGACGCACAAATAAGTGGAAAATCTTCACTGAAATCTCTTTCGGTTTCATTGTGGTTATGCTCCGATTCTTTCGCTTCTCTTGTCCTTCCTTGTTTTAGTGGGCTCTAAATCAGCTATATCCGTCGGTTGTAAACCTCGTGTTGTATTTGGAAGGAGTCCATACAAGATAATCTCCGGAGGGGGGATAGTGCAGTCAGAGGACCTCACGCGGTGCACTGTAGGCATTACGGGAGGTTTGCAGCGTCCCCTCAGCCGCTAGCTACACTCACCTTTTAACCTTTTACTTTACCTCCATTCCGCTTCCTTTCATCAGTCTTGCTGTTCAACCACTCCAGCTCCATCTTGTTCACTGTCTAAAGCACTGAATGGCTGACAGTGTCCCAGTTTTTGGCGTTAAAGTCGAATTTTCATAAATCAATCAAAACTAGATAATTTGCCATATAATATGGTGGTCGATAAGTCAGTCGTTAAATTTATATAAATATTTATAAAGAGTTTCGTGAGCATCTGCAGAAACAGTGGCAATAACAGTAATGTTAGTTTTATGAAAACTGGGTCCTTCCTCGCAAACATTTTCGTATTCCTCAGCCAGAGCTTTTGTTTGTGTTGGAGACAATGGGATCACTGATTCGTCAGGAATGAATGAATAAAGACCATTGAAGTAACACGTAAAATGTCAGATGCTTCACTTTCCTTCATGTAATAATCCCCGTAGGGAGGGTATAGTGCCGTCAGTGCACCTCACATGGTGCACTGTAGGCATTACTTCAAGGTCTTTACAGCGTCCCTTTGGCCCCCAAGCTGCAACCTCTTTCATTCCTTTTGTTGTACCTCCGTTCGTATTCTCTTTCTTCCTTCTGGCTTTCCACCCCCTCCTTTCATACCTTCCCACTATCAATTCCCTTTTCTGTGCTGAATGACCTTATAGGTCCCAGCTCTTGGCCTTAGGCCTAAATTCTATAATCTGTTATATTCTATTCAAGTAATAATGGTCCACCAACAACCCACGAATGTAATACAGAATCACAAATCATTTTTCTTGGCATTGTCAAGGAATCTTCTGAGTATGTATTGAGAGGTTTAAGATGACGCATTTTGAAGGGTCTCCAACCCCTATTCGTAGGCTCCTTGCCAGAAAACGATGGTGGTAGCCTGTTCTCTCCACGCCAGTCTTGAAACTCCTCTCGTTATATTTATACTTTTCAAAGCTCAGACGCTGAATTATTTAATGTGATTCACGTGATTCGCAAGAACTCGTTCTGCTTGCATAAGAAAGGTTTCGGTGCCAGGGTTTTGATCTGTACCTTCTAAGTCTCGATGTCGTGTGACGCAGTGTGGCCTCTGCTCCCTTGTTTACTTAAAGTTGCTTCAGTTGACAATCCGAGACAGGTGATAGTTGATAAGGGTTTCATAATTTTGAGAAATCATTTTTTTTCCACACACACACACACACACACACACACACACACACACACACACACACACACACACACACACTAATGGACAACTACTGTATGTACTGGTGATAAATGATCGATGCTCTTTTTTTATATAATGGAGGAAATTATTTTACTACACTTTTGCATGTACATACTAATTGACAAATCTGGACTGATTAAGTGATGGAGAAAAGTGATTTTCAGTCTTGTACACACACACACACACACACACACACACACACACACACACACACACACACACACACACACACACACACACACTTTGACTATCCAAGACTTGTAAAGAACGATGAAAGGGTTTTAATAATGAGGAAACTTTATTTTGGTATTGGCAACTATTAAACGTGGGTCGACTTTTTTTTCTTTAGGAAACCCTAAGACCATTATCTGTTATGACGCAAGAATCAGTTACCGAGACGTTTGTGGCTCTTCTTCGTTGCCATTTTAAGAAAATTTGTAAAGGACAAAGGTGTTAATATTAATATATTTTGCAAATCACTCTTTGTACGGACTCAGAAATGTATCCAAGTGCCGAAAAATCTGTCTTCAGTTAAGAGTGTCATATTTTAAAAACCCTCATAGCAACATGAGTCTTGAAATGGAGAAACAAATCCACAGTTATGTGTGGGTACATGTATTTAACAATAACTCTATGAGAGCTTTCTGGAATCTGTTCGATTCCCCCTTTTCAATCTCGATTTATTTTTAAATAAATGTACCCATACATAACTTTGGATTTATTTCTCCAATGTCGTATTTGTAGAGGCGTGCAGTTTTTTTTCGATAGCTTTTGATGTAAGTATGACGAAAATTACATTTCATTTTAGTCTAGATGTTTGGGAAATTCTTCATTACAACCCCCACTTATAACAGTAACTAATAACAGTAATTTGGGAACTACAGTAGGAAACCAGTTTACCAGTAGGCCTTATAAGGATCAGTTTAGGTTACGAGTTTCTAAGGGGCTGGCCAATTGCATTGTTGATATCGAATAAGAGAATTAAAATTAAAATTAATCGAATATGGTTTCTGATTTACAGTCACCCTAGGTCAGGTCATTGGGCTGTCAGGCGAAGGGGCGGGACTTCTCCTCCTCCTCCTCCTCCTCCTCCTCCTCCTCCCTCCCCTCCTCCTCCTCCTCCTCCTCCTCCTCCTCCTCCTCCTCCTCCCCTTGGCAAGGTAGGACGGCCATCACTGTATTTCACTGGATAATATGACGGGGAGGTAGTACATGATGCCCTTGGTTATGTTCGTTTAACATGCACCATTATATTTCACTCGGGCTCTCTCCTCCCCTCCTCCCCATCACCCCCCTACACACGCCCAAAACACCAGGTTCACACTGTGGTCCCCTATGATGATCAGACAAAGGGTGGTGTGTAATGGGTGAAGAAAAAGCTATCAGAAAGGATATTTGCCTTCTTACTCGATTATAATTTTAAAAGTAAAATCTTTACCGTTAATTTCACGAGCTCTCTCCGTCAAGAAATATATATTTGTAAAGGTTACTTTACCGTGTTAGAGAGAGAGAGAGAGAGAGAGAGAGAGAGAGAGTAGAGAGAGAGAGAGAATGATTGTGGATGCTGTTCCGTTAGGAGACACGTTGGCCCCTCGGGGGAAAATTATATTTTGGCAGCCGGGTGTGTATATATGGAAGCACGTTGACTGTGATGACATTTTAGTCTTGGCGCATAGCCTGCGCCGGGGAAAGAAGTTATTTATTATTGTTGTTTTTCTTTATCGTCGTTTTTCTCTTGCCGGCCTCGTCATGACCCACACTTACACGTCTGCCAGTGCCGGTTGCTAAATAGAAATTGCTGTTGCGCTCATGCTTTTAACTGCCGAATTAAGTATGAACCAGTGTGCGCTGGAAGCCACTTTATATAGTATAGATGCTTGCCAGTAGTTTGTCAATTTCAGCAGTTATATATATATATATATATATATATATATATATATATATATATATATATATATATATATAAATATATAAATATATAAATATATATATATATATATATGCGCATACACACACACACACACACACACACACACACACACACACACACACACACACACACACGTAAATGCCCCACAAGAAGGGTGGAAAAGACAAGGGATTTATAGATACGTAGGAGATAGTAAAAAGGTTAGCTTAAATGAGAGAATAGGTCGGAATGTTGTAAGATGATTTTGGTGATGTGGAAAAAATGGACGATGATGGCTTGGCGAAAAGTGTATAAATCTGAAGTGTAGGAGCCAGGAAGAGAGGAATACCTTGAAGGACGGTATAGATGATAATAATAATAATAATAATAATAATAATAATAATAATAATAATAATAATAATTATTATTATTATTATTATTATTAGTTAATATTATTATTATTATTATTATTCAGATATGAACCCTATTCGTACAGAACAAGCCCACCACAGGGGCCATTGACTTGAAATTCAGGCTTCCAAAGAATATGGTAAAAACTCGAAAGAAATAACAGAGGACAAAGGAAAATGGAAAAGCGTGCAAGAGGCATTAGAAAGCAGGGCTTTCAACATCCGGGATGTGAGAGTGCATGCAAGATAGAGAGAAATGGCTCATCATGTTGAGGGAATCTGACGCGCTGTTGGTGAGCCCCCTTTATAGGTGTGTGCAACGGATAATGTTATGAAAGTTTTCTGCTGTGGGGTTCATCCGTGATTCAGAAGTGTAAGTGTGAATGTGGCATTGATCATTGTCGTTCCATTTCTCGAGGTCAACCACTATTAGGGAAAACGGCTTTATGTTAAAAATATGAAAGTGCTGTATAAGTAATTCTAGATACACTCACACATTTGATTAAAAAGAAAAGACCTCTTTATAAATTAAACAAATAGTGTAGTGGCCTTCCCTTGCAGCCAGCGGGGAGCCTAAAAGTACACATACAACTTGAAGGGAAAATCCTCATCTTGCCATCTTTTGGTCGTCTCTCTTTAACTTCTCGTCCTCGTTCTTGCCTGCAAGGATATCGTTTCTCCTTATACTTCAAGGATGTCGGGTCTTCCTCCTGTATTGGAAGGATGTCAGTTCTTCCTATATTGCAAGGATGCCAGTTCTTCCTATCCTGAAAGGTCTGCTTTTCCAAAGCGGATGAAATTCTGGCTATGTTTGTTTGTGTGTGACCGTATATGTGTGCGTATGTGTGTTTGTGCTCGTGTTGGGCGTGGCGGAGGGTATGATTATCGTGGAGGGGAGGGTGGGGAGAGGTCAGAAGATGGAAGCGGAAAATTCCTGATTAGGGCAGGATTTTCGTGGACGTACCCGCCCCAGCAGTTCATCTTGGGGTCGAGGAAGATGGAGTCTTAATTCTTGTAATATTTTTTTTTTACCTGCAGAATTTCAGAATTTTCCTCTCTCTCTCTCTCTCTCTCTCTCTCTCTCTCTCTCTCTCTCTCTCTCTCTCTCTCTCTCTCTCTCTCTTCCTTCTCGTTTTAATTCTTCTGATATTTTCCTTCAAGAAATTTAGAATTCTTACAGAAAGCAGGCGTTGCTCTCTCTCTCTCTCTCTCTCTCTCTCTCTCTCTCTCTCTCTCTCTCTCTCTCTCTCTCTTAATTCTTCTAATATTTTTCCTTCAGAATTTCAGAATTGCTGGAGAGGCAGACTTTGACTCTCTCTCTCTCCCTCTCTCTCTCTCTTCTCAATTCCTCTAATATTTTTCCTTCAGAATTTCAGAATTGTTAGAGGCTTTGCTCTCTCTCTTTCTCCCGTGACGTACGCAGTTGAAGAGGTTTTAATGCGATGATGTAGGAGCATTAGAAAGAATTGATACGCTCTGGTGGACCTCTTTTGAATCCGTCGTTTCTTTCTTCGTTGCTTTGCTTTTCACCTTTTATTTTACTCTATTTTCTTGCTTTCCACCTTTTATTTTTGCTCTGTTTTCTTTCAGTGCAATTTTTATGGTCTTACATTCCTTTTTTTCATTTTGACTCACTTCTGTTTTTTGTGCGTTTTCCAAAATTCTTTTCTTACCTATTCCACAGTTTCTGTCTTCTAATTCTATTTCTGTTTTTC
>NC_089770.1:9188500-9198500 GCF_040412425.1 Macrobrachium rosenbergii | reverse complement strand
AAGTCGTTAACCTTGCGTAATCGAAATACGATTGGTGCAGAGGCGTATAACGTAAAAATTAAAGTGGATTACAGGCTTCCATTCCACAACTATAAGGCGAACTCATCAGCTCTTACATAAAAAAAAAAGGTCCACACACCAGTCATCCTCTCTCTCTCCCACTTGGTAGAATGTCCTTGTTACTTAGCGGTGGTTTATCTGAATTGCAAATGCGCATCGAGATGGCCTTTTTTTTTTTTTTTTTGTTAGACTTCAGTTGAGACTGAGTCTGCTGCATTCGGCTTTGCGTGTGGTGGGATGTTTTATCGAATTTTTTTTTTATAAGTTTTTTCTTCTCATAGTTGTACTGTTTCTCGTTGGACTTAAATAATAGTAGCAGGTGTTTCGTGATGTTACGTAAGTTGACAGTTGTAGTTTCTGTTGTAATTTATCTTTGAATGTAAAATATAACGTATGTTAAATGTCTCTGGTTTCTCTCTTATTAAATCAGAATTATATTGTTGAGTGGGCAGTAGATGTGAAAATTCAAGACGAAATCATCACGAATAACCGTTAAGTGACATAACTTTGTTTATATAATAGAGTAACAGCTTCTCTAACCTTATGTAACCTGTTGCCACTCATACGAGGCCTTTAAGGAATAAGAGTAGGGGAATCGATGTACTGAAAAGAGCAAATAAGAAGAAATTCCTTTAATAATTGAAATGGTTGATTGGAGCAATTTGAGATGGTTCGATCATGTGCAAGGAATGGGTGACAGTAGGCTGGTGAAGGAGAATATAATTCAGAGGTGTTACGGGGAAGAAGTAGAATGAAGATCTGCAAAGGTTTTTATAGATCGGCTGCAAAGTGTATTGGAAAGGAAGGTATCTAGGAAGGGCAAGAATAAGTATGAGATCGGAATGGCGCTGTGTGCGTTTGGGGGCTCGACTCGCTGCTGATGAGAATTCTGTGTAGATTTTGAGGCGGGTTATGTTGTGGAAATTTTTTAGTGCGCACGTGGCTTATCCACGTTTCAGGAATTTGTATGTTACGTGGCATGACCATTGTTTTGTTTTTATCAATGGAGCCTCCCCAGTATTATAGGAAATTATATATATATATATATATATATATATATATATATATATATATATATATATATATATATATATATATATATATATATATATACTCATTGCGTTTACAGGAGACAATTGATGCTATTCATGTTATTTCATTCCAACGAAACTGTTCTTGTGCCAGTGAACTCTGCAGTAATAGTGTGTGATGGAGCAGATGCAGCCAATTTGCATGTTTGAACTTAATATGCACACCATTGCACTTATCGTCTACAGAATCTTCACAGTCAAGAATCTCAGTTCCTTTGGGGACTGAATCACTTGCGCTTTCTGTATTCCGCTTGCTAATATTAAAACGTTATCCACTGGTTAAGGATATCGTATGATAAACCACCCCACCTTGCAGTGGATAACGCCGGCTCCTTTCGATAAGCGTGAGATACCGAGGGTGGCTGCACACAGTTCTTGAACTATCGTAGTGTGTCCTGGCCGCTTGCCAAATCTATTCTGGGCTCACCACCAAGGCATAGTGTTTGTGGTTTGCCCTGGCGCGCGGTTTTAGTCATTTTCCGGGATTTGCCGTTATCATCACGATGAATATCGTTCCCCAGTTGGCTTTTGAAGATTATTCAATATGTTCTCGCCGTTTTTAAAGACTGGCGATGTCACATTCGGTTTTTTCGACGTCTCCAAAGCGTCTTTTTAAATCCTGCGCTTCTCTCGCATTGGGCGAGAAGGAATCCATGGTCGCGCGGTGATTGGCTCACTGTGGGTGGATATCGCGCGCCGATTGGCCGTGGCAGAGGTGTGTCTGGGGGACCGGCACCTGATCAATGACATCAGCAACTACGCACGCAGGGAATTTTCCACCTGCCCGAGTTGCGCGCTTAGACATTCCTAGGCCCCTAATATGCCTTGCACTGATTTCGACTATTAGGGAAAGCGAGATTAACACGTAAATCCGATGCCTTAAATCTGCATACTCGTATGACGTCATCTCGTTTGATGGAAATGCGGAGGCTGCGTGGACCGAGGGCTGGGGATCTTCCTTGAATGTGTTCGTTCGAAGGTGACGAAGTCGACTTGCATGGTGGGCGTTGGGCGGGCTTTCCTGGTTATTGGTCATATCGTGGCCCTAGATTAATTTTTGTCTTGTTTCATGGAATTATTTCGAAGTTAATAGATAACATTAGGTTAGCTTACAGACCCGAGGAAATAAGATTCGTTAATGGAGCTCTGATGAGAAAATGAAAATGAAATCAATTCTCCGTCTTCATACTCGGCGAAACATTTGATGAAGGACTGGACATGCGTATTCCTCTATCTCCCAAGTTTTGTGAACTGTTCCCTTATTTAAAGCTCAGTCAACCGGAATTTGTTGTAACCGCTTCTAAAACAACTTGGACGTCATAATTATGCAGGCCTATGTATCCTGATGGGAATTTCTGTTTAGCATACCTAGTACCATGTCGAGTTCGGTTTTATGTCATTTTTTTAGAATTGGATACGTTTAGTGGAAGGAGACTGTAGGACGCGCTTGTTATATTTCGCAATGTTGGTACGATTTGGGATCTAAAAAGACGTCTTTGCGAGATGTGGAGGCGGAAATGGGGGAGGGGTGGGGTTGGGGGAGTTGTGTAGGGAGAGAGAGACCGGATTGAGATATGGGGGATCCTTTCTTATGGGGGTTACGGGGGTTGGGGCGTAGGAGAGGTACGATGTCCCCCAGACTCCGTCACTTTATCGTTCTGGTGTAGCTGTTGAGAGCGCGGTGTTGGCTCCCGGTGAAAAACGAGCCGTTGTTTTAATTTTTATATATTGACAGGAGTATCGAGGGGTATCGACCGTATCCATAAACGCCTGGTGTGTGTTTCGTCTTAAACTGGTGGGCTGAAAACAGGCTGTTATTCCCCGCCGTAACGTTATAGGTCTAGAAGTGGGGAGAGTGTTTTAGCCAGAGCGGTGTGCCACCGAGGCTCGTGCAACCTACCTCGGTATTAGAGAAGCGATTTTTTCTTTTCTGTTTTGAAAAACACGATGGTTTTTGCGGCGAGGAAAAACTGTTCCAGTCATCGGCCATCGGACAGTTTTGTGTGTAGATATTTGAGGACTTTACGTGCCGAGTCTATGGATATTGAGAAATACAGGCCCTCTTAAATTTGGCTTCGTGGAAGGAACGCAATTTTAACACTTGATATTTTTTCACACCCAAGTGAGTGGCTCTTTCTGGACGTTACGATTTGTTGAATATATTTGAATTTGAGAAGTGATTATAAATATTATGGTGGTAAAAACAGGTAATTTCATTATTTTTTTTCATTATCGATAATCGTTTGTTTCGTGCGTTCCTTATTTCAGGCTCATGAAATTAATATTAATATTTTGAAAATATTAATGAAATAAACTGTGCGTTTAATTATATATTATATATATATGTGTGTGCGTATTTTTCAACATTTTTTAACACGCCCAACATCACTGTCATTATTTATTGTTTATTTGATGTAAGACGGCATTAATAATAGCACATTTATTTGTTCGTCAATCCCTCTTCCATTCATTCAAGTAGAACCGGGCGTCTCTCTCTCTCTCTCTCTCTCTCTCTCTCTCTCTCTCTCTCTCTCTCAAGCAGTTGCCTTCGTTTTCGTCATTGTATTTTAATGGACGTGACGTTAGTTCATGTTTTCATTCGACTGTGATGATGAAAAATACGATGACTTGCAGTCATTGAAAGGTCTGGTTCTTAACTATGACGCAATTGGCTCTCTCTCTCTCTCTCTCTCTCTCTCTCTCTCTCTCTCTCTCTCTCTCTCTCTTTCTTGTACACTGGCTTCATTGTTTGATTTATCCGAGATTTCGTACCCACTCTCTCTCTCTCTCTCTCTCTCTCTCTCTCTCTCTCTCTCTCTCTCTCTCTCTCATTTACGAATGAAGGTCATTTTTATTTCGCCATTCCTTCTTCCACATAACAATAAAAGGTATAACTCGCTGTAAATCAGGTCCTTGCCTAGCATAACAATTATCCTTTCAAGAGATGTTATTTGAATTTGTCGACGCAGTTCGGGGTAATTCACTGGCATGGCCTCGTTTTTGTAAAAAGATATATTTTTTCTTCGTCGATAATTTAGTCATGCGCGCGCGAGCGAGCGAGCGAGCGAGTGCGCAGCTGATTATGTTCGGGTCTTTTTATTTATTTATATATTTATGTAGTTATTTATTTATTTGTATAGTTATTTATTTATTTATTTATGTTTATGGTGGTAGGTTTGTAGTGGACTTGTCATTGAATAATAAATTTATTGAGAATATACATTTTCAAAGTGTAGCAATGTTAGCGAATAATAATAATAAAATAATAATAATAATAATAATAATCATTATTATTATTATAATATTATTATTATTATTATTATTATTATTATTATTATTATTATTATTATTATTATTATTATTATTATTATTATATTATGCTGCCTTTGCAAATTAATGGCAATAAATAATAATAATAATAATAATAATAATAATAATATAATAATTATAGTAATGATTATTATTATTATTATTATTATTAAATGCCATTAATTTGCAAATCCAGCAAACGTGGAATAGATAAAATATGTAAAAAACAGAGAGAAGGAAGTGTCTGATAACCAATCAACAAATTAATAATGATTTTTTTTTACATATAGGAACAATAATCAGTCAGAAACACTAAGCCTTTGGATTCCGCTTGATTCTCTGTGAATTCGTTCAGCCTTTGCCATTACTGTATATTTGTTTAAATTGTACACATTATGTATCCTGAAGACATAGAGTATGGTAACGGGTAAGATAGTAGCGGTTAAATGTGTATGTATGTATATTATATATGTATGTACATACATACTTACTTACACCCAAGCCGAGATCATTTTCAAGATCGCCCTACCGAATATCCAGGGAATTCCCGATAGCCAATATCGAGCGAAAAAATTCGCCCTCCAGCCTAATTAAAACGCGATAACTTGCTTGTGTTCGTACGTACTTCGCGAAGCAGCCCAGCTGTGCATTACTCTAGATTTTCGACAGATCCTCCACCCGATGCTCTGTGATTCTCTAAAGCCCCCGGCTGATTCTGTGGATATTTCAGCCGTGTATCCAAGGCTTTAGGTTGATCGTCATTGACTGTTTAAAGCTTCCAGCTGAGTTTCAATGATTCTCAAAGCTTATAGCTGATTGTCAGAGTCTGTTCGTAGCTTCCAGCTGAGTATCAATGATTCTCAAAGCTTATAGCTGATTGTCAGAGACTGTTCATAGCTTCCAGCTGAGTTTCAATGATTCTCAAAGCTTATAGCTGATTGTCAGAGACTGTTCACAGCTTCCAGCTGAGTTTCAATGATTGTCAAAGCTTTTAGCTGATTGTCAGAGACTGTTCATAGCTTCCAGCTGAGTTTCAATGATTCTCACGCCTTTGATGCTGATTTTATGCTTCCAGCTGATTATCCAAAACTTTTAGCTGATTATCAGTGACTGTTTAAAGCTTATAGCTGAGTTTCAATGATTCTCAAGCTTTTGCTGTTAATTCCATGCTTCCAGCTGATTATCCAAAGTTTATAGCTGATGTCAATGACTGTTTAAAGCTTCCAGCTGAGTTTGAATGATTCTCACGCTTTTGATCCTGATTCTATGCTTGTAGCTGATTATCCGAAGTTTATAGCTGATTGTCAGTGACTGCTTAAAGCTTGTAGCTGAGTCTGAATGATTCTCAAGCATTTTATATGATTCTCTATTTAAAAATCATGGAGTAGATTCTCACCAATTCTCAAGTTTATGTGCGGATTCTCTATTATTCCAGCCGATTCTTGCTGGACAGGGGGATGAAATAACACTAGGTGAAGACAGGAACAATGAGGTTGATCTTTCAAAAATTCAGAAACTGATGTCCACTGATTTGTCCCCTTGATTTGAAAATTTTTTGAGAGCCTGGAAAAGGCAAAGTAATTCAGAAGGACTGAATTTGCATGCAAAAGAAATGTACACTTTAGTCTAATGCGACCTGTATTGCCTATGTACATGAATCGTAGTATGACAATGAAACTATATCTTAAAAAAAATTTGCTGGTTTTGAAATGAAGCTTTTGAGGTGAATATTAGAGTCGTAAGGCAGGTTGGAGTGCGAAATGATAGCGTGAGGGATGTTACTAAAATTCCATATGCAGATGAGGTAATGACACAGAATGAGATGGCTTGGACATGTCTTGCGCTTGTGAGAATAGTGCGTGATTGTGTTAACTGGGATCTGCCGCCTTGAAAAGAGTTAAGCATTTTACTTTACTTTTTCTTTCCTGCTACCTTTCTTCGGTTTCGCTGTCCAACCTCTCAAACCATTCTTAGTGCAGCTATGGGATATTATCTCAGTTCTACCTTTAGATCCTTGTACTTCATCTCCATTATCCGGATTTCTTTATCTTGCTGTTCAACCACTCTAACTCCCTCGTTTCTCAGTCTCAAGCGCTGAATGGTTTAATTGCCACAATGCTTGGCTCGATAAATCCACAAGTTCTACATGGATACGAACTAAACCACAGTAGACTGGAAATGAGTGGCGATTCGTAGCAGAGAAATCGAAGGAAACACAGAGGCCCTTTGCGTGCGTCTGCCGACGTCGCAATACGGCCTCATAAATTAAAAAAAAATCTCGGTGACATCGGCAGGAGGCCAAGAGTGACCCGACTCTCTCCGCCGCATACCGGTTTCAGCCAGCTTCTTCTCGCTCCGTCATGCCAGCCTTGAGAGACTCTACGGATTCCACGACCCGCGTTTCACATTGAATGGTGTGCCGTTTTTATTTTCGTTTCCTCGTGATTGTCACTGCTGCGTTCAGATCAGCATTGCCATTTCGTCTGTATGGGGGGTTGACGAAAGTACTGATATTTTGGAGGCGTATTGATTAATGACGGTGCTTATGGAGTGGGTTGCGTCATCGAGGTAAGTGCGCATTTCTAGGTTGAACGATTATTATCAGTTTACCGTTAGTTACGCTTATTAATTCTTCAGTAATTTTTTTATTGTTATTATTATTATTATTAAATATGTACATTACAGAACTATATTTACGTGGCACAAGAGAAGCATACAAATAGAATTACATAAATGAGTAAAGATGAAGACAGATCTTTTTAGACTTTTTACACGTCATCCTAACCTTCATATTTTTGCGTGCGTAATTTTTTATTGTTTTTATTTTTAATTTTTTTTTGCAGGGAAATGGTTTTGTGGTTAAGCCACCTTCAAGTAAGGGCAAATTGTGTGTGTGTGTGTGTGTGAGAGAGAGAGAGAGAGAGAGAGAGAGAGTTTGTGTACAGACACACCCCCCTCGTAAATATTCGATAAAACCTGGGTGACTTTTATACTGATTAAATATATGTTGCCTTGATTAAGTCTCTCTCTCTCTCTCTCTCTCTCTCTCTCTCTCTCTCTCTCTCTCTCTCTCTCTCTCGTTGACTTCGTCGTTGCTTATGCAGTTTTTATGCAAATGAATTACAGTTATACGTAAATTGATTATTCTCACTTCATCATCATTATTTTAAATAAAGATATAGATTTTAAAAAAGGGGAACACGTAAGAAAATAGCAAGCAAATGAAGACAAAACACCGGAAGACCAACAGTGAAAGAGGAGCAAACAAAAGGATAATTGAGTACACACATGACTGGCTAATGAATGAAAGCAAGCTCATGATTGCATCAGCCAAATATCCTTCATCCTTACTGCGCGAGTATCCTTGGGCTCTTAATGTGCAGTTCATGGTGACGAATCCTATCTCTGAAGGATTTTATTATTTTTTTCATTGACTCATGATTTATTGGATTGTTTTGTTTTTATTGCGTTTTCGATTCTTCTGATTCACTTCCTGGACATAAACATTTCATCCTGTTGGCTCTCTCTCTCTCTCTCTCTCTCTCTCTCTCTCTCTCTCTCTCTCTCTCTCTCTCTCTCTGGTTACCAATAACTGGGTAAAGACTCGGGCATAAGTGAATCAATAACGCCAGAAAATACCTTACCCTTGGAATGCCGTTATTCGAGGTCAGTGGAGAAGGGGACCTTTGCTTTTGTAACGCCTGTGTGATGGAGACCGGTCAGCCAATCGGGAGAAGAGACGGTTCGGATATAAGAGAAGGGTTTGGCGTTTGGTTGACGTTCCTTCGTTAATGAAACTTGCAACAGTCTTAGCAGTCTGTTGCGTGGGGGTATTCGAAATGCAGTTGTCTAAATATTGAATGATAAATATGGAATACAGATTTGAATACTGTTTTCTTAATGATATTTGTTAATAGCGTCTAAAAAAGGTATAATTATGGCTGACTTATGTTCTAGATACTCTACAGCATGCAGAATGGATTGCTGTTTTCCCTGCCACTTTACAAGGAGTCGGTGTGGAATAATGTTTTCACTTTCATTTTACAAGAACGCAATTTGTAACACCTCTTTCAAGAGTGGTGACTTGAATACCGTTTTCACTTTTATTTAACAAAAACGCAGTTTGTAATACCTCTTTCAGGAGCGGTGTGTGGAATACTGTTTTCCGTTTTCATTCTTGCAAAAACAATTCATAACTCCTCTTTCAAGAGTGTTACTTAGAATGCAGTTTTCGCTGCCATTTTCGAAGAAACCGTCGTGGAAGACTGTTATCTCTCAGTTTTATCAGAAGGCAGTGTAGGATACTGTTTTCCTTGACATTTTACAGGGAAGTGTGGAACCCTGTAAGTGTGGAGTATTTTTTCTTTCCTGCTGTTTTTGTTGGTGTGGAATGCAGATTTCCCCGTGGAATGTTTTTCTATGCCATCATTAACAAGAAGGAATATTGCTGCTGTATTGATTTAGTTTCAGTTTTTACTGCTGAAATATTTTGGTAAAATAGGACGTAGAGTGAGATTGTCATGATTTTTGTGGTTCAGTTTCAATGCTATTGACTGCCTCGGGAAAAGAAAAAGCATGGAATAGTTTCTCAGTACTATGGACCTTTCTCCGAAAAGTTGGCGAAATATGCTTATAAGCCAGCAGTTTAGTTTGTGTGTATTGCCAAGCCTCTTTAGTGATACGGAGAAAAACGGCTTTTTTTCGAAATACTCAAAAAAAAATCTTTCGGAGAAAAAAGTTTGTTTAAAGGGTCGCATACATCTGAGTTACAGTTTATACAGTAGTGTATAATTGTATTTGGTTTGATCTTTGTTCCTAGTGTGAATTGTACAGTGTGAGCGGTATTCAAATGAAGGAGGGAAACTGTTAATAACTTGTGTGCTGTATTTTCCTATTTTTATCCTTTTTTTACACTTTGAGTGGTCCGGATAGAGTTGGGTTGCAGGACTAGTCTGTCGCAGCTATTTGAAGAAAAGACTAGTCTGATGGATCTGCTTGGAAAAGAGTAGTCTGTTGCATCATTTACAGAAGGCCAGTCTGTTGCACCTATTGAAAATGTCGCTGACTGGTTAGTTTCTCTCTCTCTCTCTCTCTCTCTCTCTCTCTCTCTCTCTCTCTCTCTCTCTCTCTCTCTCAGCACCACTGCATCTATTTAAAATGTCGCTGATGGATTAGTCTCTCTCTCTCTCTCTCTCTCTCTCAGCACCACTGCATCTATTTAAAATGTCGCTGATGGATTAGTCTCTCTCTCTCTCTCTCTCTCTCTCTCTCTCTCTCTCTCTCTCTCTCTCTCTCTCTCTCTCTCTCTCAGTACCACAACTAGATGTCATTATGTTACGCTTTCTTCCTCAATTACGGACGTCATCGCGTCCCATTACCGCTTTCACTAGACTGCCAAGGTTTGTCGCAAGTTTCATTACATTCTGGTGTTTCATAAGACAGAGCCGTTAACCCCGCCTTCAACTCTCCTCATGGGGGTGGTGTCATCAGTGCACCTCACGTGGTTTACTGTAGACATTACATGAGGGTCTTTGCAGCGT
>NC_089770.1:9101000-9183500 GCF_040412425.1 Macrobrachium rosenbergii | reverse complement strand
GTATTCGTTTTGCTAAGTAGGGCTTGCTGTATTTCGTATTCTCTATATTTGGCGTAACGTATTTCTTCTATCGCCATGCAAAATGATTGCATTAATTCCGTATTGCGCTTTACAGAACGTGGGGGGGGGGTAATTTTCGGTATAGACAACGCACGGTATCTATTTCGGTATACAGGCCACGTGTCATTCATTACGCAAGTATTTCCCTGGACAAAATGCATCACATCACCACTTCGCCACACAGGATATGCAGCAGAGCAGCTGTTACCATCCGGCGGGGCTAATCTCCGTTATGTAACCCGTGTGTAGTATCCCTAACGCTGAGACAACTCCCGTTCCTCATCCGTAAGCCCCACCCCCTTCCCCATTACCCACCACCATCCACCCCTCGTCCTCACCACCCCCCACCCTCATCATCGAACGTTGGTGAAGAACTGGCAAGGTTTGTTCAAGAGGCTTCGCCTCATTCGGTCAGTGTTAATTATCCGTTTTCGTCTATTTCCTGGTTTTGACAGAGTTAATTGCGTTAATGTAGAATTCAGGGGTTTAAAGTTGATGATAATACGAAAGATAATGATTTATAGGAAGCTTATTGTCGAAAGATAATGATTTATAGGAAGCTTTATTATGATGATGATCATCATTAAGGCTTGTAGTACTACGGGAGCAGTCGTTATAATGAGGCTAATTTCCTTAATTTCAGCCATTCCTATCTTCATTTTCTCCTTCCCGATATACTTTATAGATTTTCATAATCAGTACTAAATAATAATAAGATAATGATATTATTTAGGGTAATGGTAAAAATATTAACCTATCCATGTATAGTATTATTATTATTATTATTATTATTATTATTATTATTATTATTATTATATGAACTCTGGCAAATCCAGTGTTACGTGACCTTGCATATCTAAATGTTTCTATTATTATGTTTTTCAAGCTGCAAGGATGAATAGCAACCGGTAAGTGTAATGTGTATTAGTCATTGCAGTGTTATGATATGCTATGTCACGTAGTTTAGGATCACCTTTTGTTATAAGTTTCTTCAGCAATGCTTAACTGAAGTCTTATTCAACAAAACTTATTAATGTATTTTGTTTAATATATATTATATATATATATATATATGTGTATATATTATATACTGTATATATATATATACACACACACTATATATACAGTATATATACAGTATATATAGTTTTTCATAAGAAGGAAATAAATTGCTGTTTGAAGAAGAACAAGGATACTATGTCAAATTATTTTCTAAAAAATTCAGGTTTCAGAAAAAATTAAATTGGGATTTTGAAGAGAAAATAGGCTGAACTTATTAAGTAATGCCTTGTTTTAATGATGTTGTTTTGCAAGGAAGGGTATTGTAATTTTGGCACCAATAATTTTTCTTGAAATGCTGATCTTACTTTAGAAAAGTGCTCTTCTTTGAGAAGAATAAGGAATGAAAACATTTGAATGAACAGTGACCGAAAACTATACACCTATTGAATACATCTGTAGTGCCGTAACAGTTAACAATTACAGGACTCGTAACTCGTTGGTTTTATCAAAATATAGATCATATAAACCAGGTTGCAGAGAGGGGTAGTGGTGTTATTCACCACACTGAGATACGTCTGTTGTGACAAGTACCCAGCTTCAAGGGGGTAATCTGATAAGA
Organism: Macrobrachium rosenbergii; assembly: GCF_040412425.1. Lineage (NCBI taxonomy): Eukaryota > Metazoa > Arthropoda > Malacostraca > Decapoda > Palaemonidae > Macrobrachium > Macrobrachium rosenbergii. The sequence goes on along the minus strand of NC_089770.1, from coordinate 9,181,819 downwards.
TTAAATTATGTAATGATTTGGAGAATGGTATTTTAAAGGGGGGTCATGGGTATGTTGTAGTAAATTTAAACCTGTCAAGGAGTTTGATATATATGAGATAAATAACCAATGGTTGAGTAAAAGGGTTTCCTGCAGTGGATGGAAGGTATAAGAGTCTTAGGTTTCTTCTGTAAAGGAAACTTTTGTGCCTAAGTGCATTACATTGTGAAATATCAAATGTTGGCTTTTTCTTCTGTTTATTGAAACAAAGGAGTATGTTGACATATGCATTATCATCCTTCTTTGTACAATGACCTGATGAAACTTTGGACCTCATTATGACATTACCACGTGCTTTGAACCGCAATTATTCGTTGAAAGTTCAGTTTTTATCATTATTATTGATTCTTTTATAAAGAATAAAGAAATATCTTTTCATAATTTTTTTTTACCACAGACAGTCTAGCATTTAGCCCATAAAGAGCATCTTGTGAAAGACTGATGACCTTGAGTCGAACTTTGGTAAATAACATTGGCCTCGAGGTGGCAATTGTTAATCACTGTTGACCTTGAGATTATATTAAGTACCATTGACCTCATATCAACAGTTATGAAGAACCATTGCTCTCAAGTTGACCTTTGCCGATTATCATTAACTTATGGTACTAACGTAATATGGTGTATACTTATCCCGGGGGAGATTGTCATGTCTGTATATTCCTTTTATCATTGAGTAGGTTTTCAGTTAACTAGAGTCTTTGAAGGGGTTTCAGTTGCTTCATATGGTAGACAGTGTTAAGAGTTTCTGGGCAAATATGAGGATGATAACAGGTGCCTTATCAGATACCATGCTAACACACCTTTGTAGGAATCTCATAGAAACTAGTAGGCTGATAACCCTTATCAGCTTTCCGTTGTCTGACCTAACCTTGTTTATTAAAGAAGAAAGCACTTCAGTGTGAATAGGCACTGAAATTCAATGTAGTATGTACAATTATATATACAGTATATATATATATATATATATATATATATATATATATATATATATATATATATATATATTTATATATATATATATATATAAAAAGGATTGAGGGCAGTGAAACAGACTGGTACATAAAAACATCTTTATTTTGCCGACGTTTCAAGACAACTAGTCTCATTTCCAAGGCTGCAATAAAAGAATAAATATTGAGAATACATATAAAATATACAAAAATCTCTTTAAAAACATTTGTACATAACCATAGTTTATGCGTTGCTGGGGGTACCAACCTATATAGAAGGGAGAAGGAGGGCGACTGGAATACGGGTAAGTGAAAAGCAAGGAAGACGGTTCGACAGGTAGAGAGGGTGGAGGTTTTGGGCATTCAACAGTGGTACTGTCTGTTTGATAATGCGATTCCAGAATAGAGAGTGCTAGCTCGGAAGAGGCCCCTGTAATGATTTTAAATTGATCATATTCAATGTTATTACCACATTTTTGGCATGTTCCTGATATTTGAAAATTCAGGATTACTTAGTTTATTGCCCGTTCGATAGCTCACACCTTTGTGAGAATCGGCACGAACCTTAAGAAGTCTTTGGGTGCAACCCGTAAGTTCCTCGAGAACACCGAGGACAATCATATTTATATACTACCCCAGACGTCATAAGGTCGCTTAAACGGTCTTTAATACTGAATAAAGAACCAATTTTCAAAGGATTCTTTGGAATTAGATTAATTTTTACGGCTCCATAATGGCGAGAAATAATTTGAGAAAGCTTTTGGCTAAAAGTTTTATCATGTACAAATGGAACACTGGCATAGACTTCAAGTTTGGGAACAGTTGGAATCTTGTACTTTGGCACGAAGTTGTCCTCTAATATTTTCCGCACATATTGAAAGAATAAGTTTGATGGAAAATAATTGTTGGTGAAAAAAACAGTGTAAAAATTGTATTTCCTTATTAAAAACATGCTAGTTCGAGGATAAATGGAAGGCTTTATATAAAAGAGTAGACAAATTATTTAGTTTAAAATTAAAAAAACAGCTACCATAAAAGTTGGATCCTAAACCAGTAAAAGTGGGTTTCCTCCAAATACTCGTGTTAAAACAGTCTGATTCTCGTGAAACTGAGACATCTAAAAAGGATAACTTATTATCCTGTTCAACTTCAATACAAAATTTTATATATATATATATATATTATATATATATATATATATATATATATATATATATATATATATATATATATATATATATATATATATATATATATATGTATGTATGTATGTATGTATGTATGTATGTATGTATGTATGTATGTATGTATGTATGTATGTATGTATGTATGTATGTATGTGTGTGTGTGTGTTTATTTATGTATGTTATATAAATATACTTCTTGTATCATTTCTTTTCTATATTTTTAGTTAGGAATTGCAAGATGTAAAATTGTGATTATTGCAAAACAAAATGTGCATTGTGGCTTAGATGATTGTATGACCATTTCATTGTGTCAGATTGTGTTCCATGTTACCAACAGAGTTGATTTGTTTAATTTCTTTAGTGTTTATTGAAGAGCATTTTTTAATCATGAAAAGTAATGGCAAAATGAAAATTTAATATTCAGTCATAAATGACGTGTGTTAATTCATTACTTAGGCTTAGAAGCTTGCAGTAATGTTGAGGATGATATGTTAGAGAATTTATTATTTAATCTTTGAAAAATATGGTAAATTATGTAATATTTATTCATAAGAAAATTAAAAATTAGAATTTGTTTCTTCAAAAATTTTAAATGCAAATGAGTGTCTACTAAATAATGGAAAGTAGGACTGTTGATAATATGCTCCCTCTTCATTTCATGATTCCATAGTAAGGATGTTCCAACGCTGTTAAAAATGTTCCATTTTCCCTTCTTTCAGGATGGTAGTTGCTCAGAGGGGGGTACTCCCACCCCCTAAGCAGCACTTTGCAGATGCAGTATGGTTCAAGTACATCTTATCATGCTGTGCAGCGACAACGGCCGAGATGGGTAAAGTTTCCTTTGTATATTTGCTGTGCAGTGTTGTTGTTATTATTATTATTATTATTATTATTATTATTATTATTATTATTATTATTATTATTATTGTTGTTGTTGTTTATTGAGACTACTACTTCATGTCCCACTTTGTAACTTGTAGGGCTTGTTGAAGGGTTTTTTCCTAATTGAGAATTGAAAAGTGGAGAAAGTTAACATCTGAGAAATTAGATAGCTAAGTAGAGAGACCAAAGGAAGGGTTGGAAAACAAACAATAAAAAGCAATGCAGTGTGGGGCCAGAGGGATGCCAGAAGGAACAACACCACTCATTAAGCAGATATTGAGTGCTATTACAATCTAAATATATATATAAATATAGTTTTCTTAAGAAATGGGGGCACAAGTACTGCAACTTTTGCCAAAAGCCATAATTTTTGCTGGTGTTTTCCAGTGAATTTCTTTTATGACATAGAAAAGGAAGTGTACATAGAAAATTGGGACATAGACCTGTCCTTGGTTATGTCTGTGATTCTAGGTTTCATATTACTATATGAGAATTATTATCAAATAGAGAAAGAAAATAATGTGCATAGTTGTCTGCCAAAACTTGGATTTTTATATTTGTATTGTACTGTGTTCAGATTCCTATGACCTTCCATTTTCTTAAGGGGTGATTCTAACTTCCTAGGAAGTTATTTCCTATGTTTTATTCTCTCTCTCTCTCTCTCTCTCTCTCTCTCTCTCTCTCTCTCTCTCTCTCTCTCTCTCTCTCTCTCTCTCTCTCTCTCTCTCTCTCTTGTATGGGCAAAAGAAGGATACGAGACTGGATGTCATGCTCATTATGAGTTGGTGTTTATTTCTAATAGTTTTTATTATCCTTTAAATTAATAATCATTTTGTATTACAGTAGGTATGAAGTATGTATAATAATTTGGGTATTATAAGGGCTTATTTCATTTTTCCATGTTTTAATGTTCCTGTTACTTTTGCAGTGACATATCCATTGGACTTGGCTAAGACCAGGCTGCAGATTCAGGGCGAGAAGGGGCTAAACGGAAATACTATCGTAAGTAAAGTGTTCTTTCAGGCTGTCTGTGATGTTCACTTTTGTTTTTTCAATGATGTATATTTGTAGTTATGGGAAATGTGTGTGTGTGTGAAAACTATCACATCTGAGAATTAATATATAATGTTTTCTGTAGGACTGCTTTTTTTATTCTGTCATTTCCTGAATAAAGTACTGTAATAGTAAAAGGAAAGTATACTATCATAGATGTTTTTAACATGCCTTTGGGAACAAGAAAATCCCCTTGACATTTGCTGTAGTAGATTTTAGTCAAGTGTTTCTCCCTCATGGCACTGTTTTTATATTTAGGAGGTACAACATAACCAAAAATTTTGGAAGTAAAAATAGTACAGTCAGTTGCATAAAATATGGAAGCCATTTTTCATGTACATGATTTATTCCATGGGCTTTTTGATTTTGATGTATGTTTCCTTTATGGACAGAGACCCTACAGAGGACTGGCTGGAACTGGGGTAGGGATAATACAAGAAGAAGGTTTCTTGAAGTTGTGGCAGGGAATAACTCCAGCTGTATATAGGTAAGGAAGTGTTGTGTCTCTCCCTCTTTCTGTTTTGTTGCTATAATTTTTTTTTTGATATAAACTAGCAATTACTGTTCATTAACTGATTGACTGAGAAAGTAGAGTTCCTTTGTAATTGTAATTTTACTTGACTGCATATAATTTCACCCTTGCAACGTGACATGTTCAAGCAGAAAAATAAAACTAATAGTGATACGATATATTCCCAAATAAGGATAAAGACAACACTATTTGTTTTATGCATCTAATGATTAGTACAAAGTGAGTATTCATTCTCATTTAAAATAGTAGATCAGTTTAGTCTGTTGTCGGTAAATATTTGTATGGAAACTAGCAGAAATAATTAGCAGTTTTACTGACTATTAAAAAAATTCCTCCTGTCCACAGACATTTGATATACTCGGGAACTCGAATGGTCTTATATGAAAAAGTGCGAGATCACCTCTTCACGACACGACCCGATGGTACGAGGCCAGTCTGGTACGCTACATCTCAGTTGCTGAGATGCTTCTTCTTTTGCAGCCATGGATACTTTTAAGTCCTAGTGCTGGGCCTAATATTCTGTATTTCATATAATTACTAGTTGTGTCGTTGGTTCGATAATTCATGTAGGAGTTCTTTTACTGTATACTTAGTCTCGATTCCCTTGTGGGTGTCGGTTCTTAATGTTTGTATTTTCTTTCTGTAACCAAAGCTTTCATATTTGCTCATTAGATCATTTTGTCACTTAATTATTTAAGTATTGAGTCTTTTGATTCAGTATATTCTTAATTTCCCTTGTGGGAATCTCTTGTATTTGTGTTCACTTAATGTGTTCTGCCTAGGTGCTTTCATTAGTATTCGTAGCTTTTACCGATTTAGGTGGAGCACCCCATAGATCTCATTCAATTCCAATGATTTATATACGTTTTCCATTTTTTTAGGTGTGTTTCTCATATAAATATTTTACTCGTATATTCATTCGTGGGTAGATGAAGTAATTTCTTTGTAGATGTTCATGCAGTTAGAGTATTTGTTACTTATTTAGATCAGCATTTAGTGATGTTTATAAACCTTTTGTAGTATCCTTATGTTTCTGTGACTGTTTTTGTTGATGTCTTTTATTTCAGAATAATGTTTTACTATTTCAAATTGATTTTTTTATCATGTATCCTGTATAAAAGCAAGAAAATTGAATATATATGCCAGTATTTTTTCAAATTTTTGTATTGCAGTAACAGATTTTATAGTTCATGTATATACCTTGTTACATCCTTCTCAGTAAAAGTTTATATTACTATACAGTCACAAGCTTTGTGTATTATTATTATTATTATTATTATTATTATTATTATTATTATTATTATTATAACAGACTCTAGACTCAAAGTAATTATGTTAGATATTTTGTTTCACATCATACACATATTGAGGCTTGTGTGCTTTTTTTTTATATTTTTTTAATTTTGCCATATTGGTTTCACAAAGGCTTTAAGCTGAAATGTGGTGAGATTATGCCATTTGCATTAGTAGCCTAGAGTACATATTTATTTTTATTTCCACATTTTAATTTTTTGTTGATGTGGACTCATTACGATGCCAGATTATTATCAATCAGTCATTTGCTGGTACACACTGTTAATGGCATAAAGATATTATGTAGGATGTATTTTACAGTGCTGTTATGTAATTCTGAAGTTAGTAACTGTACAGAACATTTTAGATTTTTTTTGCTTGATATTTAATATGATTTTTCCACACTTTCTTCCATAAGGCAAGCAATTGTGGGAGGAATTGTTGTCGGTGGTATTGCCCAGTTCCTAGCATCTCCTGCAGACTTAGTAAAGGTCCAGATGCAGATGGAGGGACGAAGGCGATTGGAAGGAAAACCTCCTAGGTATGGTGGAATATGATACTGCCATTTTTTATTGAGTTGCAATACGATTTCAGGTAGCCTGATTTTGCAGTGTTCTCTTAATGCATCTGTTAAATCATGCACAAAATTTCAAGTTTTTTCCCCTACTGCTATACTGTTAAGTTTGCAGATGCCACAGTTGATTATGATGATGTATATTTTGAGATTTTTTTTATGTGTTGCCCATAGATTTTTTGGGATTATTTCATTGGGATGTGTAATTTATAGTGGTACTGTATCTAGAATCTTTGAGTATTTCAAGGGAAATTATTAAAATGAATATCTTTACTAATTTTTTGTAAATATTTGACATAAGACTATCTTAACATCTCATGGAACATCCAAATGGCTTCGAGTCAAGGGAAATTTAATTGATGTTACAGGGAATAAAATGTACAGTTGTCAGCTCATTGTAAGCAGTAAAACCTAAATAAACAAATAAAAGAAAAGAGTGTGTTAGAATATAGTATCAGGCAAGGTAACTCATACTTAAGTACATGGAAGATCATGGTACAGAGGCTGCTTATTGCTTCACATTCACTGTTCTGCCTAAGTCTGGTTGAATACAAGTCTTATTGTCCTGCAAGCTTTAGCTACCCATGGCAAGGAAGATAGTTAATCCCAGATGGATGTAAACTAACTGGGTATTAGCACTTGTTCCAAACTGAGATGAGGTACTTTTAAAGGAGGAAAATCACCTGTTCACACACACGCACTAGGGGTAGTTTTCATTACAATGTGAGGGTTTAATTTTTATGCATGAAGTTGTGAAAACATTAATAAAAAAAACAGGAAGCAGTAGCATCCTTTTTGATATTCAAATAGATAAAGTATACTACTTTCAGTGTTACTTACCTGCTGTCAAATATGCATATATATATATATATATATATATATATATATATATATATTATATATATATATATATATATATATATGTATATATGTATATATATATATATATATATATATATATATATATATATGTATATATATGTATATATGTATATATGTATATATGTATATATGTATATATATATATATATATATATATATATATATATATATATATATATATATATATATATATATATATATGTATATATGCATATATGTATATATATATATATATATATATATATTATATATATATATATATATATATATATATATATATATATATATATATATATATAGTTGTAACAGCATTGAAAAGTCCCATTAAGTTTTTACCATGGAAATTTTTGGGGCAGCTTTTCTTTTAGAGTCCCTTCAGTTACAGTATATATATATAAAGAATAATTATCTGTCACCAGATATTTACTGTCTTTATTTGTTATGTTCCTTCCCATCCACAAGGATATTCACTTTTTTCTGTGATGTAATATATTTTTCCTTCCATAAAAATATTTTGTGTTCTTTGATGTTTGTTATAATATTCTTTGTAACCCTCGGTCTGTGTAAACTTACAGTTTACTAATCTACAGATATGTTGGAAGAGCTGTTATTGTAATTATTATTGTACCCTTACTGCCGTAAATAAAGGCCACGAGGGTCAAGACAGCAAGTTCTAACCTTCATTCTACATACTACGTATTTGAAGGCTGTGGGTGATGTAGGCAGTTCTTAATCTGCTTGACATCAAACCTAAATTTGGAGTTCAGTACATATAAACTATTAGTATTATAGGAAAAAAGTAAATGTAAAGATATTGCATTTTATTTTACATGTACTGTTTAGTGATGATTATTCTTGATTTTCATGGGTCCTATCTAAATTATTTGTTCTTGAATGAAACATGGGAAGTAGAGCAAGGTAAAGTTAAAGAAGTGGAGAGCTATGCCTGAAAAATAAAAGGAAGATAGAAGTGCAGCTTTGGCTTAAGGAATGACATCTAGGTGACTTTGCATAGCATTTTTTATGAGTTAACAGTGAAATAGTTTTGATTTTTTATGATTCGTGTAACTGCCCGTTGCATTTCTAAGACTGTTTTCCACTAAGCAGGATATGGTGCCTTCTGAAAAGAATAATGAGAATATCTACTCTTGCATTTCAGAATCCACTCTGCTAGTGAGGCCTTTTTTAGAATCTATGGTGCTGGTGGACTACGAGGTTTGTGGAAAGGATGTATGCCAAATGTCTATCGCTCAGCACTTGTAAACTTAGGGGACCTGACTACCTACGACTCAGTGAAACGATTTTTTGTTAACAGTTGGAACTTTCCGGATACGTATTGGACACATGCATTGTGCAGGTAATGTTACATACAAGATCAGGTTGGCTTATATCTCAGATAGCCATATGTGTCACAGGAAAATTTAGCATTACTTTATGCTTCTACAGTTGTTCTAATATGCTTGTCAATCATAAAAAAAGATTTCCTAAGGCAGCCATTGAGGAGGATAAATAATTTTGTATATAAAGCATCTTGACATTTTATATTCTTTGGCAACCTGAGCAACGTAATTCCTGATGTTTCTTGAGGTTACATTTTAATTTCATAGAAAACTAAGTCAACCTTAGAATCTCCTTGACTATTAGGAAGGTGCCAAAATTCGAAAATGGGATAAAAGTACTCTGATGTACCTCATAGCCAGCCTAACTTTGCACCCATTTGCCCAAATTAGTATTTCACAAGTGTTGAAAATCAGTTGCTCGTAAGCTGAGCTGTACTTTTCAAAAAATCAAAACATACCTTGGTCCAAAAATGTAATTATAGTTTCTTCCTCAGTAAAAAGCAAAAAGGAACCCATTTGCTGAGCTGAAATTTGTAGACTTATTCTTTGATAGAGACATGAACTGAGTTGCACTGTTTTGCATGTATGAAGGTCATATGTAATAGTGCATTCAGCCCAATATGAAAGCTGTGTCATACAACAACTTGCTGACTGATCAGCTCTGATGTAATTTTGCATAACAATCATTTCATCTCTATGGTTTAGCGTCAGACATGCCATTGAAAAATTTAGCTACACTTTATACGTCATTTTGTACTTTTAAATTCTAATATTGATCAAGTATTGCCACTGTTTCATGAAATAATATAGATTTCACATTTCTGGATACATCCTCATAGAAAGGGGCCATTGAAGCTTGCCACTAGGTTAGGAATACAGATTAGTTTTTGATGCCAGATATGTTTAGTTTTATATGATTTACTGGATGCAGAATCTTTTGGTTATAAATATACATAAAGTTATTCTTGTATGCTTCCTGCATTAGCGTGAAGTAATTCCATCTTTCAGAGTTACATAGATATTGATGTTTTTCCTAATTGTTAAATTTCATTTCCAGTTCTAACCTAAGTTTTGAGAATACTTTTGAATTTTTAGTACCTTGGTTTCCAAAGACAGGCACCATCAGTATGATTTTTAATTTGACTGCTAAGATTTTTGTATTTTTCACTCGTAGGTGTAATATCTGATAGAGAATGAATGTGATTTAGCAGGTTTGATCTCTTTGCTGTGACATGAAGTTCATTTGTTTATGCAAAAACTAATTGGGTTGTGAATTTGGAACGTGGAAACATGTTACTCTTGCAGCGCGTGCTCAGGCCTGATTGGAGCGACCCTGGGCACGCCTTGTGATGTTGTCAAGACCAGGGTAATGAACCAGCCGACAGACAACCGGGCCAGGTGGGTTTGACTTGTCCACCTTGGCTTAAGATGGTCAGCATTATCTTGCTGGGCTGCAGCAGGGTTATGTGTTTAGATGTTAGCCTACTCATTGGCTTGAGGAAAAGCTGGTCTATTCGTTTTCTCTTCCCATTATTTACTCATACTTTTTAGACACTGCATTTTATTCGTGTTGTAGATACCAGCTTTTCCCATGGTTTCCAATTGAGCTTGTTCCTAGGTGAAGGAATGTAACAGGATGGATCTCCAACATTACGTGCAACTTTGTATGCAAGAAGTGAGAGAGAAAGAGACACAATGACAGCTGTTTGTTAAATTCATATTGAAATCATGTTGGACTTGAAAAGCTGCATGTTGCAGCTTTTGTTGGAGTCTCATCGGTGATCGGTAGTGTACGTAGAGTAAGCAAGGAAAACAGGAAGTATCAGTATCTGTATTATTCGTATTGCAGTGTATTTTCTGGATTGGTGTCGACTTGCTTGGGCACGCCTGCTGACGTAGTCAAAGCCAGAGTTATGAATCAGCCTACTGATAGCCACTGCAGGTAAGTCGTGAGTGGGTGTTACCATAAATTTACTCACATTGTTCAGGAGCATTTAGTTTATTTCTGTTACAGGTGAAGGAGTATGGTTTAGGCGCTGTAAGTTAAAAAAAATCTGACTGGTTTTCTGCATGCTGGCTTCGCATTGAGACTTGACAGAATGTTTTGTTGATCCTGCAAAATACAAGAGTGGAAAGAGAGAGTATGTGCTTTTGTACATCAGGAGCTTATATTCTCGTATAGTTTTGTATGACAAACTGAGCTTTCCATCTCGTAATACCCACTTTAATCGTTTGATACGTTTGCAAGATGTTTAATGAACTGACTAGGTAATCACTTAATACACTATTTTTTTACGTGAACAACTCAAAAGCTTGGCAATCACATGTTTTGTTCTGTTTGTTGAGTCTTTTCTCCTGGTTGTTTGAGGTTAGGCTCTGCTTATTGAATTACATACCAATTTTTTATACTTTTTATTGGTATGATCCTTCTTTGCAATATATCGTGTGTTTAGTGGAACAATTTTCTGTTGCAGACAGGTTGTGTTGATAGTGTAATGAAATAATGGAAGATCTTTTCAGTCTTAGACAAGCTATTTGAGCTAAATTTATTTAAAGAGATAGGTTACTGTTGTAGGGAACATCAGTATTTCCCAGAAGTGAGGGAAAGTAATTGTAGCAGCAGGGAACCACCCCAAAATGTGCATTGAAACAATATTACGTTAACTTTTAGCTCATTATAGATTTGTATATAAGAATATTACCTTTGATAATTTAAATTTCAGTTCAAACCCTAATCACAGTTGTGAGTAGCAAACATCAACTCTAATCACAGTATTCAAGGAACCCTTATTTAGCTTGACATCCTACCTTATGGCAGTTGACAGTTTTAGTCTTTTCCTCCCATCTTCAATAATTATTATCTTGAGTTTCAATGCACTGGTGTGGGTTACCTACTTAGTGGTGTTACTTCTACTTTGATATCATGGTGAAAAGGGCATGCTCGTTGGCTTTCATTTTTTAAATTATTGTAGGTGGTTCCATTGCTCCTGACCATTCTACCCTGTCTCTGTCCTATACCCTCTCTCAAATTTTTGAAACAGTTTCTTAATGTCTATAGGGATGTGAACTGGGTCATATTCTAGTGCATTTCAATAAGAAATTCAAAGACATTTATCCAATGCACTGTTATCTTTATATCGGTACTTGTTTCTTGCTTAGTTTATTTTGATGAGATGGTAGGTTTTTGGTCAGTCAGCCTGGTGTAGTAGTGGGGATTGGGAAGGCAAAAGTATAGTGTCCAAGCTACTTTAAGTAGAGGAAGTGAAGTTATGGTATTGTTAAGATGTGTACTGGTTGCGTTAGTTTTTGGGACCCATGTTTCTTATCTGCTCCCTTACTTCCAGTCATTCATACCAGTAAAAGCAGAGACTTGTAAGTTTATGTAAATGATAACTTTGGGAAAGTAAACATTTTGGTAGATAAATAAAATAATAGAGTATTATTTTAGTCTTCCTTGCTTTTGTTAGCCAGTGTTTTAGAAAGTAGTATATTGGTATGACTAATGCAGTATATGAGCAACAAAAATATTAAGGCAATGGATCATGATAAGGTAATCAATTTCTTATTACTCACTCCAGTTTTTTTCATAGATTATCAGCTTTCAAATTACAGTATATTCAGGTCTGGCCAATAACTGTATTGGTATATTTTATGTGAAACTATGAAAATGACCACTGCATTTGTCATAAAAGGTGCTCAGTATGTTGTATTACATTGAATTGTATTATGTTAAATTTTACATGATTGTTAGATCATTTTAATTAATCCAGGAGGGTTATAGGGTGTCTTTGTTGAATTTTATAATTATTCATGTATATAAGGTGAGATATTTATATGAAGTCAATTTTCCTGGTTAGGTTCGTCATCTGAAGCATCGCAATGGTGAGTTGCCATCTCCCTGTCATTGCTTGTTGCATGGTATGTTGTTTTTAAGATTTGCATGATAGATTACATTACTCTTATAACCACGCTCAAGCACCAAACTCAGCAGGATGCAGCAAGTGACAACTTGCAAAGTGTCTTAAGATCTTGTAAATGATGCATCTTTTTTGACAATAAATATTGCTGGAAACAACTATGACAACTCTGTTTCATAATGGAGACGCTTGGGATTTTAAGTTCTTATTTTAATTTTGTTTATTTCAGTTTCTTACACTCCAGAGAAGTCAGAGAAAACTAGTGGTACTTACTGAGGCAAGAGAATAGAACTCCTATAACTGTTTGCTTGATACACAAGTAAAAGATTAAAAAACAATAGTATTTGAGTGGTTAAGTAAAGAATAATATCTATTTTAATTGGGAAACAGGAAATAACATCCAGAGTAAGAAACTGAAATATCTTCTTTTAAGTCACTGTGTTTGTACACATATTTTCAAATAACTAACTTCCCGGTCATGGTGAAGTATTCAGTATATCTATACCATTATTATTGCAGTACTGTACCAGGATGCTTTTGAAATATTTGTCTCCATGTCATAAAAATTGCCTCCATAAATCTGTTTTGACTTCAGATGTAATTAACAGCTTTATATATATATATATATATATATATATATATATATATATATATATATATATATATGTATATATATGTATATATATAATATATATATATATATATATATATATATATATATATATATATATATATATATATATATATATATATATATTTATATATTTTTTTAATACTAGAATGTCAGATTTTAAATTTGCTTTGCCACAGGAAGTTGCAAGTTTGTATCTGTATAAATATCATGAAATATTCTCTTTAAAGTTACTAGCCATTTGCCATTTTTGAAATGCTTATCACTTCATGATGTTGAGCCTGTGGAATATTTTTTATTGATAATTCAGTCAGGACATATTCTACCATTTTCTCTGACCTGCTACAATCTAAAAAAAAAAAAAAAAATTTCTTACATGCAGTAAAGGTTTGTGCTACAGCTATCTGTTGTCACGCAAAGTTGAACATTGCTACCATTCTTCCATGATAAATAATATATCTGACTGTAACTCAGGCATTGTCATGAGTACTGTAAGTTAACACCCCATTTTTACACAAGCCAGTCTTACCATATTTGTACACTCCATATTTTTGTAACAGTATTGATTTAAAGTTGATAATCAGAGCTATCAAGAGCATATTTAGTAGTATCTATTTGAAGCAAGTTGCCACTTATCATGCTGAGTACTAATTACTTAAGTGTGGCGAGAAAGAAGTTATATACTTTCTTCTTGGCACTAGAGATGATTTTTTTTATTCAAGTTGCAGTTCATATGCAGCACCACACTTTGTGTGGTTGTGCGTGTATGCTGGGGGAGGGGAGAATTGGGCAAAACAGTAACTCTCAGTAAACTACTCGACATTTTTTTCATCTTTTATCATAATATATATTTTAGTAAGTGCTTGTGACATGTTTTGCTAACAAAAGAGTCTTGTTGACCAGAGTAGTGGAAGGCAATATTTTTTCTTATTTTAGGGAGGTACTGATTATTTATCACTGATTTTTAAATTACCCATAGGCACTGACATCAATATGAAATATAATTTTCTAATGTTGTTTCATTATTATTACTGTGCTATAACTTTTGCTTTAATTTTAGTCTTTTTAGTTACTCGGGTTTTTTGCTGTTACGATTACTGTGGTTGAAGATACCTTGGTTCATTATCCTTTTGCTTTTTTTTTTATTTATGTTGGACAGACAGGCCTCCAAGGGAGCAGACGTTACATGGTGGATCATCAGGAAAACATCTCTCCATTTACATATTTTTCTCTCTTTGATTGCGACATCATTTCTGTCCTCTCCAGCACATGGTAGTCTTGGAGGTTTTATTTTGCTGCATGGTGTACGGTTTTTTCCATGTTGTAAAATATAGTGTTCATGTTTTCTCTGTTAATATAATCTTGAATACCTATATTCATGGCTTTCATATTTATAATTCTTTCTGGCAACACTGAAAGCTGGAGCCAGGGACTTGAAGAGTCAAGTACTTGCACATCGAAGGAACTTATCTAATATTGGTACTTTTTCTCAGTGTTGCAGACTGTTGTTGAGTTATTATTTTAATCTTGTGATTGCTAAGTATTGCAGTACAGTATTTTGTATGAAGAAGAATCCTTCTCTTCCATTACTATCATCAACGTAATGAGTGTCTTTCCATGTTATAGAATTCTGAGAGAGGTCAAGGTGAAGTTTTGGACTCAAGCAACTCTCAGATGCCTAACATCACCCCATTTTGGCCTCAGCAAGATTGGTTCCTGGAACTCCTAAACCTCATCATGAACAACCTCAGAGCTCTTCCCATTTACAGGGGACTCCTGAAACAGTCTCACTTTCACTGATTTCATAGTCAATCAGAGTCCTTGCATCTTCACACATGAAGGTTATCTTGTGTATTCTCAGTGGCAGTGGCTTTTTGGAGTTGTAGCAGCAGCTGCTGCCACCTCTTGCAGATTATCTACCATTCCCCTTTACCAGAGAAAGTGAGTAAGGTTCGTTTGATGTACTAAACAGGGAAGTCATCTCTTCGAAGCCTCTGTTCCTGTAATAGGCGACATGTGCAGCATGGCTTAAATTTTATGACTAATAAGAGCATTTCTATTTTGCCCAGGCTGTTCCTTGGGCCCCCTCTATGACCCTTTGACAAATGCTTTTTTATTATATGTAACTATCCAGACTGCAGGTCATATAGCATATCCAGACTGCAGGTCATATAGCATTGGCTTCCACTAACCATGTCAGTGAGCCTCATGCCCTGTTGGGTAAGTTTCTCATTCCAGCGTTTGGTCTTCTTGTGTTTCGTTTGCCCCAGAGTTCACCAAAACTCAGTCTTCTAGTAAGCATTGTTCATCACTGGACTTTTATTCTTGTGTTTTCCTTCACACAAGGTGCAAGAATTTGTTATAAAGAATTTTAATTTTTATTAGCTTCAGCAGGTTATTTTATGGTCTTATTCATGTTTCAGAAGAGAACCTCTTGTGCCTCAAAATCAAGGTACACAAGGTTTGTTTCTTCTCATTTTATCTGGCTTTTTAGATCAACCTGGAACTTCTTGCCATCCTTAGAGCAGGCATTTGGTATTGTCAGAATTTTTATTTATGCGGTCCTACCCTTAAATCTCTTGATGTTGTTGAGACCTATCATCACAGTGGGCCATGTTTTACCAGTTTGGAGGGGTACAGGCCAGTCATCTAAATATTCACCCTAATCATAACCTTTTTGTGACCGCCCTCATTCCCACTGTCTTCTAGATGGAGGTTAGCATGTAGGTATGATGCATTCCAGGACAGTGGAATGTGGTTTGGGTATGCACAGTGTGGGCATTCTTCTCTCAAGATTTATCAGGTTGATGTAGCTGGGAACTGTTTACACAGAATAAGGTTATTTTATGATTAATGGTTTGTAGAAAACATGTTTTATTGTAAAACCATGGTTTCTTCCAAGTTACCTACTCTGTATAGTACTTGAAAATCATTGTCAGCATAAATGCAAACCTTTTATGATTGATGATGGAGTGTATCCTCTTGCGTGCCAAAGATATTTTGGTTTTTGCAGTAGCATCAGTTTTTCAAACTGTGCTAATGCACCTGAACGATAGAGATTTCAGTTTTTTTTTTTTAACTCATTGACCATATGCTGGCCTTTTAAAAATTTTCATCATGCATTTAAGAATTTATGGAGCCCATAATATGCATGCTAATGTATTTTAAATTACTCTGTCAGCTTTTCTTCTCCTTGTTTTTTACTTTACCTTTTGCTGCCATAGTGTGTGCATTAGCAATAATGGCATATCACATGCATTGTAAGCATCCTCATTTATCTATGTAATATGTGTAAGTTTCAAGGCATTTTATTAGGTTTCGTGACCTTTTTATAGCTAAAGGGAGGTTAGGTATGTATTTTAGTTAATAGCTCTGTTATTATTGAATGTTTGGATTATTTTCATAAGGATAAAATTTTATTATACACCATCCCTTGCAGTACATTTTTCAAAAGTACTTACCCTTTGACAGCAGTTTCTTATCTTGGAATTTTCATTCTTCAGAGGTCTGTTGTACCGAAATTCAGTTGACTGTTTAGTTAAGACAGTTAACAATGAGGGATTCTGGGCCCTCTATAAAGGCTTCTTCCCATGCTGGTTACGAATGGGTCCATGGTCACTCACCTTCTGGCTTACGTACGAGCAGATCAGAAACGCCTGTGGCACGTCTGCATTTTAGGTACGTATTTATATCTATATTTCTTTTTAAGATGATCTTAAAAAATGAGAGTACCTTTGGTATTACAGAAGTAAGTATAGTACAAAAATGCAAGTTGACAGTTTGGATTGAAAATGTATGGCAAAGCAATACTGTTTTAGTTTTATTTTACAAATTTGCACATATTACCATTAAGAAATGAACATTGTATAGTAATTGTAGTTATCCAATTATATAGGTTTGCTATGATATAATTATGGAGTTTGTTAACAAATAATATGGTATAAAATATCTTTTAGTTAAGCTGTGGCTTTTTTTTAATTTATGGAAAATTGTTTTGACATACCTGGATTGAATTTACTGTGATTGAATATTAAATTTAATTTATTATCTTTCAGGTATATTGCAAAGCTCAAGAGGATTTGCTTGCTTGGAGAAAGTTCTTTCCATATGTTAACACTGGAAGGAAGGTAAATCTTTTGAATAGTCAGGCCTGATATAATCTTTATCCAAATGCTCTTACTCAACCATTTCAATACAGTCAAAAGAAATCAGAAACTTCATTGTATTACACAGTGTCATTTGTTATCATTGGTATATAAACTGGAAACTAATGTCAGTATTGAGTGAATTGTGATTAGAGGATGTGGTAAAGAGACAGCTTAGAAGTTGTCTATAGGCGTAGATCTAGAGGTTTTTCATGTGCATTTTTGTACAACAGTACTGATCGTTCAAGCTATTCTTTCTCATATTAAGGCATTTTTTAAGTACCTCAACAGTTTGAATCCAGCAAATTAGCTCAGCTTTTGGGATTTGATTTTAACCAAGATCACATAATTGAACAAAACGTAAGTTTGAATTTTATGTATTTTCATCTTTACATTTGGTTATGTAATGTTTACGGTGGGAATAACCTCTGTTATGGCCATAGTGAATGCTTCAGTGACTATTATCAAATGTGAATTTAAAAGTGAATTTCATAGATATGTATTTATTTTTTTATGACAAAAGTCCGACGCTTCTTACTGAGGGGAATATTTTAATTAGGATACCAGCTATACAGTTTTCACTTCAGGTAATTATATTTTTTTTAACAACAAACTGTTTTCACTGCCAGATCTCTGGCGTTCGTGATAATGTTCAATGCTGTAACTTTTTGTGGACCAGACTGTCTTTATTTTTGTTCTTCATTAGAGTTGTCAAGTATGGAAGTTATGTGTGTGAGTGTGTGTGCGTGTATTGTTTCGTGTGGTGGTGGTGATAAAAATGGCTGTATATAATGAAACAGCCAAGTAATTTGTGATTTTTTATGTGTAATATGTATATTCATTCTCCAGGCAATTGGACTGTTATGAAAAAATACAGAGCAACTTAATTGTTTATAAGTTACTGTTGCTTTGATGTAATGATTTCAATATGGCTAAAAGTTTTAACAGTCACTTGCCACAGGTTTGAATGGATGTGTGTTATGTAGTTTAACACAGAGGATTTCTATTAGAAATACTTGACTGTATCAGTCAGTGTAGAGCTGAGTATGTTGAAAGCCAGCCATTGGATCATAACAGTTCACGAAGGTTGGATCATCTGGCAGTTTCTTTGCCAGAGCTCATTTTTTAAATTTTTATTGTTTTGTTAGATATAATTATAACATTATAACCACCTTAACAATGCAAATGTATAGTCATTGAGCCTGTAACATCACTGCAGTTAGCATATAAAGTGTACTAGAAACTAGTATTGTAAGGCTCGAGAATTTCAGTGTGCTTTAATAGTGTTGTAAATATTTTTTTAGCGATTGGCTGTGCAGTTGCCATACCTGAGCCTTCGTGTAATTGCTATTGTAGAAATGACTTGTGGTTTGATTGCACCACAACTAAATTCAGGCATTGTAATTCCTCAGGTCTTTTGTCTCATTCTTTATTTAGTCTTGAAATTTTTATCAAGTTTTCTTTATATCTGGTTTTCAAGAGCTTGCATGTCCATCAAGATGTTTCTGTATCATATTCTGTTAGGTGAAAATAATCCTTTGTAAGATAATTATGGACATCATTCACTTCAGTATCTATTCCTCCTTTCTTCTTTTTCCATTATCATAACTTACATTGAGTATTATCAAGATAATTCTTTTCAAATTGTTTATATTTGTGGAAGTTCCTGAATGACAAAGGGTGATGATATTTTTCAATAGAGTAATGGTCATCAGCTTTTCCAGAAAAATTACATTGTGGACATACAGTATGTATATGTGTCAGAGTGAACTGCTGTGCACTGTGAATGTATATTTTGTCTGTTAAGGCATATTTGTTTTGAATAACCCCTTGGATACATTTTACAGTGTCTTGTCAGACAATATAGAAAAGATGTTTTAGACAGAAATGATGAACTTCGTTAAAGGCATGATGATGGTTGTAAGTAAATAAAACGGCGCTTGGCCAATGGTAATCTGTAAGATGTATTCAAGATTAATGGATGAAGGCTTCCAGTGGTGTTGATTACTATGCTGTATTGCTATCTAGAAAGAGAGAAAAATTGAAAACAAAAATCATTATTTGTGGCTGGCCTTTCCAGCTCAAGTTAGAAAAGTTTCTTCACAAAGAGATTTGAAAGCTTTCCTCATTGTCTCAGTCTCTCTCAGGTGCCACACATACAAATATAAAATCTTAACTGATACATCTTAAGAACTTTAATGTACAGATATGTAACTCTTAGAGCTTCCCAAATAAGAATTTCAAGGTCCAAATCCATAAAGATGATATTTTTTTACTTTTTTACTGGGAGAGGAAAGTATGTCACTTCAATTTTGTCTCTGACAGAGGCCACATCTGTTGTTAAATGCCTTATGGTTTTTGAAGCCTAAAAGCATTGGTTACCACTGGTAATGATTAAATAGTTGATAGGGCTGGTAAGCTGTACTCTTCTATATGCAGCTCTATCTCTTCAATTGTTAACAGTAAATATTGCATTGGATGATGTGGTCTTTCAAGATTTGACTCCTTAAGGTAGTCTTTTGAAGATTGAATGGTAGCGATGGTTGAAAAGGGGCAGTTAGCCTATGTGGCACATTTTACTTATTTTGTGTCTTAGTAATAGTCTTTGCCCATTGTCATAAGACTGACAGGTCATGTTTGTGACAGCTGTATCAGAACAGAAGAGCCTGATAGGGCACTTTTGATTGTTTGTATTAACAGAAATCATTCATATTTTATATTGAGAATTTATCCACTTGATTTGACATCAATTAATTTCACATTTTGTGAATTACAGTCATTGGAACTGTAAATATAGAAATCAGAACTTGCAACTAGGAAAATTTGGCACCGGTTAGGTGTTGTCAGGTTGGCATTTTATTAGTTAAGACTATACATAGTTTTCCTTCTACAATCCTGCTGCTTTGTGGCAAAATGAGACAGGATAAATTTACTTTTACTATTCCATAGAAATCAGATACATCACCGGTTTTTACTTACTATTGTAGGTGAAATTTACAGATAGTAAGATCAAGATATGAATTTTATAATATAAGTTAGTCTGACTGCTGTTGAAAACATCAGCCGTATCATGCACAGAAGTTTAGTTAGCTAGGATTTCTTGAACACTAGGAAATGTTTCACAAGATTAATAAAGCAGACCAACATGTATTTGCATATTTGCCCAAAACTCACTTTTAGGACCCATTTTGTTGTGGAATGTCTAAAATTTACCATATCTAGTAGCCGAACAGCTTAAAATATGGCCTATTCTTGAAATGTAGTGAATCTGTACAGATTAACGATAATAACCTATAAAAGAAATGACAGAGCCTTGTGCTAGACACTGCTCAGATATGAGAATTCACAAAAGTATTTTGTTGTACAATACTTTCTGAGGCCATTGATTTAACAAGTGTGAAAGCAAAACGTTTTCCAATTTTTCATTGTAAAATTTTGTATTTACATGATGAAATAGTATCCAGATTGTAATATGTATCTCGGTAGTTTTTATTTTTGTTTGTGAATACTGTAGTTTACTTTTAATAATTTGACTGTGAAAAGCATTTTGCACAATTTCAATGTGGTGACGTTCTGTATATTTTGTCGTTTCAGTGCATTTTGTAAGCAATATAGCATCCAGTAAATTTTAGATTCCTACGAGTTTTTTGTTGTTTTGTTGCTTGGGATGGAGAAATATGTACAATGAATGATGATGATTGAATGTCTTTCCTTTGGCTGTATAAAGTTGTTGCTTAGTTTGATAAGTCTCCAGAAATAATGTGGAAGCTGGAAGAAATGTTCTTTTTCGTGTTGAAGTTTCAAAGGTTTATGGTCTGTATGACAGGATGTTCTAATGGGTGTTAAACCTTTTAGTTGACCCCCCTCCCTGTTGATGTTAGCTACATTGCCTTATTGTGAAAACTTCTGAACTATAAAGCACTGCTCCAACTTTTAAAAACCATTTGTGCATGAAATTTATGGCACCCAATGTTGTACTCATTTTGGAAATCCTGTCAAGGTTTTGATTTTATATTGCCTTTGTAAGACCATAAGGTATAGTTGGTAGGATTTATCTGCTTCTACATAAAAGCAAACCTCTTTCATAATTTCCTTCGGTGAACTTGGTATTTTAAGAAACATTTTATTGTAATTGCTCTCAGTTACTACTCTAATGTAATTAATTCTTTGCCCTTATTCACACAGTTATACATTTTATGTTATGATATGTTGATAATGTCACATTTCTTAGTATAACAATACAATGTTAAGCGACTCGCATGCTTATTACAAGATTATTTATTTGTAAAATTGAATCTCAATAATATGTTTCTCTTGCAGTACCCCATTTTTCAGAAATTATATTATGGGTTGTATGTCACAATAATTATAAACTCGAGAATACATGTAATTTCTGAAATATTTCGAAATGTTCTTCATTGGTCATTCAAGTTAAGATTTTTTCTAATTTTGTTTATGTTCTTGATGATTACAATCACCATGATATAACCCGAACTCATTTTAAGGTTTTATTCCACTGATGTCATTAACTCTAGTTATAAATTTCCAATAAGCAGTGTTATCATGCTAAAAACTTATTTTTTTAGGATTTTGGAATTTCTTACACTTTTTATTATCATGTTAGCACACTCCAGATAACCAAAATTTATCAATTTTACATTTTTTTAATGAGGTTATGATACACCCTAATTGCAATTAAACTTCATTGAAATACTTTGCAATGTTGATTAGGGTCAAAGTAACATCATAGCGTATGATTGTATAACTGGAGAATTACTGGATATACATCAAATTGTCTTCTTAATGGCTCAAAACATATATTTTTTTATCCTTATGAGAGCTTCCTGAATAGACAGAGATGCAGTAGATGAAGAATAGCAATTGTCTTGATCCTCAGACTCCTGATAGTGTTGTTGTAACCTAGTCATTGAATATAGTATATATGCTGATATAAAAATATGTAAACATGAGTCTTGTGTAATTACTGTAAAGAGCACAGAACGGTGAATTCACTGGCTTATATAACTATATTTACTTGTGTGTTTGGGATGGTGTGGTTATAGGAGCCAATGATTATTGAATTAATGTACAGTACCAATATTAAGAAGAATTATTTTGTATGGGCTGTAGATATGACTATAGTTTTTTAAGATTTGTAGTTCAAGCTCATTCTCTTGAGTATTTTGGAAAGAAAATAATTTTTGCAGATTTGAAAATACTATTGCAAGCTGAGGACACTTGTGTCACCATTCAAAATGTAGGCTGCTGTGAGCCATTGTAACCCGCTGTCAGAAAATCACAGTGAAAATTAAAAAAAAATATTATGGACCTTTATGATAGTAAAATTTTGGTGTCTATTGTATCTGCATTTTAGTACATTGCAAGTGATAGACAATAAAATATTTTTGTGTAAATTACACATTTCTATGCACCCTAGAAATTTTGACAATGGGATAACAAATCCTATAATAGAAATTAACAAGATAATGGATAGCGTACTATTAGGCAGTGAAATACGCGTAGCTCCCAGTAAAGTACTGTATTTACAAGATAATGGATAGCATAGTATTAGGTAGTGAAATACATGTAGCTCCCAGTAAAATACTGTACTAACTTTACCAAGATAAACATGAATTGGCAAGGTTTAGCAGTCATTGAGCAAGACAAGCTATGATTGGATGATAATTAGTGGTTTTACTGTGGCAAGGTAGAGGCTTTTATCCAAACCTATTCATTACATTATCCATAACAAAGACTGCCAACTGACAGTTTCCTGCCCCCACGGTGGGGGTACCTAGTTCTGCGGGATTAGTCCAACATGATTCTGGTTTGTAACGTGGAGCAGGAGCAGGGTTAGAGGGAAGCACCACCTGACCTTCCAGGGTGGTGCCAGCAGAGTGGCAGTAGTGCCTTTTTTCTACACTGACATTCCATTTCACCTGCAGAGGTACTCAGCCCTGTCTGTGAGGACTGTCTCCCTCCTTAACAGTGAGTCTCTGTATTGTATATCTGACCCAGAAACTGACAGAGGGGCCCATAGAAAATAAAGTGATGGTTGCTTGTCCCAAAAACAGGAAGAGTTAGATATAAGGATACCCACCAGGAAAGCACTAGAGGGTAGTGATCTATACTGAGATGGGTAGTGATCCAAGTGAGATGAGGTTCCAATGTTGGAAGTGATTTGACTGCCCTGGCTTAGAGAGTAAATTACATATAATAATCATCTCTAAAAATTGTTTTACAACTTTTTGAAAGTCAAGTTAGAGAATAACATTTCTTTGAATCTGCAAAAGGTTGTTGATGGTACAAAAAGACAATACAGTAGACCAAATTCCAGAAACAAACACGCTACAGCAATGGTAGAACAATGCAATAGATAGAATTTTATGAAAAGCAGAAATGTTAAAAATAAATTGTATTTTTGTAGTAGAGTTTTCTCTGTGAACTGGGACAACTGAAACTCTTTGAGATGGTTGAGCCTTTTATGATGAAAGGCTTTGGTTTGTGTACGTAGGCAAAAATTTGTGGTTTGTTCCATAGGGAATATAAACCAACACCTTTTATGTAGGAGAATCACTTCTTAGGTGTGAGGATAGCTTCCCAGCTGACTGGCAAGTATAATCACCACCCTTAAAAACCACACTCCCAGTCATGATTGTGAGCAGGGGAGCAGTGACTCCTGTAACTGCCTACACAGTGTGCCACATAGATTCAAGACTGATTGTCCCTAAGCCAAAGTGAGAAGTGTCTGAACTCTCTCAAACTTTTTGAGAACCCAGTGCTGCCCTAAAGATGGGTAACACAGGTTGGAAGACAACTTAAGCTAATATTCAAGTTAATCATAAATTGCTGGGTTAAGATGGTATCTTTACTATCCAGCCCAAAGGACAACCAGCCAAATTCAAGCCGATTGTTATGACAGGAGCTGTGCCATCTGTCAGCATGCCCTGGATATGCTTGTTGCTTGGGCTGAGTTACTAACTACTTGCAACTCATAAATCAAAACAGATATGCTCATTTGCATGTAGCATGCAGGGAAAAAAGTTAAGATAGTTATCTCCCTACATGGGGAAATTTTTCTATGCTACCTATATATCACTGCAAATTAGTTATTTAAATTTGGGATAGTGTTCTCCCTGCCTTACCCAACACAAAAACTTGATGAAATTATTGGTGTTGTGCACTTATGCATACAGAATTTCTTGAAATCTTTTCTTCTCAAAATATCCCAATTTCTTTCATGAAAACAGCCAGAGATCGTCCTCACAACAGAGGTAACCGGTGAGCCCTGTGGTGAATAAAAGCAGGGAATCAAGAGTATCAGATTCTCTTTTCTTCCATTCTCTGAATGTTGTAAACTCTTCAGTCATATGGTACCTGTAAACAAGACCATTTCATCAGCCAACATACCACTTTTGATACTATTACCAGCAGTGACCAATTTAAGCCAAAACAATAAGTATGCAAAATTTGTGCCTCAATACTTACACTTAAGTGACACCTCTTCTTCCAGGATTCCTACTTATCTGGTGATGGTGATATAATCCACACTTATTCTGCTTCTCTATTGAGTCCGTATATGATTCTTTTTACTGGAATGGCAGGTAAACAAGTAATCAATTAATCAAATTCTTTTCTAATTCAGTTTGCAGTCCTGAAAGAGAGTGAAAAGTTTTTGTTACTGATTGAAATAAGTTCTTTGTCTGATTGAAATGTGTTATTTTTCTAAAAAATTATAAAAGATAATGAAATTTTGTTTATCACCTATTTATTTGTTTATTTGTTTTTCATATGCACAAATGATATATACAATGATTATGTACACTGTTTCTTCACACGTACATAAACTGCTATATACATGTCTGTTTGATACAAAATATAAACAGCATAATTTAAATTAGAAATAACACCTAATTATGAGTCCTTAAAATTTCATTAATTATATCCTAGTAATCAAATTATGCTATGATTGCACAAAAGATAAATTAAAATTAAATGGCCTCTGTCTGATTTGTTTTTCCCTCAAAGAAAGTTCCTTTGAATCACTAACCCTTGAGAGTGACGGTTTGTTTATACTTTATCGTATTTAAGATGTCTTGATTTTTGTTATTAGTAAAGTATATCAAAATAAAAACAAACATAACTGCAACCTATTAAAATAAAAAAAACTTTCTTTGAAGAAATACAAAGATAAGATAACAATGTTCACTGCACACTGCTAATAAAAAACTAATATAACTTAATAGACAGACAAAAACAATCTCAGTTCATGCGTAACTTTCACATAACAGACATCACAGAAAAACAATGTAATAACAAAGGAAAAAGAAAACTATACAAATATAAATGATATTCTCCCTGAAATTTGTTGTTGGACATTACCCACCTAAAACTGTGCTAATTTAATCTAATTGGGACAAACCTCTTGTTTGCTTAGTATAAAGTGTTACAGAAAATGTCTCTATTCAATTACATCCTTCTGAAATATGAAGTACATATCCATTTACCCACAGGATATGACAAATATGTAGACAAAAATTGGTATTAAATAGACTCAATCCAGTATTCAATATCATATTGCAAATGCCATACAACAGAGATAGTTTAATCTTGACAGACTAGTCATTAATGATAATTAATGGTATACATATACTTTTAAAATCTAATAAATATATCTATAAAGCATATAATTCAACAAAATTAAATGGCAACAAATATTTTTATAAACTGATTACAGCTTGCTTATTTTTTTAATATACTTAAAGATGCTAACAATGACAAAAATACATACAGTACTGGTTCTGCAATGTTCTGAGAGCAAGCACCAAAATTTTGTGACAAACCCAGACAGGCTGGATGATTATAGTATTTAGTTCCAGTGGAAGACTATACGGTAGTACAAATTACCTGAAAGTGAAATATGGTTAGATCTTTTAACTCAGTCTTGCAAAGAAATATGTTAACAAGACGGAAAATTGGTAATGAATGAAGTAGTACCACAAAACCCAGTGGCAAGATTTTTGTTATATTTCTTGCCTCCAACAAGCATCATGGTCACTATTTCACTGGTCTTCTGATCAGAATTACTGGGCCTGGCAGTACAATAAATGGGAAGGCCAAAGAATATTATCCCCATGCACTTTATGAGGAAAAGGCTAACAAAAAATGCTTATCTAAGAACTGTGAAAGAAAATAAGTTTAGGTGTATGCAACTGGTTCATATATGGTCTCTTGCAAAGAGAACAAATGTAGAAATGCAAGATGCCATACTTTATGAGGCGAGTCCTAAACACAAGCTTATATGCATCACTGCATATAAACTATAATTTTTGATCAAAACAGAAATATGAAAATAATCTGTTAAGGATAAGCAGAGCCACAAATTTTCCAAACTCCACAAAAGATAAAGTTCTTATGAGAAAACAGAGAAAAGACAAAACTGAGAGAGTAATGCCTCAAATAGTAGAACATTAATTAGTGCCACTAACATTGTATTATGGCAGCTATACTAGTACTGCTTAGTTTTTTCACTGAACTTCCTTTATGCGGCAATATAAGACTTCATGTAAACAGTGGCAGCATATTCAACCACAGAGGCTAAACTAATGTCATCAAATATTTGTACCTTTAGTAGCTGCCAAAACAGTGCAAATGCAATTTAATACATTGGATTACATTTAAATTAATTGAGCTTACAATGTATCAGAATTTTTTTCAATTCTGGTAGGCATAAAATATAACATGTTGGATGCTAAGCCTCAAGCACATCACACAATCAAGTCAGAGGAACATTAAAATTCACCTAAAGGCAATGATATGAGAGTCAGCCAGAAGAGAAGGAATTATACAAACTCAATATCACAAGAGTGAAATCATCATGGCTTTCATGTCAACTCCTCAATGGCACAGAAAATACTGAAAATGCCATAGCTTTCAGCAGCTTACTTCTTGGGAGGTCTAATCAGAACACCCTATACCATATATAAAAATATTGTTGTAGAATTAAGGTTTTAACAGTTCTTTCCACAAGAAAATTAAAAAACTATTTCTTGGCACAAGTGAGCCTATCTTTATAAAGCTCACTCCATGTTCTATTGGAATGTTTACATTCGATAAGAGAAAAATGAAGGTCTACAAAATTTCGCTCATGGAATTTTATGGAGAATGGTGATCAGTGAAAATCGGCCTTAACCAGTCAATAGACATGGGGATACTAGCTATTAATTTCTTTTAATTCCCTCTGCAGACTGTTTTACATCATGACAGTCACTGAGCAGCTGAATGATGGAGCAATATTTCAGTGACTTAAGTAGTTAAATTCTATGATGAAAAATGAGTATACACCTGCTCCTTGCCTTTACCATGATTCCAGTAAGGGGCAACAGTTTTTGCCTTTTGCTGGAAATTCTCCCTTTTGATCTTCTTAATAGCTGCAAAGTATCAACATGTTGTTTACTACTGTACAGTCTTGGACAAAGCTTCTGTGAATAACTGCAATTGCTGATTCTCTGTACTGTATTACAGCTGCAACCACGCAGTCGTATTCCATCCCAATATCTTCATATTTTGGCCCTCAAATGGCATTTCTAGTATATTACAAACACTGACATCTCAAAACTGACTGGCCTCAAGTGCAAAAAATGCCCTGTTGTGGAACCCCAAGACCCATTTTTGTTATGTATTTTTATCACTATTTTCTCTCGATGATTAGTGACCTTAAACTTTTCATTTATATGTTGAAAGGGAAGTAGTTGCAATCAGTTTGTGAAGTCCTACTATGTAATGGCCAAAAATAAAAAAAAAATTATGATCAAAAGTTTACAAGTCCTAAACACTTTACTATAACTAAATCTATCTTGTCTAACTACTATTTAAATGCATTTCCAATTGAGACTCCAAACAGAATGAAAACAAATATTAATAAAATCCTTTTTCCTTCACTAGCAATAACAAAAAATCATTAAACTCCCATAGAACACTAACAGGAGACAACTTTTCCAGTGCTTTAGAAAAAAATCAGAACGATGATAGTTGAAACACCCTTGCTATTGAAATACTGGACATACCTAACTGAGTCGTTTTGTGTAGAATTTGCAAATGGTAAAAAAAAGGAAGTGGTTCTAGTGTTAATTGAGCACATTTTACAACTACGGATTCAATGCCCATCACTACTGTCACAAGATACTTGAAAGGTAATATGAACACAAATATACAACAGTCACATTCATAAATCTAACATACAAAACTACTCACAGTTCCCTATGGGATTACAGGTTGCAAAGATTTGTGCAAACTGTAGTGTCCACATGTGCTTACAGGTTCATAACATTCACAGCAAACTAAAAAGCTGTTCATGTAGGCTTCAAAAGTTAAATGCTTGACGAGGGCGAGGTTCCTAAATGCCATACCATACATGGCAATACGTATAACCAGAAACAATGTCATACATAGTACTAAGGGTCTAATTTCACAAAACTGAATTAACTCTCATTTTACATTAACAATCAAAAAAGTTCATTGCACAGTAACAAATGTTAGACGCTGTCTTACAATTTTCAAGTCATTACATGGCTAAAGAAAAACACTATTTTAAACAGTACAGTATACACTATAACATAGTTTCATGCTAAGACAGAGAATGTCATCCACCAGTAGACAAAGATAAGGCTTAAATGTTATTACTCAATGTGATATCCACCTGAATGCTGTTCTACACTTTAACTTGTAAAAATTCTGTCACAGGTAAATTACAAAAAATTAAAGTAGAAAACAGGCAATAGCTATGGACTCTTACTATTTTTGAAATGCAAATAAATATCACTCTTGGAACAAAATTTACATTAAATACACTTTCACAACCAATTTCAGGATTACAATAGAATATGTCCTTGATTAATACATATAAATAGTTATACAAAAAATAAGGAATTATGGGTGGCTTAAATTTTATATACATTTACGACAATATTTTGAGCTGTTAAACTCTAAACAACATTTTTAATAGGGGAACAAAATTATGTAAGAAAAATACAAACAGCTTTGGGCCTCAAAATAAGCAACTGATCACATGGAGTTTAGCCGCATAGTTAATTTATGTCGTCCTAATCGCTAGAGTACTGAATATAAAATACAACCCCAGACCCAAATACAATTTCAAACTCATCAAGAATTCAAAATAGGTATCTTCCAATATAGCTTATTAATACTCGAGAATCTTGTTGCACTTATCAATGAAGGGCATAATCATGAAAAATATCATCCCATATCACAATTTCACGTAGTTCAGAAAATTCCTAATATAATAAACCAAACTAAATTGATAAAAAACTATTGAAAACCATCTTTCACAAATTGTTTTTTATGCAATCAAAGACACTCCCAAGGTCCATCAGCTATGTTGACTTCTGTACCATCAAAACGTGTCCTACACATAACAATAGTGAGGGAACAAACCACTTGACCAGTGCTTTCATAAAAAAGTGAATGTGAATATCATCTTACACAAGAGGATTTTCTTAGAAAAACTAGTTTATCAAGGCTGGTATTGTGAAGAGTCCTTCAGATGGTGTAACAAGTCATTTACTGCACATCGAACAATTAGAGTTGCCTGATGAAGAATCCCGTTCCTTGCTCAGTACTGTTATCAACTAAATAACAGATGAGTAATAGGCTGGTGAGATTTATAACACATTTGTCCTCCCAAACCTATATATTACAGTAAACTTCAGTCCCTTTCCTTTATACAGTAACCACTCCCTTATCCACCTCTATTCAATAACCTATTTCTTATCTCCACTCAAAAGGGATGGTGGAAAGTGACAAAATGCCTGCACGTGGATAGTCTGAAGCTTAGCCAAAGCTAGCCTACTCCCATATCCTAACCTTGTGTATATAAATACCATAAAAAAATTCAAACTTCACTCATTTACTCATAAAATATCAGGCTTTTATCATGTGTATATCAATAGAAGTAAACAAAATCAATTCAATGGATTTCATTTACCTTGAATTAGGTAATGTCTGTGAGGAAAGTTCACAGCATAGGTTACAACAAGTGGCCTCATGGACTACTATAGTTGTTAGCTTAGGGCCTTAGGCTATACAAATAAAATCAGAGAAATTTTGTGAGTACAGGTGCAGTACTGTATTTCTGATATGAAGGTAGGGTAATGAGCTCCTGTCATGTGCAAAACAATAAAGGAAATTTGTGAACTTTTCCTGTAAGAATAGGTTCTTAACTAACAGAGTTCAAACTCACTCAGATAAAAGGAAGGATTATTTGACTGGTTTCCCAAAATTCATTGCTATGAAGTCATTTGTTACATAGTCCTGTAAGTTTTTCTGAAAAAATATGTCATGATGAAATTTGTATTTCAAACGGACACAAACATGTTAACCTTTAACAAAAGGGGCTCTATGCATGACCATGGTGCTTGTCTTTCTAGTTTTTCAGCAGCATGAAGATGAATTTACAAAAGTAAAAAAGTTTTACATCACAAAGGATGTAATGTCACGACCAATAATTCCCCTAGATAAACAACTACCTAGCACACAAAAATTAAGCAGAAGTTTCTCCAAGAACCACAAATCTTTCTAAACAGCCTCTACTATAATTAAAGTACAAGGCTGGACTCTTTAAACATACCAGAGTAGGTGTTTGCGAGAGATATTAGCTGGATCACTTACAGCCAATGCACACAAATTTTACAATAAAAAGTGAAAATTTAAAACTGGCCTAGAGACTTTACTCCTTTCCCCTAAATTGCAAAAAATTTTAACAACACCAATGGAAGTATTCAAAAGAACTGTAATTTCTTTTCTGCATTATCTAACTTGAAATCTTACCATACGGAAGCCTTTGACTTTGAGCACCCAGAGAGGGCAGCTTGTTTTCTACCTACCACAGGAAGCTTATATACTATATTATCACTCCTTGTCAGTTTTATAAACCTAGACAACTCTCAAAATTAAAACAAGTGAAATCCAAAGAATTTCATTTCATATCTCAAAGTTTTCATGACTCAATGCATGACTGAAACTAGAAATGTAAATTATTCAATGTTCCCTATGTCACTTGGGTGTGTTTTTCTATTCATGGACTAGTACAACTTCTCTCTTGTATAGGGTACTGTATACTGATAATATATCATAAAAGAACAAGAAATTTTGTTGTCACAGACATTCAAGTGCAACTGTATTCTACAATATGTACCTAAATTAAGTCATTCCCATTTGTTATAACACACGTGAAGTGCTGAATTGGTAGGAGATATTAAAAGCTATATTGTAAAGAAGTATAACATTATCATACCGTATTGATGTTTGCAGATTGGTACTTACAAACCAGCATTTGGTTGTGATGAACTGTTCCAAAAATGATTAGCAGCTATTTGTGTTGGCATTTAATCATACAGATTTCATCCTAAAAAGAAAACTGCAACCAAAAATCATAAGTTTAGCTACCACTGTGTCTCTTCTACAACTTCATAGCTTTAGGATTAACACCTAATGAAAATCTTTATAAACGGCCTAGTCTTTCCAGCACGACGAACTTCTATAAACTAGATCAGTAAAAATGGAGTACTGTATAGCTTTTATTATGCAAAACATCAAATTGAGTATTGCAACTGCATTAAGACTGGCCAACATCAGAAAGTTAAAAAAAAAAAGTCAAATAAACAAAGGTTTATAAAGATACAAAGTTACTGGGTAACTTTACCTAGTCCCAAAAGTTCCACAGCAGATTGCACCTGGACAGTTCTATTAGTCTGCCACTCATCATTAACATACTGCAGGTGCTATGGCCACACAAACGTAAATTGTACTATGATGAAGGGAATCAATAAATAAATACTGGACAACACAGACAGACATGAACAGCTCGACTTATACACTAATTTTGACAAACTCAGAAACGTGCACAGATGAAGGTGGAAATCACAAGATTTTCTTCCAAAACCAGACCCTGAGTATAAGAATATAATACAATAAACGGTGTGGATGCATATTAGTTTCCTTCTGGGAAAACTGAACAAAATGAGTAAAATATTAGTTTCTTGATGGCTGGGTGAAGACCGAGATTAAGCCTCAAGATATGTTATTATGTAAAAATGTAACTCAGAAACTAAAACAGTACATGATATTAATACTAAAGTCCACTGCCAACACATATGCCAGGCTCCCAAAAACACTCATTTAAAGTTACAAACATAAATGAAAAACATTATTAGATGCATGAACAATATGTCATAACCTCAAAGACTACTTTGAGCTTCTTCTTAACCATGGCAGTGTACCTTTGATGGTACAAAAATTTTGTAAATCACTCAACCTTTAAATGCATTTCATAAGTATAACCTTAACATTAACCTAAACAGAACATACCTTACTCTTAAGTATGATGAGAAATTTCACGGCAAAAAACGCACACAGCTTAAATAAAAAGTGAGGCTTGTACTATGCATTACCATTCCAAAAGCCTGGAAGTGGTTGACAGTGTGGACAGATGGTTAGGCATGACACTTATCTTAAAATGCTCATAGAAATAACCTGTCTTCCTTCGAATAAACATTTCCCGGTCAATACTATATTTCCATTTTATTCTGAGCAACTAACAGCAGTATTTCCTTAACTTATCCTTCTCTAAAATTATTCCTCGTGGCTTTTAGGTCAATAACCCCTGCATACAAGAAAATGATTCTATCCTGTTTCATCTTGAGTTAATGTGTGTCATTAACAAAAGTAGAAATTGGAAGAGGCAAAATCCGCATATTATATTCAGATTGGGAAATCTCATTTTATCTTTGTGGATTTAAATGAGAACAAGATAAACATTAAAATAAATTCTCATCTCACCAGAAAGCCTGTGGTGCAAAAGAAAAACTTTAGAGGTTGCTTATATTCTCTATTATGGCCCCTATGATTCTGATAATAATAATAATAATAATAATAATAATAATAATAATAATAATAATAATAATAATAATAATAATACTGCATTCTGAATCCCAACAATGGCACAAAATTACCCTTCTACTTTGAGAGGATGTGATGTAAATACATAATACATTTAAAAAAAAGTCCACCAGTTATCTTTTGAGTTTTCAGCTTATCTATGAACACCTTAAGTTAGTCAATGCCTTGGAGATCATTATAGTAGGCAGTCGGAAGCTTTACTGCACCATTATCATAATTGCCAAACAGCTTTGAAGTGTATAAAGGTAAAAATATCCTGCAGCACACTCATTTACAAGCAGAGCAATTTTTCACGAGGAAAAACTTCACATGAAATGTATTCTATATGTATTTTAAACACTTACATTCCTGTCTTGACTTTCAAGTTATGGCAATGTCCTAAGTAAACTAAATTATAATGCATCTTCTAGTTTACCAGTGCTATACTAAAGCTATGTTAAAATATAACTTAGATGTAGATAATATGAGGTAAGAAGGGAAAATCAAATGCCAAAAAAAGGAGCAAACTGGCTGTTATGCAGGACACAACCAACCTTTGAGTCTCCCTTAATGTTAAGGAGACAGTTTTGTTTTGATAGGATCATTGACAAGAGG
Organism: Macrobrachium rosenbergii; assembly: GCF_040412425.1. Taxonomy (NCBI): domain Eukaryota; kingdom Metazoa; phylum Arthropoda; class Malacostraca; order Decapoda; family Palaemonidae; genus Macrobrachium; species Macrobrachium rosenbergii. Next base: position 9,147,825 of record NC_089770.1, on the reverse strand, counting down.
AGCAGGAGTAGGCTGAATCTGTACATCAGCTCTACTGGGATGGTGATGGACTCCACTAAATGTCTTTCCACTGCATTTCGATTTGATGTGGGTTACAGGCACCTGATTTGTGGTGTACACGCCTGACAGGGAATATCTCTGTGTTGCTTTGAGACCCCGTGTGTTAGAGCGAGATTTGTCAATTACAGATGGGGCTATCATCTGGGTCAAGTGGGAGGCTGCCTGTACTGGGTCCAAGTTCTGGGATTCACCACTTGGTGCACCAGGGTTGTGATGTTGCTCGGATGCAGAGGCACTGCAGTTGCTGTTTGGTGTTGAGGAGGAATCTGTGGAAGGGGTACGCCTTGAATTTGAGACGAGTGTCGTGTCTGAGCAGAGGGCAGCGATGAGTGGCACGTCCATGAGCTGGCTCCGCTCCCGCAACTGCTGCAAGTTGAGGTGGCCCCCTGACTTCCGTCCACGACTCCTCCCAGCACCTCCCGAGGTGGTCCGAGGGGCATCCCCAGTGTTGTCCAGTGTCTCCTAAAATATAAATGTATAACATTCACAGGCACAAGTTAAATAAGAGTTAAAAATGTTTTGATTACATCATTCTATCACTTAGTATACAAGACCCATCAAGTATTCAAAGCTGGAATATGGAGAAGTGGAATATTTCTGGAACTTTCATTCTCTAACATGTTCCACTTGAAACTCAGTGTACCTAAACTTTTAAAATTAACTTTTTATATTACAAAGCTTTTATATAAAAAAACTGAAAACCCAAGAATAAATATCCTACAAGCTTTTTCTGAATCTATTTAAAGGTGTAATGCAAATGCTAAATAATTATTTATTTATAACTACAATATGTTTGAAACGACAGTCCCTCCTATTGCCATACTTTAGTACAGGTACATAAAAAAAGATTGCTCCAGCTATGACTTCTCATTTTTACTTATTTTTACAGATTATAGAAAATTACAGAAAACACCATGCATAAAAGTTAGTTAAATTTCACAAAAGGATGAACAGGAGATTATGCGTGCAGGAAGGGGGATTGTTCACAGTACTGAAGTCAGCTATCACTGTGAGTTGTTAATACTCAAAGTCCAAAGCATTGACACCTAAATGATATACAAACAAGCAACAATTACGGTGCATTACGTACCATTCAGTGCAGTTAAGAACTGACATATAAAGACCGAAAACTTTTTGAAAACAGTAACTTGTATGTATCAATACTTTGGACAGGAAGGTCATGCACAGCACAGGGAAGCCACGTACTTGTGAGTTGTCCTCACCTTGGGCCGGTAAGGTGGGGGTGGTGGCAAAATATGCCCTGCTGGAGCTTGAGGGGATTCCGACGAATCTGCTAGAGCAGATGATAAAATCGATTCGTCTGATCGGACACGCATCATAGATGATGCTCTCATGACTTCAGAATATGGTTCATAGCTTCCCGTCAGACTCTGAGTTGATGCAGAATACCCAGAAGGTGCTGATGACAAGGATGAAGATGCCAAAGACTGCTGAGAGAAATATCGTCCTCTGACCATCGATGAATAACCTGAAGATGAACCCGGCTGATGCGATGCTAAACTCTGATAGGAAGGATAAGACGAGAGCAAAGAAGCACTGCCTCCTCCACTTACAGGACCAGTTGTGCTTGACACACTGCAACTACTCAGGGTGGCAGCAACATTAGGTGTTGACCTGTACAGGGGGGACATCTTTGGACCTCTATATGGTGGTGGTGGTGGGGCCATATAAGCAAAGCTACTGCTGCTGCTGCTACCACTCTGCTGAGCTTGTGTTGCTAATGCCTGTCCTTGTTTAGCATCTATGTACTCCTGACGACTTAATGCAGGATCTTTCATCGGGTAAATAACATAATCAACATCAGAGTACAGTTGAGCTTTGAACTGCTCAATATAGCTTGAACTCAGCTGATTTGTGTATACAGTAGCTAAATGATGATGCTGTGGTGAGTAAGTGCCTGGATCACTAGCACACTGGTAAGGTGGTGATGGGGCTTCAACAGTAACTTGGTAACCACTACCACCTGGACCTGCACCAACACCATAGCCAAGATGAGGGGATGGAGGTGGAGGATTCTGAAAAAAATTCTTTATATTATAAGGTTGATAAATGTAATTCTGTTGGTGCTGCTGATGGATGGCTTGCTGTGGTTGATGCTGGTGGTGTTGGGAAGAGATAAAATTATGTGCAGGTTGTTGATATGTTTGTGACTGTGAGTGCTGGTGAGGCTGTTGCTGATAGCCAGTGTATGTAGGTGATGGCAAGAGTGGTACTCCAACTCCTTGAGCATAAAGAGCAGGCTGATAAACCGTTTCACTACTCTGGCGCTTTTGCAGCTGCTGTTGCTTCAGCTGCTCTTGCTGCAATGCCTTTTGTTGATGTCTAAGGAAAAGACTTCTTGGATGTATGTGAGGCAGTTGCTCTGGGTGAATTCTAGCCTTATTCTTATTCATAGAAGAAGAAGCACGTACATCTAGGTAATTATTTTTTCTAATAACAGGCACTTCAACAGTACTTGGAATACCAGTAACTTTGGTTTTGTTCGACCTATGATCACGAGCATATAGAGGAGGAAGTCCAAGTGGACGCAATTCAGGCAGGTGATTAGCTCCACGCTGCAGAGACTGAACTGGGTCAATTTTGGGTCTTGGTTGAAATTGTGGTAAAGTATGCATCATCCCCCGACTCAAAGGAACAGATGTGAATGAAGGTGTTGCTGTTGTAGCCTGCTGGGTATGAGCCTTTTGCACTGTGATCCGTGGACGTGATGTGATAAACTTGGCAGGTGCTTCACTTGCGTTAGCTACTGTTGTTTCACTTATGATAGCTTCAGGCATTCCTGTGGATGATCTGCTGTTACCAGCAGGGTCCATGACTTTTGGTAAGGGTTCATTGGTTGATGCTGCATTGATCCTAGAGGAAGCTATGGCTACTGGTGTAACTGTTGTCACTGTTGACATTGAGACAGGAGCAGGTGGTAGGACAATAAAATGTCCCTCTGAACCAGGTACTTGAACATAATCACTATCTGTATCAAATGTGGAAGAAACTGATGCTCTTGGCCGATACCTACCAAGAGAGACCGCTAGAGCTGGTGAGTAAGATGTACTTAGAACAGCCTGTGCACTCTCCACTGAATAATCCAAATGCTCTTCATCCTGTTGTTCAGATCCTGTTGGTGTTGTTGCTGCTTCTGGCTGTGATGGGGTACCCTGAGAACTTACTCTCTGAGCAACTAAGCCTTGAGCACCTAATCCTTGAGGGCTATGACGATGAACACTATTTGGTGAAGCAATTTCTTCGGGAATCTCTTCAGCAGGAAGAAGAGCACCCTGTTCTGGATATCGCAATCCATCTTTAAAAAATTCTACATAATCATCATTATTATCTAACTGACTAAAGTCCTCTTCTGAAAAATTATAGGTGGATGTAACTGATTCATCAAGATCTGGTTGTACCATGACAGATGCATTATCACTAACATAAGTAGCGCTGCCAAAGAAATGAGCAGATGCTGCTCCTGAATCTATAGAATCATGATAAGTGTGTGGTCCTGCATCTCCCCGTTGCACCGCTACACTTGAAGCCTCACTATCCAATTTTTTGTGCAAGAATTCTGCAGAAGCTGCTTGTAAGATGCACATTGCGCAGGAGCCACATTTACAATGCTGTTCATGCCTGGTTTCTTCAAGATCATCAGTTGAAGTAATAGAGGCATTGTCATCGCAACATGTAGAACAGCAATTGTGCTGAGTATGTGAAATGGCTGCACACAGCTCACTTTCTTCATCTTCACCACGTCCAGGCCTCTCTGCTGCCATGCCAGGTAAATCAGCTAAATGTGGAATGTCACGAGTTAACTGAAGAGAACCCAACTCGGCACCAAGAGTTAGTTCCGGTGCAAGTCTGGGAGGAACCAAAGAGTATCTTGAGCGAACAGTCGAAGCGGAATGCTGAGAGGACGAAGAATGAACACTACCTGCACGACCCAAGGATGCGCCACCAGATTCGCTTCCACATAATCCAACTGAATTGGTCATGCCTGCTGCCCCTGAAGGTGAATCTGATGTTGGTGGTGTGAAGGAAGGCTGGCTGGAATTTCCTTCATCTGAGCAGAAAATGGATTTAATAGAACTATTAATGAATAATGTAAGAGGAAAGATTACAACATTCAAAAACTTCAACCCAAATGAATAACCTAAGAAAAGTATTACAGAAGTGAGATATCAGCTCCATTAAATTTCTGAAAATTACAAGAGCTATCATTTATATGCTGAGCAAATCTTTATTTTTACTTCAAATTACGACTATTCTTTTTCTCAAGATAAAAGTCATGATTACGTATGGAAATTCATTATCACAACTCTGAGTGAAATTCATTTTGTTACAGTACTAACTAGGAATACCATGCAAAAGTTTTGTGCAATCAAAGAAAAACACAGTATAAAGTTTCAAACTGTCTGTGGCATTTAATACTTTGGTGTCAGAGAATTATTTTTAATGGCACAGACTTCATTTTTATGTAAATTCCTGTCATATTTAGGCCTCAAAATAAAAAGGGAATTAATGTGCTTAACAAGCTTCTACAAATATATGTTTACAAAGAAAATTTTGGTACTATTTTTAAACTCAAAATCAACGCTCCAGATACAAACCATTGTCTTACTGGACACTATCATTTGATTATACAGGGGAAAACCAGTTGAACATTCAACAAATTCTTTTTTTTTCAGAGAGCAAAGATTCCCCCAGACTGCTGCAACTACAACCAATCAGAGCAGGAGAACCACTGAATAAAGAAATGGTGTATAACTAATAAAATGCTAAGTTTTTATAAAAGAAAAAAATTTTTTATACACAGCCATCAATCTTAAGCTGAGCATGCCCACATTCTTGGTCTTCGATAGTCCATATCCTCAACTGGTTTTAGACTCAGAGAGAGAAAGAATGGTAGTGTTACAATGCTTACACCATCTAGGCCCCTACAGTCTAAGAATGGCACTGAGAGATCAGTGGAGGAAGGAAGGAACTCCTTATATGACTGATGAGTTTGTATGAAAAAATTCATTTCGGCTTATATCCACCATATCAAATAGTTTACATGCCCAAATTGCTGCAAGTGACTATCTTTCAAGATATACAAGGCTAAGACTAGGAGATTTTCCTATAGATACACTACCAGCTATGACCTATCAAATCAAGCTGCAGATGAAGCAATCATAATCTAAATGACTGTGAGGAACCTTCTTCTCCAGCAACACACACTGATCAATAAGGGATTGCCACAACTTACCCAGAGGATCTTGACTGTGTCAAAGCTGCTGGATTAAGAAAGGCAGTCCCCTTATCATACCCTTCGCTGAGCTAGCCAACATACAGATCTTGACAAATTTGACATAACAGGGCCAGACATCATTGCAATTCTGCTTCCACTGCTGCCATCACTTGCCATTAATCCAGGCACCCGTGAAGTCTTATGCTGTTCTAGCGTGCACATGCAGCCACTGGTGCCACAGGTATGGGTAGTGTTGCAGACCAGCTGACTAGACAAAATACTGGACTCGAAACTGAAATACCTTCCTTTTCTCAAACATGAGCTAGCACATGAAAGTCTGCATTCTTGAGACCTTGGGACCCAAGGAAGTTCCCCTCTGATAAATCCACCATACTGACTCCTCCATCTCCATGTATTCATTTAGGGGGCTTGTGACAATCATTGGTTGCTATCCTCCAGTTACCCATGGCAACAAAAATATTTGGCTGTAGGACCCACACCATTCATCCTGCACCCCCACAATCACCAGCTTCTGTACACTGAATTCATCCTGTTATCCAATGCCTGGAACCTCTCTGCAGCTGTACATGCTGGAGCCTACTGCCTCAGATGGGAGTTTGGCTTGTCTCCAGAAAGTTGATAGCCTACTCTGATGACCTCTAACACCCACAGCTTCTCTCTCATCTGCTGTCATATTCTCTAAAATTTCTAGAGACACTGGTGGAACTCTGTGGGGAAGTACTTTCTTCTCTTTCTCATAAACTGCACAGGACATCTAATATGCCTTCCAGACATTCACTGAATTCAACCCTGCAATAAGCTGACATCACTGAAGATACAGCAATTCCACCAGTGGTTCTTGTCTCCACGAATTCTGGAGATTGTGCCAGCAGATATGAGTGGAATGTGGGTATTAGAATTCATCAGAGTATGCCATCAAATTCCCTTTCTGCATGTAAGCCACTCCTTCTTCCAGCTGATGATGTCAATTGTTGTTCCAAATTCTGTAAAAGTCAGCTTTTCTACAGATCTTTCATCACAGTCCCTGGGAACAGGTGTGAGCCAAGACTCTAGACTCTCAGGCCCTAGATGTCAAAGGGAAACAAGAGCTCCTCCATTGCTGCATCCTACTCCTTCAACATGACAATGGCCAATGGCCAGCAAGTATGCTACCAACTTAGTGTGGACTGCAGGCCTGGCTCATCAGCAGAAACATACTCCTGGCTTGGTGAAATTCTCCAGCAACCTGGCTCCTCTGTGCAGTATACCAATGACTCCTAGCACCCATTCCTGCCAGTTGAACAGGAAATGCACTTAGAAATAGTTCTATTATGTCAATCTTTGTTGCTAAGGATGTGATTTACAAAGGGCGAAAGAAGCTGGAGCCTACTTCACTGTTGCCTCCACAACAAAAGAACAATTATCTGCCTGTAACATCAGACCTGGATACGATAAAACCTCTGGAGTCTGGTCAGACATTGAAAACAAATACGGAGCAGTCATCAGTCCACTGTGAACTTTTGCTTATCCTTCTTCCCACCATCCTCACTCTAACATCCATGACTATGACTGACATGTCTGTGACCAATGCCAGGTAAAAACTCTGTAAATGACACTTTCTTAATGGGTTCCTGCTGTCTCTGGAGTCCAAACATGTCTCTTGCCAAGTTAAAGATTTCCAAAACAAGAGGTTTCATGTTACAAAGCCATTGCTGTCCTGAGTTCTTCTAGGTGTACTTGATGAGAACCACATACTACCTGGTCCTACCACAGCACATCCTCTTTGCTGGCATCAGGCATGTCAACAGTATACTATTCAAACTCTAGTTGTTTTCCTGCCTAGTGTCACAGGTACCATACTAATCTCCAGCTACAATGAGCACTTTCTTTTTGTTACTCTCAGTAATCCAGCAGAAGCCACTGAGGTGGAAATGTCACTGAAACACAACAATGATGGAGAGACAGCTACTTCTCAAGCCAGGGGTTGTGCCCACACCGGAAGTAACAAAAGGGTGACTGGTTCCCCTTTGCCTGTGTCACAGTGCACTGACAGACAGAATCCTATGTCTAATCACTAGATCAAACTGCTGGGATATCATTAGAAGACTGGTGCTCTTTCACCACCAAAAGAGAGGATGACAACACCGTTGCTGACCTGGAAACAGAAGACCCCAGCACCGAGGAAGGAGAAACATCCAGCGATAGGATTCCTGAACTCTCTAGGCTTATACATGTGTCCTCTTCTTGAAAAACCATGCCCACAAGTTGGGAAAGTACAATGTATGCACAGCATGCTTCACAGCAATTGCTGCACAACAGGTTGAGTTCCTGTCATGACATGACACAAAGCATAACAGGTCTTACCTATAAGACCTCTACATGTTTGCTGAGGTATAATGAAAAAACACAAAAAATACACAGAAATAATACATACAAATGTAGAGCACCAATAAAGGTCACAAGAATCACGAGACTGAAAAACATGCTAGCATATACAACATACACCATATAACATCATAATAAACCGTATATAAGTTATAATACTGTATACAAGAATTAGCACATACTGTATACCTAAACCAGCTGAAAAATTAAAGTATTAAGTGATACTGACAGACATTGAAAACATGTAATTAATACACTCGCAAAACTCACACAATTATCACAAAATTATAATACAATAAATGCCTGGTCTAAAGAGTGATAAACAGAGCAAAACATTAAAAAAAGAAAGCTCCAAATAACGCAAAAATATAGAGTAGCAAAAATGCACTAAAACCACCAAAACCCTTGTGCAAAGCAGGATGGATAATCAATTTATCTTTCTGCCACACAAAACAAAGCACAAAAGCACCTTCTAAAAAGCATACCGACTCACCAACCTAAAACCCCTTGCAATCCTGCGTAATACTAGCCTTTTGTAACAGTTCTTCCAGACACTCCCCTCACATGTACCTCTGCAATGGCTCCTCACACCACAGCAATAAAGAAAACTAATGAGGGAGGTTAGTGCTAACGAAAACCTACCTACTAGTTCACGACTCACTGGGTACTTAGCAATAACTACTGAAGAATAACTGAAACGACACTAAAACTCGGAAAAAAATCAAGTACAATACTGTAGTATTTAAAAACCATATGAAAAACACTGAAAATAAATTTTTATCACTTATTGAAATTTAAGCAAATAAAGATGAGAAAAGGGCTGGGGAAGAACAATGACCTAGATAATAAATAATGAAATCTGGTTAGAATAATGTTATAAACTAGTGATGCTAGACTCACAAAAAAAAGGAAGGTGACTGATAAATACCCAAGGGTCTAGGTGGGGCATGCAATGTTAAGAGTACCATTCTTCTATCTTTTAGACAAATGCCTGTTGGAATCTGGGAACATTCAAAGACCACAAATATGGGCACATATGCAACTGATGGGGTTGTGATGAAGCAAATTTTTTCAAACCAATGAGGGTTTGTTCAGGGTACAAGCGCTGCCTTGCTAAACTGAAAAATTTAAGGATTTGCACGTGTTGGGTACTGTGAGTTGGAGGGCCTGATTCAGCAGCTGGGATATTGGCTATACATGAAGTTTTGTCTGTCTTTACAGGGAGGGTAGGGCTGACGTCAAGTCTCAATCCCTCCTGGAGTGCATAGAGTAGTGGTCTGTAGATAAAAGGATGAAGGAAATGAAAAGACATTGTAAGTCTATCATTACCCTGTGACAAAGATGATAAGCTCAGGGTTAAAATGCCAAGCTCCTTGCAGGAACTAACCATCATACAAATCATGGACACAGATAACAGCAGAAGATAAATGGTTATGAGAGGATAACAAAGTGACACAAAAGGTCCTTGAATGAGGAAAGGCATAAACACCTCATGAGAAAAAGTGAGAAGCAACAGGAAATGAAGCATGAATCTGATGCAAGGATCTTACCTTACACGAAGGAGCCCTCTCACCCTCTCCAGATCTTAGAAAATGCTTAACCAGCCATCCCCTTTATATCAAAGTGACAGGTTCTAGTCAAGCAATGGTAGGAATCATGTATGACTACACAATATATACTATAAATAATCTTCGTTTCATGTTCGTAAAACATATTTTCCTTATGCTAAACACCAAAATGATGTGGTTTGCCAAGTGCTTCAGTATATTATCATCAATGTCTCCTGTGCTGTGATGCAAAGGGCCTCTGTGATATCCCGCCACTTATGTCTTTATTAAATAGCCAAAAAATTACACCCTGTATCTTGAAATTCTGATCACATATGAGTGACTTAAGAGGAAAAAAACATTTTGACATGAAACAATCTTTACAGCTGAGGCAGGAAATACACAAATGGTTATTAGTATATGGAAACAAGGTGATCCGTAATGACATCATAAAGCATCACCACTGTGTAAAGCCTCACTTAAGGGAAAATGTTTACTACCGAAACCAAAAAAAGTTTACTCCTAGTTTTAAGCACACATGAAATAGGCAACAATAAGTCTAGTCAGTGTAGTGCTTTTATGGATGACCAACACTGAACACCACCTGGTCTCCTAATCTGTAAAGTTCAACACTGATTCTGGTCAGTGTATGCCAGATACCACTAGCCCACAAAATATCAAGACCATTTCTGAAATTCACAGCATACTTAAGGTAGCTTATGTATGTGGCAATGAGTGAGAAACGGGATTCTCTAGCAGCGAGGATTAATTACCCATTGAATGACTAACCACACCTTCTGGAAGCTATGCCTAAGTTTAAAAATTTTAAAAACGACACAGAAATGTAAATAACTTGGAAGTAAAATAATCAAATTCAAAATAAAGTTATGCTATACTTTTCTCCCAAAACGTTCGAGAATTAAAACATAAAGACTGAGAGAGTATTTTCTGACTGGTCTACAACGGTGAAATCTCACCATAATCAGGAGTGTGACCATGAGTGCTACTTGCAGAAGAATCCAATCTTGACAGTGATCTAGTAAGGGATTCAACTCCACTTTCTATACTGGCAGCAGGTGGAGTGTTGATCATAATTTCGGAGTCCAAGTCATCTGAAACAAATGTTAACCGTTTAATTATGGATCTCGCTACATTATTACTCAAGATATGTAGAGAATCAACATTACATGATAAAATAAAATGTTATAAAAATACAGTTTAGTCAATAAGCGAAGAACCTCTATCAAAACAAGAAACACAAAGTGAAATATACAAATTACACCTCATCTCTCAGTCTAATTTCTTGTTCATGGTAACTTTGAACATAAAGCCAAGTTAACTGGGAAATCCATGATCACATAAGTGATTAAAAGGCAAAAAGGACATTTTCATCACCTGAATGAATTTTCAAACTTACAGTGTGAAATGTCATCATCCCACTCCAAGGTTGTTATAGTTAAAAACAATGAAAGTATTTCAGTACAAATACTGAAAGTAAACTGCCCACATCTACATAATACATGGGATTATCACCTTCACTTCCGTCGAGAGACAAGACTCGGTCGGACACAATGCCTGAAGTGGTGTTGGAAGACGTGTTTGAGATCACAGACACTCTCTGGTCAGCTGACGTTTTCCCCAAGTAACCTCGGAGACCTCCCAGACCGTCCGCAAGACCTCCTATTTCGCCATAACGATCGCCGTAGATGTAGCTCTCTCGGTATCGCCTCCGATCTGTCACAAACAGAAATGAAAGTGAACAAATAGATTATTAAAATAGAGTTGGTGTAGAAGCAGGTCTTAGGGTTTAGGAATTCACTGGTTTTGACTATAACAATACGGACCTGCCACGTTGAAGTTGGTCCTATGACATAGCACTGCAGTGCATTGTCCGGTTATAACAAAACCTGGTTAAATGTATTTTCCCTTATAGCACATACCTCCTGAGACCAGTACCTTGATGGCAAGTATACCAATTTGAATACTATCTCTTTACATATAAAACCCACGCATTCTTGAGGCCATGCAAGACTTCCTCTAACGCCATACATAGGGGAACTTACGTATTCAAGATTAGAAGTGTTCACATAAAATTATGCATTTCTTTAATCTTGCTAATGAAACATTTTTATTGCAGTACACAAAAGATAGCTCATCAAATGCGTAACCACAATCTAAGCTGGCATTTATTTTACAAGTGCAGATCTTCAATGGGTACCCACAGAAACTTAGACCTTATCTAAACAACTAACAAATGATTACCTACAGAAGCAAAGTCACTTGAACAAATGAATAATGGTTACCGGCAACAACGTAGAACCTTTTGCAAAGACCTCTTCAAGTACAAATGAAGAATGGTTACCCACGAGAAAAAGACCTCGCACAAACAAATGAGTGATGGCGTCTCGCAGTAACAAAAGACCAAGTACAAATGAATAATACTTAACTGCATGAACGCAGACCTTGCAAATCTTGCATTAATTAATGTATAATGGTTGCCCTTAGTAACAATTACCCAGTGCCAATGAATAATGGTTACCTACAGGAACAAAGACCTCGAACGTACAAATGAATGATGGTCACCTTGAATAAAAAAAAAATGTGGATAAACGAATAACGGTCACTCTCAGTAACAAAGACAGTGTATAATGAATAATGTTCGCCTGCTATACGAAAGACTTCATATGGATCAATGACAAATGAATAATGGCTACGGGTACTGTATGAAAAACTCCACACATTTACAAATGAAAAATAGTCATGTCCTGCGACACAAACCTTCCGTGTATTTTTAGTGTCAGAATCATCTTCTCCTCTTTGCAAATCATTGATACCATCCAATTTCACATTAGTCCAAAGCCTTAGCGACATTCTAACGAATTTTCTAAATTAATAGGTTTTTTTTTTAACAAATCAGGCAAGCCCTTCCTTTAGGCAACGCGCCCTTCCTCCATTTAAAACATGGGATAAAAAAAACTCATCATTAAGTAGCGCCGATAAAAAAAAAAACTTCCATTTTCAAAACGTTGGAAAAACTTCATCTAAGGAATAACAACTCCACCCTTGAGAGAAAAAACCTTGGTGATCTCAGGCCTACCAACCTTTCCTTAGGCAATACTGACATTTTTTCTTTAAATTAGAATGGAATAAAAAAACACTCCTTTAAGTAATACCAACCTTCCATTCTTAAATGAGAGAGAAAAAGCAATCTTGAAGCAACACCGACCTTCCATCTTTAATTGAGAGAGGAAAAACTTCCCTTGAGCAACTGATCTTCCATCTTTCAATGAGAGAAAAACCCCCTCCTTAAGCAATAACGGCAATGCCGATCTGCCATCCCAAAATGAGAGGGGGAAACCATTCCTTTAAGCAATGCTAACCTTCCATCTTTAAATGAGAGAGAGAGAAAAAAATACTCTCCTTAGGCAATACCGACCTCTTTCCTCCTCCTCCTCCTCCTCCTCCTCCTCCTCCTCCTCCTCCACCACCACCACCACCACCACCAACCACTCCTCCTCCTCCTAGCACACGAGTGAAACGCCCCTCTCGCCAAGATACTGACCTTCCTCCTGAAGGCGGCGCACCTCCGCCAGACGCGGCTGCTGGTTCATGTTGAAGAGGTGGGTGCATCGGCAGAGGTAGAGCAGGTGTCGGCTCTTGTCGTCGCTCGTCGTGTAATAGGTCAGTTTTTCGGAGTAGCTCAGGGCTCGTATCTCGAACTTCTTCTTCTGCAGAGAGAATGCAATAGGTCAGTCTAGAGAATGCAATAGGTCAATTTAGAGAATGCAATAGGTCAGTTTATCTACAGGGATTCATTTTCTGCACAGAGAATGCAATCGATCAGTTTAGAGATGCAATAGGTCAGTTTATCTATAAGGATTCTTTTTCTGCAGAGAGAATGTAATAGGTCAGTCTAGAGAATGCAATAAATCAGTTTATCTATAGGGATTCTTTTTCTGCAAAGAGTATGTAATAGGTCAGTTTAGAGAAAGCAACAGGTCAGTTTATCTACAGGGATTAATTTTCTGCAAAGAGAATGCAATCGATCAGTTTAGAGATGCAATAGGTCAGTTTATCTATAAGGATTCTTTTTCTGCAAAAGGAAGGCAATAGGTCAGTTTACAGAATGCAATAAGTCAGTTTATCTACAGGGATTTTTTTTCTGCAAAGAGAATGTAATAGGTCAGTTTAGAGAACGCAATAGGTCAGTTTACCTACAGAGATTCTTTTTATGCAGGGAGAATGCAATAAGTCAGTTTATCAACAGGGATTCTTTTTCTGCAGGGAGAATGCAAGGGTCAGTTTATCTACAGGGATTCTTTTTCTGCAAAGAGAATGCAATATGTCAGGTCAGGTTATCTACAGGGATTCTTTTTCTGCAAAGAGAATGCAATAGGTCAGTTTATCTACAGGGATTCTTTTCTGCAATGAGAATGCAATAGGTCAGTTTATCTACAGGGTTTCTTTTCTGCAGTGAGAATGCACAGGTCAGTTTATCTACAGGGATTCTTTTTCTGCAATGAGAATGCAATAGGTCAGTTTATCTACAGGGATTCTTTTTCTGCAAAGAGAATGCAATAGGTCAGGTCAGTTTATCTACAGGGATTCTTTTTCAGCAAAGAGAATGCAATAGGTCAGGTCAGTTTATCTACAGGGATTCTTTTTCTGCAAAGAGAATGCAATAGGTCAGTTTATCTACAGGGATTCTTTTTCAGCAAAGAGAATGCAATAGGTCAGTTTATCTACAGGGATTCTTTTTCAGCAAAGAGACTGCAATAGGTCAGGTCAGTTTATCTACAGGGATTCTTTTTCAGCAAAGAAAATGCAATAGGTCAGGTCAGTTTATCTACAGGGATTCTTTTTCTGCAAAGAGAATGCAATAGGTCAGGTCAGGTTATCTACAGGGATTCTTTTTCTGCAATGAGAATGCAATAGGTCAGTTTATCTACAGGGATTCTTTTTCTGCAATGAGAATGCAATAGGTCAGTTTATCTACAGGGTTTCTTTTTCTGCAATGAGAATGCAATAGGTCAGTTTATCTACAGGGATTCTTTTTCTGCAATGAGAATGCAATAGGTCAGTTTATCTACAGGGATTCTTTTTCTGCAAAGAGAATGCAATAGGTCAGGTCAGTTTATCTACAGGGATTCTTTTTCAGCAAAGAGAACGCAATAGGTCAGGTCAGTTTATCTACAGGGATTCTTTTTCTGCAAAGAGAATGCAATAGGTCAGTTTATCTACAGGTATTCTTTTTCAGCAAAGAGAATGCAATAGGTCAGGTCAGTTTATCTACAGGGATTCTTTTTCAGCAAAGAGAATGCAATAGGTCAGGTCAGTTTATCTACAGGGATTCTTTTTCAGCAAAGAGAATGCAATAGGTCAGGTCAGTTTATCTACAGGGATTCTTTTTCAGCAAAGAGAATGCAATAGGTCAGGTTAGTTTACCTACAGGAATTCTTTTTCAGCAAAGAGAATGCAATAGGTCAGGTCAGTTTATCTACAGGGATTCTTTTTCAGCAAAGAGAATGCAACAGGTCAGTTTATCTACAGGGATTCTTTTTCTGCAGAGAATGCAATAGGTCAGTTTATCTACAGGGTTTCTTTATCTGCAAAGGGAATGCAATAGGTCAGTTTTATCTAGAAGGATTCTTTTTCTGCAAAGAGAGAGAATATAAGACTTAGGCCAAAGTACAAGCACTCAGACCTATGAGGTCATTCAGTGCTGAAAGGAAAACTGTGAGTAAAGGAGGCTTGAAAGGTGTAACAGGAGGAAAACCTCGCAGTTGCACTGTGAAACAACTGTTGGGAGAGGATGGAAAGAAAGATGGAGGAAAGAGAATATGAACGGAGGTACAGCAAAAGGAATGAAAGGGGTTGCAGCTAGGGGCCGAAGGGTTTTCTGCAAAGGGAACGTAATTGGTCAGTTTATCTATAGGGATAATTTTGGACATATATATAAATCACACTTTTGTGTCTGCGCAGTACAATAGGTCGCCTTTATCACTGTAGCTCCAGATACTTGCTCCTGAAATTATCGAAAATAATTTTCTGTGGAGTTACAGGTCAGTTCATCGGAGTAGCTCCGATTACGTATCTATAATCATAGGTCAGTATAAATAGGTAACTCTAGAATATGCATCTCAAATTAATTTTTTGTCATTAACTGTAACTGAATATAGACTGAATAAACAAAGACTGATTGACTGGTCCGTTGGGGTCCGTAGAATGGAATTATCAAAAGGATAAAGAAAAACAAATGAAAAATATCATCCTATCCATAACCATTTCATTTTCAAATAGCATTTTTATTTAACAGTGAGTAACTAACCTCATTCTACTCAGTTTCGGTCGCCAACAAAAAATATTCAAATCTAAAGCATCAATTTATGTAACTCCGTCAGTCCCGAATACGGATAAAAGGGAAGGGGTGGGCGTACGTCAACGCCCATGCCTCGTCTGCTAAGGGTCACAATGAGACCTAAATGCCACAGGGTAAGGGAACTTCGCTATCACACGAGACTATCGACAATGTTCTCGCATCTGTAATCTGTATGTGTGTACAGCCTCGAAATGGAATACATACACTATTATCGTCAACCTATTTTTAGAAATACAGAATTCGCTGTCTCGTATTTCGGTATTCAAATATTATATTTAGTTCCCTTTCTTGAAGTTCGAAATCTCTCTACTTAACGAGGAGTGAAGAAGTTACTTATTCCCGTCTCGGTGATGGCATACAAGTTACTTGGCTAGAAGTTCAAAACTTCTCGAGAGTTAAGAAGTTATTCACTCGCCCTGTGATATCATTCACTTCAGGTATCCGAGACAAACGGACTTCAGAAGTTTTAAAGTTTAGTCTTCAAGAGTGAAAGAAATATTTTTATACAGGAATATGTAAGAGAGAGAGAGAGAGAGAGAGAGAGAGAGAGAGAGAGAGAGAGAGAGAGAGAATCCGTAAAGATAGGCAGTTTAGGTAGCAGCAGCAACAGCAAGATCATAGAGTGCCCCCCCGCCCTGCCCCTCGATGGCCCCACCAAACCCATACCCTAAGGGGGCGGGGTCTAGTGGCAGGAACTCGCCACTGTGTTACGCACACTGATGCCACCAGAGTTCGCCACCCTGCCCCCACCCCCGGGGCACCCAGACTTCTCCCCACCCCCTGGGACCCCGGACTCCCCCACCCCCACCTTTTCCCGCCCGTCGTACTCACCCAGAACTCGGCAGCATCCAACATCATGCTTGCTTGCCCTACTGCTCTGCCCACAACAGACACGGCCTACGGGGCAACATACCGGCTGCCGCTACTGCTTTGGGAAGGGGTAGGGGTCGCAGGGAGGGGGAGGGGCGGTTTAGGGAGGGAAGGGGCGTCGAGGGGGGACACGGTATAGAGGGAGGAACAGTGGTGGAGCATTACAGATGCCATCGAATTCTCCTCGCTAACCAACCTGCACTGACCACTCATTCACCTCAGCCTCTCTCTCTCTCTCTCTCTCTCTCTCTCTCTCTCTCTCTCTCTCTCTCTCTCTCTCTCTCTTTTCCTTTTCGTTTACTTATTCCTTTTCTCTAGGCATGTCGTTTTATATACCCCTGTCATTATTCCCTAAGGAATATTATTAATCTTTCTGTGACCATAACATCTCTGGGATATGATTTTCAAATATGACATGAGCTCTCAGGTAATTCACACATACATACATTTCTCTTCAAAAGGTCAGAACAGAACCAGTTGCCACGCAAAACGAGAAAGGGAAAAGGAAGAACAATGTAAGGAAAAAAGACAAAAAATTAAGTTCCACAATAAAGAGTTGGACAAAAACATTTGTTTTCTTGTTATTTAATCAAATTTACTCGTTTCTTTACACGTTACACTCTCTGCTTCACATTTACCACAAAATTTTTGCTGGTCACTCATTTTTGCCTGTTACTTGAAAGCCACATTCGTGAACTTCGTGTATTTCATTAATGGAAGACACGTTTCGAAATCCACCTGTGCAGGACTCACTATATTCTCAATTGTGTGAAGTTCACTATCAAGCCAACTTCTAATCTTCTTAGTGAATCAGCTCTTACACAATGACAATCATGATATAATTTACTTAAGCTTACTGATTTACACAAATATACAATGCAGATATATTATTATCATTACTTATAATGTGCTTAAACATCATGGAACAAATTAAAGATGCCACTGACTTGATAAATAGGTTTCCACTGAATAAAATACTCATTTGTGAAGGTTTTACATATGCTTATTTCCCAGAACGCTCTCTCTCTCTCTCTCTCTCTCTCTCTATTACATTTTCACTCTTCCAACATCTCGGAAAACTTTGGAATTCTCTTCCTCCCTATCTCTTTTCTTCCTGACTCTCAAGACTTTGTTCCTTCTTTCTTTGGCTCGGGCTGGAAAAGGGCAATAGATTGCCTGCAAAATTAACATCTTTTTTCTCTCTCTCTCTCTTTAAAGGAACATGTCTGCTTGAAGCCTCCTCTTCAGTTCATTCATGTAATGATTTGGGTGACGCAGTCTCGTTGGAATGTTTGCCTGTTTGTTTGTTGTTGTCTTTGGTAGAATAGAATACAGAATTAAGGCCAAATGCCAAGCGCTGGGACCTATGAGGTTATTCAGAGCTGACACGGAAATTGACATAAGAACGTCTGAAAGGTGTAACAGGAGGAAAACCTCGCAGTTGCTACCACAATCGTTAGAAGAGGGTGGAAAATACGATGGAAGAAAGAGATTATGAAAGGAGGTACAGTGAAAGGAATGAAAGGGGTTGCAGCTAGGGGCCTAACGAAGGGACGCTGCAAAGAACAAAGAGCCTTAAGTAATGCTTACAGTGCACCACATGAGGTGCAGTGATGGCACCACCTCCCCTCACCCAACCACGGGTTTTTGTTTTTGGTGTCATAACTGAACAGAGAGAGAGAGACGATGGTTATCACTAAGATGGCGACATTTGGGGAAATTCTGATCAAAGATTTTTTTACTCTCAAGTTCAACTTTATTTTCTTTCCTGCGAAATTGCTCTTGTTCACAGTTGTACTTTTTCGACTTTGAAGTGACTTCCTTCTTGGTTCCAAAACATATATTTTTTCTAGTTTTAAGTGAATTCCTTTATGGTTCCAAAAGGGCCCCCTCCTTTTTTTTGCTTTCTGACACCCGACTCTTTCTTCTCTTCATTTCAAGTAATGTTTCTTCCTTGTTGTTAGTAACCTTTACATGCATTTAAAAATCTTGTTGTTTCACATTTTTATTATCTTAAATGATATCAATGATCTTAATTTTTTTCAAATAGCTTCTTCTTTTTCTCCCGCCAAGTAAATGCATCGAAAAATTCAAATTTGGAAGTTACTCTTTTGCTTCCAAACAACTAATCCTTTCTGTTGATATAATTTTTCAACAAAATCGTTGAACACTTATTTTTAAAATCTCTTTTTAACTAATAGTATGTTTTATCTTCTGTTCCCTTTCATTTCCACAGAGCTCTTTCCTTCCTACTACAAAGCCAAACACATATATATATTTTTTTTACTTCCCATTTCTTACTTTCCTTCCCAATTTTTCTGTTCTATTTTTACCTCCACCCACTTCATCTTCTTCCTTTCTCAAGCAGCCTTTTCTCTCCTCCCTCCCCTCCTTTTCCTCCCAAATAGGGGAAGAGAGAGAGAGAGAGAGAGACAAAACCGCAAGCCCGTGAAGGGCCCCATTGCAGATGCAACACACATTCCTGGCATACAGCCACACACGCACGAGCAATCGAACCTGTGCCACACGCATGCGTAATCGAACCTGTGCCACACGCATTCATAAGCCAACCTGTACCACACGCATGCGTAATCCAACCTGTGCCACACGCATGCGCAATCAAACCTGTAACCTGTGCCACACGCATGCGTAATCCAACCTGTGCCACACGCATGCGCAATCGAACGTGTGCCATACGCATGCGCTATCAAACCTCTAACCTGTGCCACACGCATGCGCAATCCGTTACTACTACTACGATGTCATAAAAGACTCGGAATATCTCGGTGCATGCCAGCATTTTCGTTCTTTCGTACTTGTTGCCCTCAGAGAGAGAGAGAGAGAGAGAGAGAGAGAGAGAGAGAGAGAGAGAGAGAGAGAAACTTTGACGATAAGAAAGTTAAACTTATTCTCTGCATAATTCTTCTTTTAACTTTAGTGTTGCCCTTTTTTCAATGACTTCTAACCACTAAAACATACTGCTAATTTGTAGACATGTAACTGATATCATCATTGTTGTGTGTATATATATATATATATATATATATATATATATATATATATATATATATATATATATGTATATATATATATATATATATATATATATATATATATTATATATATATATACACACACTTTATGTACTGATGCTGTTCATTGGGAATCCTTACAAATAGTGCAAGTTCTTAAGTATTATTATGATTATCATTACAGCCGAAGTCTTTCTCTTCTCCAAAGGCTTTAAAAGATGTTGCCCTTCTGTTTCTAACAGTTCATACACCGGGATGAGGTTGCTAACCCCATAACCTGCCCAGTGGATGTGTCATGGGCTTGTGCGCTAACAGCGCCTGACTTTTCTTGGTGGTAACCCATCCGAGCACTGACAAGACCCAGTGTTGCTTAGCCAGCGTAGTAGAGAGAGAGAGAGAGAGAGAGAGAGAGAGAGAGAGAGAGAGAGAGAGAGAGAGAGAGAGAGAGTTTTTCAATTAGCCCATTTCATAAAAAAACACATGAGAGAGAATGAAAGAAAGTGGGTATACTACATCACAGTTTCTAAAACCAACACAGAAGAGAGAGAGAGAGAGAGAGAGAGAGAGAGAGAGAGAGAGAGAGAGAGAGAGAGAGTATCCTATCACAGGAGTCCTCCGGGCGATCTGTCTATCCCTTGAGACAATAATGATGGGTTTGGGAGTCCTTCATCTGCTACCGAACAGCATCCAAATAGATCCTTCGTAGGAAGAGAGATGATTCCTATACGAGTCTCCTCACAGGATCTCCGGGCCAACTGTTTTGAGGCTTCTCCTTACTTATGAGAGAGAGAGAGAGAGAGAGAGAGAGAGAGAGAGAGAGAGAGAGAGAGAGAGAGAGAGAGAGAGAGAGACACACACACATCTCAAAATTCTCAAGTAACCGAGCCTCCATAATTCCTCCTCCTCCTCCTCCCCCACCTCCTAGGCCTGATTGATAGGATCATCTGTCTAGCATTTCTGACAGAGGCCGGACGCCGTACCCAGCGGGTAGCGCAGAAATGCAGCTACCGCCGCAACCTGGTCTTTTAGTACCATTCCTGACAGCTACCTGTAAAAGATATTCCACTCTAATTACAGGTGGGGCGAATGAGGAATGGGCGCGGGCCTTGATTAGCTATCTATTATACCCAGTTGCAGGTACTGTATCTATAATAATGGCTTGTATTGTAAATCCCCGCGCAGGTTAACGAATGTGATCGGTGCGCCAAGGCAGAGGAGCGCGTTTGCACGCACGCAAGGCGTTTTTTTTTTTCTAAGAGTTGAACGAATGTATGCATGTACAAAAAAATGGACCCGAGAGCTTTCATTACACAGTTAGATACACATGAGCTTTTTATTTTAAATTAAAAGCGTCATGCCAATATACAAATGTAATTTTGTTTACATAAAAAAAGCTGTGTACGTTGCTGGACAAACCAAAGACTGGTGTTACATGGATATAAGCAATCGAGAAAAAACGGTTCTGAATTTTAAAATATTTTTTTATTTGTAAATAGACATTTTTTAAAAATAGACACACGAGGCATTAAAGCGTTCAGTGATTGCACGGGTGAACGCAACTTTCCTAAAATCTTCCACTAATTCCTTCTAAATATAGATACTTTCCAGGGTATATTAATTAACCCCTCTGCAGAAAGCTTCCACAATATTTAGCCACTTCTTTTCCTTACGCAAGAGACGTCAGCACTAAATCGAGCCCTCCTAAGAGGGGCTGGCAAACCAAAATATAATTCATTTGCATATAAAAACAAGTTGGTGAAGGAATGACCACCAAGGTTTCTGGAACAAAGTGAAAAGGGTAAAACGCTACATTTTGCATCTGTACTTGAGAGAAACGGACGAAGTTATATTTAACCCTTGCGAACATCTTTTTGCCGTTAACTCAGTCGAATCAAATGGTGGAAAAACTTTCCTACTTCTACGATTATAACAAGGAAAAAAAACAACGAATAGTAGACAGGGATAAACGCAGAGTAAAGGAAGAAGAGTGTAAAAGTATTAAGAAATAAGGCAGATAACCCCAGTGCTTCGACGCGTGCGTCCTCCATCCACCAAAATTGGAATGCCATTCGGTGTCCCTCTCCCATCCCTTCCCCTCCCCTCCCCTACCCCTCACATGGACACCGTCTCCCTTCCCTACCCTCCCCCCTTTCCTCAGCTAGAGCAGAAAAGTGCAAGGTGAGTACACTAATGTGAAACTCGTCATTGTAGCGAAGTATTTGCTATGCAAAGTAGGCGTGACGCTAAATTTGTACAGTAATGTTAACAAGGTTTTCTTTCCCTGCTCTCTCTCTCTCTCTCTCTCTCTCCTAATGTTATGTCAAGATTTAAGATTTAATGAAAAAAAAAGAGATAGGGAAGGGGCTTACATAATTATGCAAATGTGGCTTATATAATGAGTTTATAGAAGGTGCAAAAAGACTGAATTTGTAATGATTTCTTCTGAACGTGTGTGTGTGTGTGTATATATATATATATATATATATATATATATATATATATATATATATATATATATATATATATATTATATATAACTTGCTTCCGGTAACTGTTGAAAGTTAAAATTTTGCTTCACTAATTACGTGCATCCAAACTCATGTAGGTTCCAAGAACGGGGTGGGAGGAAGGAGAAGGAGGAGGGGAGGAGGAGGAGGAGGAGGAGGAGGAGGAACAAACCATGCGGGTCATGCAAGCAGTGATGGGTCATAATGAGGCCGGAAGCCAACAAAGCAAGAGAGAGGAAACCTTGCAAGATAAAATGTTAAGTTTGAAGCAATTCTTCTCTCGTGTTTACCTTCCGGATTCCGTGTTTACGGACATAAGCGCATCCAAATGAGCAAGGAAATCGCGAAGTTAAGAGGCGTTTGTCGGCTTAATATAAGAATGACAAAGAACACTTTCACTTTCCGAATGACAAAAAATATGCCCGTCTCATTTCTCAGGAAAATGGTGACAGGAAAACTTTGGTTTGGGCTCCCATAGCTGCTGGAGTTATGCCACGGTTGTTTTCCCTACTTAAAACACTTAGAATAGAATAGAATGTAGAATTTAGGCCATAGGCCAAGCGCTGGGACCTACGAGGTCATTCAGCGCTGAAACGGAAACTGATAGCAGAGAGGTTTGAAAGGTGTAACAGGAAGAAAACATCGCAGTTGCACTTTGAAACAATTGTTAAGAGAGGGTTGAGGAAAGTAAGACGGAAGAAAGAGAATGCTTGTAACACTTAAATTTGACCAGGAATGAGTGAGTGAGTGAGACTTGCTGTCCATATGAACGTTTATGAATGACAGTTAATACTGGGGCTTATATCTGAATGGTTTCCTGATTAAGTACACAAAAGGACAGACAAACCAGAGAGAGAGAGAGAGAGAGAGAGAGAGAGAGAGAGAGAGAGAGAGAGAGAGAGAGAGAGAATTTAACAAAATGCCTCCATAAATTATTCACTTTTACCGACAGTTTTCCTACAACCAAAACTAATTCTCTCTCTCTCTCTCTCTCTCTCTCTTTCTCTCTCTCTCTCTCTTCTTTAAATCTATTTCTCTGCGGACCCATATACCTATAATCAACCATGAATCTGAGACATTATAGAGCGTGGCCCCATAAAACATCTGGATCAGGTGGCAGAGAGAGAGAGAGAGAGAGAGAGAGAGAGAGAGAGAGAGAGAGAGAGAGAGAGAGAGAGAGAGAGGATAGCACAGCCATCTGTTGATATGAAATCAACATGCAAAAGACACCTCCCGCGTATCAGTCTAATCGCACGGCTACATCAGGCTCAAATTATGCAGTAAAGAAGCAGCCACGTGTTAAGTGCTCATTCAGCTGGTCGCATACCATAGTATAGCTTGCCTGCGCGCGCACGCGAACACACACATACGCACACTCACACCACACCTCCAGCGACAATCGAAGCAGCCTTACTTTAACCAAAGGTCTAATAACTGAAACATATCGATCGTCGGATATTTGAAACTGTCGAGAATTTTAATTCTGACATTCAAAATACGATTTAAAAACTGCATTACAGTCATTCCTGGATGACTTTTATAACGGAAAAACAGACGAAGTTTTATTAATGTAATTTTTTTTTTTACGTTCAATCATCAACAGAGTTATTTCTTTTCTTGGACACACACGAAGGGTTAATGTTAATTTTTTTTTTAACGTTCATTCATCAACCGAGCGATTTCTTTTCTTGGAAACAGACGAAGGGTTAATGTAATTCGTTCTTTTTTTGTTACGTTCAATCATCAACCGAGTGATTTCTTTTCTTGAAAATAAACGGAGGGTTAATGTAATTTTTTTTACGTTCAGTCATCAACCGAGTGATTTCTTTTCTTGAAAAAACAGACGAAGGGCTAATGTTATTCGTTTTTTTATGTTTAATTATCAACCGAGTGATTTCTTTCTTGGAGTTAATGTAATTCGTTTTTTTTACGTTCAGTTATCAACCGAGTGATTTCTTTCTTGGAAACAGACGACGGGTTAATGTAATTCTTTATTTTTTTTTTTACGTTCAATCATCAACCGAGTGATTTCTTTTCTTGGAAATAGACGAAGGGTTAATGTAATTCTTTTTTTTTTGTTTTGTTTTGTTCCGTTCAGTCATCAACCGAGTGATCTCTTTTCTTGGAAACAGACGAAGGGTTAAAGTGATTTTTTTTTTTTTGTTACGTTCAATCATCAACCGAGTGATTTCTTTTTTGTCACATCGGCAAACATTTAATCTACCTCCTCGATCAACCTATTTATTATCTCCCTTCTAAACAAACTGATTTTATATCTTGTATTTTTTCGTTCTCTAATGGCGAGATCATATTCGCTATCTGACACAATTTTTGTATTAATGTTTTATATATTAACAGTGATGGTACGATGATCTTCACTCTATTCAATCATTGTTTTTTGAAATCAGTCTCTTTAATGCATATAATGTGTGTGTATATATATATATATATATATATATATATATATATATATATATATATATATATATATATATATACATATATATACAGTTATTCCGACTCAGGCCCCACACAGGAAGGAACAATACAATAAAAAAAAATTTAGATACACGAGATAAAAAACAATAGTATACATTTACCTACTAAGAAAATACTATTCATCGCTAATATCATACTTTGAAATACTAAATTTGAAACCAGGCCTTTAAGGAAACGTGGGACACACACAAGCGCAAAATGGATATCCAACAGGTGTATCTATTAATCCATAGCTGGATATTGTACTGATAAGAACATACAAGAATATAAATTAGATTTGGAAAAGCAAGAAAATTATTCCTTACGCCTTCCGACTTTTTCTATTTTTTCCCGTGGCGTAACCCACGAGAAGTTTTTTTTTTTTATCTATATTCGAAAAAGGCCGGTTCTAAACGCGAAGACAATGGTCCCAAAATATCAAGAGCTACTGCAATTTGCAACAAGCCTCTGCAGTCCGGTGCAAGACGCAAGTTGGTCATAGTAAAGCCCTGAACGGCCAGAAAAAATAGGAAAAGATATTTGTGTTGTAATAATAATAATAATAATAATAATAATAATAATAATAATAATAATAATAATAAAAATAAAGATTGGTTGTATTCATAAACTTGGCTGAAACTCGCAACAGGTTAACTTCATTGTCACCCTTCAATGACTTTCGCCTGGTTTGCGAATTAGAAGTGAGGGAAAATTTGGTATTTTTACTTTGGTTCTTAATTCTCAAGTGTGCAAATTTGTTTCTGTGTGTTCGTATGTGTGTCTCTTTGTGGTGGATGGGGAGGGGAGGGTTGGGGAGGAGTGAAAGGGAAGAAGGGTAAGAAAAAGGTGGTGGCGGCCGGTGGTAGTGGCGTAGCTATTCCCTCCCTCGACCAGAGAGAGAGAGAGAGAGAGAGAGAGAGAGAGAGAGAGAGAGAATAGCAGAAGAGATTGGAGGCTGGAGAGCGAAGGAGACGCTGAGGTATGCGAGCTGGGTCTAGCATCCTACCACCCCTCCCCACCTCTACCCCCACGCACATGGAGGATGATATAGCCCTCCCCTCCCCTTAAACAATCCTTCCCCCTCCCCCCATCCTCCCCTGAGTCCATCTACATCGGCCGTCATTCTCTACCATTCATTTTTTTCGATGATGATCGCTCAGACATTTAGTTTTGAATAAGGAAAAGGGCGTCATATTATGACTCGGCCGAAATTAGCGCCGGTCAAGTGCAGGGGGAGGCACAGAGAGAGAGAGAGAGAGAGAGAGAGAGAGAGAGAGAGAGAGAGAGATTAAGATTTCCGAGGATCCGAAGCAGATGGACAGAGATGACATGCCCTCATCTCGGTGACCACAAGAATGCCAATGTCAAAATCACGGCCTTTCGCCACGGGGCTCTTTCAGCTCTCTTTTATCACATCGCCGGGGCAGCACAGTACATGCCCGAAGACCTGAGGCACATGCCCCACGACCTACAGAACATGCCTGGTGACCGGAGCACATGCCCGACGACCTGGGACACATGAACAGTGAGCTGGGGCACATGCTTGATGACCAGGTCCACATATCAAATGACAAGGGGCATATATCCGACGACCTGTGTCACACACCTGATGACTAGGACACGTGCCTGATGACCTGGATCATGCACTCAGTGACCTGGGCACATGCTTGTTGACCTGGGGCGTATACTTAATGACCTGGACACATGTTTGCAGGCCTAGGGCATTTGCTTGATAACCTAGACCTGGGGCACACACTCAATGACCTGTGGCACAATCCTGGTGACCAAAGCACAAGCCCAAGATCCTGGGTCATATGAGGTGACCTGAGGCAACTGGTGGGTGACCTAGCGCACATACAAATGGCAAGGAGCACGTTCTCAATGACCTGGCAAGCCATGCTCGATAACTTTCGCACATAATCAAAGACCTGGACACATGTTCAAGGACTTGGCGCACTGAAAACTGCGTACGGTGAACTGATAAAACCAAAAATATACAAAAATTATGAAAACAGTGAGCAATCTAAATAAGCAGAGGGGCTAGATGAAAAAAATAAATGTAAACATCACTTTACATCACAGCTTAAATACTGATATAAACACAAAACTTATGCCAATGTGAACCTCACAAAATGGACGCATATGTCGTAGTACGTATGTATGTGTGTATATATGTGTATATGTATATATATATATATATATATATATATATATATATATATATATATATATATATATATTGGTCCCAACTCCAGTCAGATAATTAAATGCCTTACAAGGAATAGCTTTGCAGCCACACACAGTAGAAAAATATCACAGAATGTCAAGAAAAACATAAATAAAAGGGAAACAGTCTACCAAACTAAGTATCATGTTAAGATTCTGTCTAGGAAACTACGTCACAGTGTCAAGGGCAATCTATTAAAGCAATATACAAAGAACGAGTTAAAATAATGTCCACCTGTCCATTCCAGCGTGTGCCAAATTGTATACACAAAATTATTTAAAAGGGGTATTTTTAAGTGTAGATATTTTTTTTAAGGGAGTTTTTTTTTTACTGTAATTCGCATTTTCGTTGTTCATTACTTGACTATTGTTTCCATTCATAAACATTCAAGATCGTTTTCTTTATTATTATCATAATCTCGTCCCCTGTTCTTATGGTGCTTCATATTTATCGATGTTTCCAATGTTTCTAAAACTACCTGAGAGAGAGAGAGAGAGAGAGAGAGAGAGAGAGAGAGAGAGAGAGAGAGAGAGAGAGAGAGAGAGAGAGAGTTATAAATGTGCTAGCTAGACACCCAGTTCTGTAATACTACCCGCTTTTTCTCCTTCGTCCTTATGGCCTTCTATCTTCTTTTCCTTCTCCCTCAACCATTACTTCTCCACCTCCATCTCTTCCTACACTTCTTCAGAGAGAGAGAGAGAGAGAGAGAGAGAGAGAGAGAGAGAGAGAGAGAGAGAGAGAGAGAGAGAAACTGCTAGCAGGCCATGAATGTACCAGCCACCCACCCAAGTCTCTTTATCTTCTCATATTCTTCTCTCTCTCTTCTTACTTTCGTCCTCCCATTTCCTCCTATCCATGTCTCGCTTCTTCCTCATCTCCATTTCCTCTTCTTCTTCTTCTTCTTCTTCTTCTTCTTCTCTTCTTCTTCTTCTTCTTCTTCTTCTTCTTCTATAGAGCTAAAACCAGGAGACCATGAATATCCCAGCAATCCACACACTTCTATCTTCTACTATTCCCAGTTCTTTTTCTCCCTCCTACTCTTCCAACTTCTTCTACTCCTCCTCCTCCTCCTCCACGTCCTGCAGGGAGTGTAAGTTAGGCAGTAGAGCACAACATCCAACCCCAACCCTTCATCATATTTGATAACGATCGCACAGAAGCAGTGAAATATGTCCGGGGGCAAGAACACGCCGAGGAAACACCTTGGACTGGTGCTGGTCGTGGTACCAGGCCAGCCAGCACGATGGTATTTTGCTGCTACCAGGAGCAGAAAACAGAGAGAGAGAGAGAGAGAGAGAGAGAGAGAGAGAGAGAGAGAGAGAGAGAGAGAGAGAGAGAGGTTTACCACAGCACAACAGAGAAGGAAAAGGAGAGTGAATGCTGCAATAAAGCGGAGAGAGAGAGTGAATGCTGCAATAAAGTGGGAGAGAGAGAGAGAGAGAGAGAGAGAGAGAGAGAGAGAGAGAGAGAGAGAGAGAGAGAGAGAGAGATTTACCACTGCACAACAGAGAAGGAAAAGGAGAGCTGAAGAGAGCAAGAGAAAGTGGAGAGAGAGAGAGAGAGAGAGAGAGAGAGAGAGAGAGAGAGAGAGAGAGAGATTTACCACTGCACAACAGAGAAGGAAAATGGAGAGTGAATGCTGCAATAAAGCGGAGAGAGAGAGAGAGAGAGAGAGAGAGAGAGAGAGAGAGAGAGAGAGAGAGAGAGAGAGAGAGAGAGGGATTACCACACAGCACAACAGAGAAGGAAAATGAGAGTGAATGCTGCAAATGAAGTGAGAGAGAGAGAGAGAGAGAGAGAGAGAGAGAGAGAGAGAGAGAGAGAGAGAGAGAGAGAGAGAGCGTTTAACCCGCAGTAGAGCAGAGGCTTGTAGGTAGCGACCGTCTCCATGTACTGGCTGGAACCATCACCTCTGGTATATATACACCTGCGATCCTCAAGTATCCTGCTACACAGGTACGCACACTCCGCCCCTCACCGCAATCACCGTCATGAATGCTACTCAAAATACCGCAAATATTCTCTCAAAGATAAATTACTAAGAGTATATCATATACTCTTTATATCTTTTTTTTTTACAAGTACCGCAAAAATTCTTTAACTCGCGACTACAGCTACCGCAAATATTCTGTCAAAATTAAATTACTAAGAGTATATCATATACTTTTTACATCTTTGCCGTTAGAAGTAACGTAAACATTCTTTTTATTTTTAATTAAAGCTACCACAGAAACATTTTTTTCAATAAAACTATTGCAAAAAATTTTTCATTAAACTACCGCAAACAATAATTCTTTTTTTTTTTTTATTAAAACTTCCGCAAATCATTTTCAATATCATTTATGGTAACATGGAAGACACTAAAATTCCGCATCAATATGTTTTATTTTTAGTCGAAGGTCGATGGGCAAAGTAATTCATTCATCTCGAGACCAAAAAATGAGACGAAAAAAAGACTGCCCCTTGAACAAGTGAAGGCTATATGTGCGAGGAAAAACGAAAGCAGGAAGATCATTTATAATTTACGCAACTTTTAAAGGATTTGTAGATATTACCGTTATTTCTGGGCCATTCGAAACGGTAAAAAAAGGAACAGTTGATGTTACCGTTATATGTAACCATAAATTTTAAGTTCTATTTTGCAATACTGATGAAATGACCAAATTGTAACTCTGGGAAGACACTTCTTGTATTTACAATAATAATAATAATAATAATAATAATAATAATAATAATAATAATAATAATGGGAAGACACTTATTGTATTTACAGTAATAATCATCATCATTATCATCATCATCATAATGGGAAGACACTTACTATATTTACAATAATAATAATAATTATAATAATAATAATAATAATTACAGAACACTGGCATCCCTTAACGCATTTTGTACGAAACCTTATTTGTAAGTGAAAGATCCAACCAGTTGCGTGTGTGTGTGTGTGTGCGCAGGAATAAAAAGAATGTCTACCCTAACTCTTACATACTGACACACATGAACAAACTTACATGTGTACACAAAACTATTCTTCACTTACATACGAGACAAAAAGAAAAAGCCGCACATCTTGCGTCAAAGAGCTACGCATACCATCTCTCTCTCTCTCTCTCTCTCTCTCTCTCTCTCTCTCTCTCTCTCTCTCTCTCTCTCTCTCTCCTTCGTCTAAATTATGCAGACATTTTAAACTCCGGTGAGCCATCTGTTGCTAATTATCGGCAAGAACAAATTAAACTAATTGTGAGGCTCGCCACATAAAACGGAAACAGGTTTGATCTCATTTCAATTGTCAATACTCCCACGTCATCGTCAGCTTCATCCGACCATCAACTACTGATCTCACTCTCATGGCTACTACCAGGAGGACCAAGGTGGTGGAGAGAGAGAGAGAGAGAGAGAGAGAGAGAGAGAGAGAGAGAGAGAGAGAGAGGGTGAGAGAGGTGGACAGAAACAGGTGAACTGAGAGACAGAGAGAGAGAGAGAGAGAGAGAGAGAGAGAGAGAGAGAGAGAGAGAGAGAGAAAAGATAACTGAATACAGGTGAGTACGAGGAGAGAGAGAGAGAGAGAGAGAGAGAGAGAGAGAGAGAGAGAGATGGTGAAAAATGGATAAAACTGAATACAGGGAAATGGAGAGAGAGAGGAGAGATGAGAGAGAGAGAGAGAGAGAGAGAGAGAGGTGGCGATAAAAGATGGACTGAATACAGGTGAGTACGAGAGAGAGAGAGAGAGAGAGAGAGAGAGAGAGAGAGAGAGAGATAACAAATGGACAAAACTGAAAGGGAAATGGTGGTTGGGAACAGCAAAAGGAATAAAAGAAGGAATGAGAGAATGTGGAAGGGAAATGGAGGAGAGAGGCAGACGAGGAGATATAGGGAGTTATAAGAGAGGAAAGTGAGGATAAAGAAGGAAATGAGGAGCTGAGCCAAGGGGGAAAATGTGTGACTTAAAAGAAAGGAAAAAAGAGGAGAGAATAAAAAATGGGTGATATAATAAGAGGAAGAGGAGATTAGATAAATAAGATATAATAAATGGGGAAGGTATGTGAGCGGAAAGAGGGGGGGAGGTAATAAAGGAGGGGGGAGGGTAAAGGGAAGATGAAATGTGCAATAAGCTAGGTTGTGTGACGCCAGTTTTCATAGACATGAATCAATCAATCAATCGTGCGAGAGGTAATGCGACATAACGAGGCCTGTATGTCAACAAGTAAGTAATGAAAAAACATCTAGAGTTTCTTTATTACTCAATGATAACTCTCTAAACATTTCCGGGATCAAAACTTCCCAGCCCGACAGATTTACTTCCCAGAACCGTACGCATGCGCGGGTGCGCAATCGCCTTTTGCGTAAGCATTACTAAATTGCTCGTCAATTACCCAAAACCTTAGGCAAGGACCAATTTCCTATAGCAGATACCGACCGCCGCCCAAGTCACAGAGTCCCCCGCCCACACGCCCCTAAAAATGTTTCTGAGAATTTTTGTAGTTCGAGGGAAAAACGTGTAATCTGAAAAGAAAATTCATGAAACTATCTCTCTCTCTCTCTCTCTCTCTCTCTCTCTCTCTCTCTCTCTCCTGAAGTCTCATGACTATTTCTTGGTACAAAATGTATCGTAGTATTCCGAAGTACAAATCTCCAACTGTCAGTCTGTTTGTCAGTGGCTAAAAGTAATGACTGAATCTGTTCCAAATTATTTATCCGTTATTTCGATATTGCTTCAGTGGCTGAGAATTATCAATATTACAAGACATTTAAACTAATCTCACAAAACAAGCAGATAATTCGAGCTATTAATCATCCAACTGAAACGTTTTATTTTTATATACAAAATATCAATATAAGATTGTTGACTATATCATTTAAATGTGTTACCACGCCTGTTACAAAACTGAAAAACTAGGAAATATAGATCTTAAATAAAACCACACAGATCAATCTGTACTACAAAGTCAGCTTTCCAATCATATAAAAGTCTAGAAAGTTTACACCTTGAAAAAATAACACCGTACATAAAACACCTAGGTCTTATCGTACTGAAAAAAAAGTCACGTCTTGGAGCCATGTTATTCAGAAATAAACTACAATTAACAATCTATAGGTCAGTTCACGAAACAAAAAGTTAAAAATTTTGGAAAAACGCTATGCATGCGTGCCCCTGATTAAATTTCAAAACAAACATCTGGTCAAATTTCCACAAATAAAATTGTCGGGAATTTTGGGGTCAAACACCATACAGAAAGTCTATATTCGGTGCCAATTCGGACTTCGAGGTTTGGTCCAGGGACTTTTAGACGACCCAGGTGAGTTTGTTCAACTAGGGAGATCTAGACAGCCCAGGAGTTTTAGACAGTCAGGGAAGTTTAGACTAACTGTTCACTAAGTTACAATGGGTAAAAAAAAAAAAAAGTCGATTTCTTTCTTCATCACAACCTTTCTCTGCCCTACAAATAACGAAAGGGACAAGAATAACTTCTGAAAAATGCGACAACACTCGCCGGACACCACGTGCCATTTTTCAGGGGGCATAAATTTCCACGAGAAACTGCTGAAGCAGGAAGTGGTTGGAATTCTGCAACGAGAGATATGAAGGCTAAACCAAACGTTTCGCTAATACCCGAAAATCATTAAGGTTTCGGAAAGCTTAGGGGGGAGGGGAATGAGGGTAAGGGGGAGGTTTGGGGGGTAGATGCAGAGGGCATGCCTGGAGTCCATGGGCCTGCCGACTCTCATCTGCTGCTCCTGCTGGTGGTGGTACCACCTGACCAATTGCGGGCCGGGACGGGAGAGCAGGTACGGTTTGACCAGGAGCCAACATACACAAACGCACATACACGCACATACACACACGCAGACATTATCCCGGATCTCTACAAACTTAAATCATAAATCTTTACACAATGTAACAAAAAAGTAAAAAAAAAAAAAAAATTCGGTACTATGGAGGAAGTACAGTTAAAAATCCAGATGCCCTCTATACACTGCTCAGTTTTGGGCACTTTTATTAAAAACCTTAGTCACCATCGTCTTTCACTGAGAGAGAGAGAGAGAGAGAGAGAGAGAGAGAGAGAGAGAGAGAGAGAGAGAGAGAGAGAGAGAGAGTAACGGTTTTAAACAATCAGTATATACTCGCATATACATATATATATATGTATATGTGTGTGTGTGTACATATCATGAAATCCCCCCAATCTTTGCCTAGGATTCGAACCTGAGGACCCAGGAGGATGGGTATGCTTCATGCCAGTGGGCCTCTGCCGACCTAAGTTGTGAATTATGAACCTAGGAGTTAGTCGACTATAGTCGGTCACAGCCAGGGTGGATAAGTGTGTGTATGGGCTGGCAATATTTACTTTAAAAATACTGAGAACCGGAAGGCTAACATTTTCTGGAACCAAATCCACGATGAATAAAAGTCTAAGATAAAAACATGATTGCTACACGATCCAGAAAAGAGAACATTAAATAATGACTATTTGTGCATTAGCATATACACACACGTAGATACCCGCCCAACCAAAACACACCTAATGTTACACATGTTGCATAAGAACTTGAACAGATTTTTTTTAACAACCTGCAACGGATCTCGACCACAACTCTACGGTATTTGAGAGCCATGTTTGAAAGCCTGAAACCCAGACACTGGAACGAAATATATGGACGCAAAACATCTTGCCTTTCCAATGAAACGAACTACCTGTCCTTATCTAGTTCAGGTCGAATATAATCATTTTAAACAAACGGACGACGAAGAAAAGAAGGGTTCATCCTAATGAAAGCTGCAGGCATCACTGAAAATGGGAGAGAAACGAATTTTTCTATAGCTTGCAGTTAAGCGATAGACATTTCACCAGATTAGGCGATCAGAGGATTGTTGACTTACATAGAGTACGCAGCAGAAGAGGCCTGCTGTCGGGTGTTACTCGGCAGCCTGAGAGAAGAATGTTTCTGCTCGAGTTCAAGAGAACGTTGCTTTTAAAAGTACCTATACAAATGGCAGACGGATCACTACCGCAATGGAGAGAGAGAGAGAGAGAGAGAGAGAGAGAGAGAGAGCACTGTCAATAACTAAATAAATTGCGGTCAAATTCTTATTTTCTTCTACAGATAGCATAACAGATGCATTCAGGAATCCTTTGCGTTTCCCTAACCACATCAATAAAGTCAGTTCTCTCTCTCTCTCTCTCTCTCTCTCTCTCTCTCTCTCTCTCTCTCTCTCTCTCTCCTCTCATTTGTGGAATACAGACGAGATGTACGATCGAAATAATTTCAAAATCAAGGCTCAGAAGAACAACATCAAACCCTAATCTAGCCCAGGCTT
Source organism: Macrobrachium rosenbergii (assembly GCF_040412425.1). Lineage (NCBI taxonomy): Eukaryota > Metazoa > Arthropoda > Malacostraca > Decapoda > Palaemonidae > Macrobrachium > Macrobrachium rosenbergii. The sequence goes on along the minus strand of NC_089770.1, from coordinate 9,113,780 downwards.
GAATGTCCAAGAAATGCAAGATTACGTGCAAGATAGAAGTGAATGGTGCACTAAGTTTAGTGGGTCTATGTCGCTGCTGATGAGTCTTCTGTAGATAAATGTGGAGGTGTTAATGTATGTTGTTGAAATCAAGTTTTTACGTACGAATGTGACTGATTGTAGTGTTTTATTTTTCTCTGAAGCCACACCTTGTTAAAGTACAAGGCTCTTAGCTGAAAAAATCTGAATATACAGATATAACAGAGAGAGAGAGAGAGAGAGAGAGAGAGAGAGAGAGAGAGAGAGAGAGAGAGAGAGAGAGAGGAATACATGCAAGTGAAAATATTTTCCTGAAATTAAGCTATTTGAATTTTTGTATATCAATAAAAACGCCTGCGACCTTTTAAGCAACATTTTATGTGCATTTCTCGATTTCATGAGCAAGTGGTGTGCATACGTTGACAAAAAAGACAAAGAAAAACATACACAGAATCAACACTCACATATTTATATCTATCTATCTATCTATCTATCTATCTATCTATCTATCTATATATGTATATATATATATATATATATATATATATATATATATATATATATATATATATATACATATATACACACACACACACACATATATATATATATATATATATATATATATATATATATATATATATATATATATATATATATATATATATATACGTTTCATTTGCAGTGCTGATTATTGTAAGGAATCTAATGATAAATATATCGAAACAAAAGAGAAAGAATAATAAAAGTAAAAAAATTATAATACAAGGAAGAGCAGAGGAATCTCAGGATAGGGATGCCGGTAGGATATGAGAGAGAGAGAGAGAGAGAGAGAGAGAGAGAGAGAGAGAGAGAGAGAGAGAGAGAGAGAGTACTACAGGTGCAACGGATGGAAGGAAGCAGACGCGTGACCACGGTAACATGGCTATAGCCAACCACGCCTCACATTCATCCTCAACATAACGAACTTCAATGGACTCTCCCTTATTCTCCCCCTACCCCCCTTATTTTATCTCCAACGATGACTTCCACCCTTCCTCTCCCACTCTACCCTTGCTTATCCTGCTTCATCGCCAACGATTCCTTCTACCGTTTATTTTGTATTTTGAGTTCATACTCCAACAATCTTTTCTTTTGTCTTCAACAACTATTTCTTCTCCTCCTTCAATAATGCTTTCTTCTTCTCCAACTCTTTTAATTCCAAAAATTCCTTCTTCCCAACCACTTCCTCTCCTCCCCCTTTCAGCAACTCTTTATTTTCTTCCAGTTCTTCCTTCACCTCCAACACTTTTTTTTCTCTCAATTTTTTTTTCGTCTACCTCCAACAACCCCTCCCATTTACCCTCGCCTCCACCTCTAACAATTTCTTCTTCACCAACTCAACGGACTTATTCCTCCTCCTCCTCCTCCTCCTCCTTTTTCCATCCTTTATCTACCCTTCTCATACACAATCACCTTTCCATCCATACTTCCCTTCCCTGCACCCGTTCCTCAGTCATCTTCTAAAATCTTTGGTCTCTCTTACCCATGTTCGAACCTTAACTGATGGAAAAATATATGTTGGCGCCGCACTCAAAGCGGTCAGTGGTTTCTATGGTGAGTATTTGTATTTGCAGTTCCTCTGATAACCAACGATATACGAATTTTAGCTTTTTATTCATTTCTTTTTTATTTCTTTCTTTATTATCTACAATGATTTATATCTTTTAAGATGGCAAAAGTATAAATAACTAATATAAACATACATTTTAGATTTATATATAGATATATATTCATATATATATATATATATATATATATATATATATATATATATATATATATATATATATACATATAGACATCATATCCATGAAAGTACTCTGTCGAAAACGAGAGAGAGAGAGAGAGAGAGAGAGAGAGAGAGAGAGAGAGAGAGAGAGAGAGAGAGAGAGAGAGCATTAAAACCGAACAATGGCTTCACGACAGTTTTAGTAGCCCATAAATGTAATGAAGACAATTTATAATCGATAGTCAATTCATCTCTGTGTCGCAGCGGACGGTCCAAGGGAACACAAGGCAACACCACCAGGAGCTCGCAAGGGCGAAAGTCTTAGGGTAGGACCGTGTTCCAGGCGACCCTAAGGACGAGTGTAGGTTACTTCCTTGATGACTTCGAGTCCCTATCTTTTACGCGCTGTCTGGTTCCCTTGTAATTAAAAACAAAAAACGCACACTGCCGCTCCGCGGCTGCTACCGACGGACGTAGTGGACGTAGCGTTAAGGCCAAGCGCTAAGCTCGTCTCCTCATGCCAAATATGGACTTTGTTCCAGGGATTCTCTCTCTCTCTCTCTCTCTCTCTCTCTCTCTCTCTTTGTGTATGCTAATTTATAAGGCAGCGTAAGTCTTACATATATACATCATACACATGTGTATATAAATCTTACATATATACAGCATACATTTGTACACGCGCATACATACATTAATAAATACACACATATACATACATATATAATATATATATATATATAAATATATATATATATATATATATACTATAAATATAATATATAAATAAAATCTCTTCATGAAAGATATGAAAGAGAGAGAGAGAGACTCGAAAGAAACCTAGCATGAGAGAGAGAGAGAGAGAGAGAGAGAGAGTACTGTCACTTCATTAAAGTAACAATCAACCAATACTCTTAAGCCCTACTCAGTACTCACCTCAAAAGAAAGCTCGCCGATGTTGGACCACTGGAAATTGGAGATCAGTTTTCGGGAAGTAGTCGGAGACCCTCCCATGTCGTCCTGGGAAGGAGAAATAATAATAATAATAATAATAATAATAATAATAATAATAATAATAATAATAATAATGAGTAATTTGCTTCATATAGTAAGCAAATTACAAGAAAAAAATTGACAGTATTGTATAACTTACGGAATAGTTGCGCCCAAAATCGACTCACTGTCTCTGGAACTCCCTGTTTTCCTACGTGTTCCTAAAACTTAGGTGATGCTTCAGTCTACAATGATATCTTCGAAAATTTGATTTTGCCCTAATGAGATTAGATTTACCACGCCGAGGCCTTCTTATGTTTCATTATACGATATGATGCGATATGATGCAATATTTTTTACGAAGTACTGATCAGTCAAAAGCTATTTATCTTATTCTCAATCTCTCTCCAAAGCAACGGCGACCCACATACTTGAATAACAACCAGGTACATAATCCAATGCTTAGTTAAAAAGACACGTACAGGACTTTCAGAAAAATGCGATCGTACCTTGCCTTTCCTCGACCCGTTCGGGGATCTGATTGAGAGAGAGAGAGAGAGAGAGAGAGAGAGAGAGAGAGAGAGAGAGAGAGAGAGAGAGAGAGAGAGAGAGTCAAATTTATTATCCTATTTTACGTTGCCATCCTTACGAGGAACGGAAAACAAAAAAAGATAATTCTAACCACCCATTAAATTCCGGACTTATAGAGACTCCCGTCACGTAAAAACGCCATTGATCATCATGAATTTAAATTCAAATAGTGAAGTCCACCATGAAATGGACGAGAAGAATATATCAATTTGATTTTTATATATATAAAAAGGAAGACCTGCCTGTGCTGAATACAAAGGCTACTTTAAAATCCAGCTGTGACAAAAGAATTCATCGACTGAGAACGGTAGCTTAAATACAAATCGAAAAGCCGATTATGATAAAAAAGTTATTTAAAAAAAACCGATTGTGAAAAAAAGGATCACGTCTGAAAACAAGTTTTTTTTTTATTAATTAAACATCTCTTGTAAAAAAAATAAGCTAATAGGAAGATCAAAACCGTGTAAAAACTCTTTCTGAAAACTGATAATCTACCAAGGCACAAGATCACTTTCTTATGAGGCGTTGAAATCCCCTATAAGAATTTCAACAAAAAAAGGACTCCAGATACTTTCATGGTCTGGTGTCATTTTTGTTAAAAATAACAAATATAATAAAAAGCATTTTATTCTGGTACAGTATTATTAAAATCATGGGAATGTCTAGTCAGGCAAGTGAAATACCAAAAGCGGTAGAGGAAATGTACAGTATTAATTTCGTTATGTAAAAACTCAGTTTCAAAATACATAAAAAATATCTTGCTGGTTGGTAAATAACAAACATACACAGAAATCTGAATAAACGAAATCTGTGACGATATGAAACTAAATCTATATTAAAAATACATGGAAATATCCATTCCCGTAAAGGGAATAAAGTTACGTTAAAAATACATGAACAAATTATATTCTCTTTTAGATTAAACCTCACAAACACTAATACATGGGGTTTCGTTGACTCATTAAAACCAATGATACTTTATAATACAAAGAGCATCTTATACAGAGAAAAAGCATCCATGTACAACACAGCCACAAGGCTAAAATCCCTTTCACTTCCTACTGCCTTTTTTCCGTACGTCTGACGCGTGCAATGAAATAAGGCATCCCCTACCGACGGCCTCCCAACAAAAAAAAAAAGAAGAAGAGAGAGAAATATATTATGAACTAATTCACTGCTGCGCCTTCCTTCTTCCTTATCTGCCAGCATCATCTTACCTCATACAATTCGACGCCCTTGGCGCAGATGGCCATAGCCACCTGCGGCGTCGGCTCCTGCTTCTTGCATCGCAGGCGGTACAGGTGGAGATTGTGGGGAGCCTCCTGCTGCGACGCCTCGCGGATGTAATGCGCTTGGGCCTCGGCCCGCGTCAGACCCAGGTTGTCTCGGTGCAGGAGCGGGACGTTTTCCATGATGTACGGCACCCCCACCCGCTCCACCAGCTGCAATGAAAGGCGTAGCTTTGATTGGCGTGTGTAATTCGATATTATCTAAAGAATCCCAAAGTAACGTTGACTGGCGTGTGTAATTCGTTATTATCTAATGAATCCCAAAGTAACATTGATTGGCGTCTGTAATTCGGTATTATCTAAAGAATCCCAAAGTAACATTGACTGGCGTGTGTAATTCGTTATTATCTAAAGAATCCCAAAGTAACATTGACTGGTATGTGCAATCCGTTATTATCTAAAGAATCCCAAAGTAACATTGACTGGTATGTGTAATTCGTTATTATCTAAAGAATCCCAAAGTGACGTTGACTGGCGTGTGTAATTCGTTATTATCTAATGAATCCCTGGCAAATTGACGTTGATTGTAACATTGATTGGCGTCTGTAATTCGTTTATTATCTAAAGAATCCCAAAGAACATTGACTGGTATGTGTAATTCGTAAAGAATAAAGTAACATTGATTGGCGTCTGTAATTCGTTATTATCTAAAGAATCCTAAAGTAACGTTGACTGAATTCCCTAAAGAATAAAGTAACGTTGATTGATTGGAATCCCAAAGTAACATTGACTCTGTGTAATTCGTTATTATCTAAAGAATCCCAAAGTAACATTGATTGGTAGCTGTATTATCTAAAGAATAAAGTTCGTTATTGATATTATCTAAAGAATCCCAAAGTAACATTGACTGGCGTGTAACTCGTAATTCGAACTCAAAGTTATTATCTAAAGAATCCCAAAGTAACGGTTGGCGTGAATTCTGAATCCTAAAGTAACATTGACGTGTGTAATTCGTTATTATCCCAAAGTAATTGGCGTGTGTAATTCGAATTATCTAAAGAATCCCAAAGTAACATTGACTGGCGTGTGTAATTCGTTATTATCTAAAGCTCAAAGTAACATTGACTGGTATCTAAAGAATTATTATCTAAAGAATCCCAAAGTAACATTGACTGGCGTGTGTAGCTCGATATTATCTAAAGAATCCCAAAGTAACATTGACTGGCGTGTGTAACTCGATATTATCTAAAGAATCCCAAAGTAACATTGACTGGCGTGTGTAACTCGTTATTATCTAAAGAATCCCAAAGTAACATTGACTGGTGTGTGTAATTCGTTATTATCTAAAGAATCCCAAAGTAACATTGGTTGGCGTGTGTAATTCGATATTATCTAAAGAATCGCAATGTAACATTGACTGGTGTGTGTAATTCGTTATTATCTAAAGAATCCCAAAGTAACATTGATTGGCGTGTGTAATTCGATATTATCTAAAGAATCGCAAAGTAACATTGACTGGTGTGCGTAATTCGTTATTATCAAGGGAATCTCACAGTAACATTTATCAACATCTGCAGAAGAAAGTACAGATAAATTATTATAAAGTACAAAAACATAACAAAAGCAAAGGAAAATTTCATGAAAATTTATTGCCCAAACAAGGAACAAAATTACACCGCCATGAAAGTGATGAAAGGTTTCGGTTAAACTAGATATAATTCATTAACAAAACTACCGCGGAATAAATAAACAACCGAAAAAAAAACAATCCACCAACTAGATGCGCGACACATGTCTAACCTTCATGCTAAAATTCAATAACAACTGCAAAAATCAATTCACTAAGTGCAATAAAAAAAAAGAGTATCAAGTATGCAATAATAAGACAAAAATTAATCGCTGAAATAAGTGAAATGAGAGACATGATTTATTCCTTTCGTATAACTCACGGAAGTCAAAATTGACGCAGGGAAAATATTTTACTGGCTGAAATAAACATAAATGTTCAACCGGTGCATAAAATTCCTTAAAATCTTCAAAAAATCTACTAAAAACAATCTGCCAGCTGATTAGGAGAAAGGTGAATATAACCTACTAAAGTTCATTAACATACACATTAACAAAATAAGACTCTCTATCAAAAGAGATAACGTAAACTTTTTCTGTACCTTTGAAAGCCCTAACTTTTGAATGAAAAATTAGCAGCTGTAAAAAATTAAAATAAATAAATTAAAAAAGCTTTGAAAAAGAAAAGTTCTGGGCATGGAGCCGTATCCCAGAATTCAAAGCTAAGAAACTCGCAGCATCTCTCTACGAATCCTGGCTTGAGCGAATGTGGGAGGCAATGAGATCCCAGCAGCCTGAAGTGCTCGGGAAAACAGACATACTTCCCAAGACATAGTCATTTCCTACGAGCAATGCATGCACCTACCCACTGTGAGAAGGGCAATAACAACCTACAAACCATTGGAGCATTTCCCTACAGTGAAAAAATCAAAATCACCTACAAAATGACCTCACCTTCCCGCAAAGATGCACACCAAAGACCTGATCAAGAGAATGCACCTACCCACTGTGGGAAATAGAGGGACGGTTCGAAATACTGCTGCTGGCTGTGGGGATCGTGGCAGAAGTCGCCCAGGTCGGCCTGAAGGGCGTAGGAGGCCATGACGAAGGCCGTCTCCTTAGGGATGGGTTGGTTGTAGGTGAGCACATTTTCACGCAGCTGCAAGTAGTAGTGCAGACGAGAGAGTTGGTCCCTGCGGCCAGGAGGAGAGAGCAAGAGTGGTCAGTATTTACAGGAATGACAACCATGATGATGATGATGATGATAATGATTTAATGGGAAAATACAGCTACTACTATAGCTTATAATAATAATAATAATAATAATAATAATAATAATAATAATAATAATAATAATAATAATAATAATAATAATAAAATACTCACAATGGCACGAGTTTTTAAATGCAGAAATAAATCCACATTGATATGGGTACAAATATTTAAAAATAAAATCTCTACCAATAGATTTGATCAATATTATCAGTAATAATATTGATAATAATTTGATGAAAAATACAACTGCAACGACTACTACTACTACTACTACTACTACTAATAATAATAATAATAATAATAATAATAATAATAATAATAACACACAAGAAGAAAATGATGATAAACACTCTGAAAAGTTGCTATCATCACTATTTTCGAGATATTTGGTCCCTAGAAACAGAAAATAAATGAATAATAATAACTTTGGAGGTAACTGGTACTTTAAAAGGGTAACAAATGATTAAAAATACGGGGAAAGAGAATACTAGCTGAATGATGATATTGATGGTGTCAAGTTACTACTAATATTAAAGATATCATATGGGGATTAAAATAATACTAATTATGGTAGTCGAGACTTTTGTTCCACAGAGAAGGGAAGTAACAGCAATCTAATTAAAGGGAATTATGATGATCATTTTTAGTGGTGTAGTTGCTAATATACGTATATTACTATAATAATTTTTGTTGTTCATATTTACCTAATATATAACTTTGCTTATTATATTATTATTATTATAATTATTATTATTATCATTATTATTATTATTATTATTATTATAATTGATTCCATTCTTATTTTCTTCAAATACTTTAAACTTGGTTTAAAATGATATAACCAAGTTTAAAATATTTGAGAAAGGAAATAACAGACAATATCAAACACTGCTGTAATAAATGATTATGATACTCATCACCATTATCATCATCATCATCGAGGCAGTAAGTCCCTAGAGTGAAGTTACTACTAAAAATGAAGAATCTACTACAACAATAAGATTTCTAGAAAACAAAACAACAACAACAATAATAATAATAATAATAAAACACAACCAAGGGAAGTTTTAAATCTAAGCAGACATAAACAGACAAAATTACCAATATGATTCATATTAGTTTAACCGCAACACCAAAAATAATCAAAATAAGAACAACACAGAAATAGAAGCAGTTCTTCCAACAGAACGAAGCCCCAGCCGTACCTGAGCAGAAGTTCGGTCTCGACGTAGAACTGGACGCGGAATTTGAACTGCAAGAGAGGCTCGCCGTTCGAGTCCAGGCCCTGAAACGAAACGAAAAATTATGAGAATATTAATTATTAATTAATTCTTATTGTACGCGGAACGTGGAAACAGAGGTATGATGAAAAGTAATCAGTGAATCTCGGTTAACGATGATAAAAAAAAAAAAAAAAATCGAGACAACAATGACAAAGACGTGGCGTTAAAAAACCACTGTGCCTCTGTTGACCTACAAATGGGATTATGTACCTGGTAGTTAGACCATTACGGTGGTCGCAACCAGAGCTGAAAGAAGCAATGTGCAATCAACATAATCCAGAAAGTCTTGCTGAGGAACTGGAGGACTAAAACACACACACACACACACACATATATATATATATATACTGTATGTATATATATTTATATACATATATGTATATGTGCGTGTGTGTGTGTGTGTGTGTGTGTATCAGCGCATGCAAGCACGTGTGTGTGTTAAGCACTTAATCTAAGTTTAAAGAGATGTGGTTGTTATCACCTCACGCGGGCTATACGCTAAGGCGGTAATCCCCGTTTATATTACAGTAGCCAAAGCACGTTCGAGCAATTTATTTATGACAGTTTAATCGCCTAATTTTATCTGTAAATTGACGTCACACCACCAAAGGTCATCGACGTCGGTCTAACTGTTGCATCTGTGTTTACTGAGAGAGAGAGAGAGAGAGAGAGAGAGAGAGAGAGAGAGAGAGAGAGAGAGAGAGAGAATGCAAATTTCCTTCACAAATAAGGTCTCTACAAGGTCAGCGTCTGGGCTGTATTCTAACCTAGCTCTGTCTCCCACCGCCGAGTCAAAATAAACGTTCGGGAAATGGAAGATTGAATCTTGAAACATTAGAAAAACGTCTATAAAAAGAAAAGACTGCATTGCCCGTTTAAAAACGTTCAAGATATTAAAAACGTTCAAGATAATAAAAGTTACAGTCTTATATTTAGGAAAACAATTTTTTTAAATAATCAATTGCACGGGTAATTTAAGAACGTTCTAAAGAACGAAATCTTACTTGAAAATGTTGGAATAAGTTTTAAAAAAGAAAGAGAAGCTTACACTGACGATTAAAATCATTAAAATTTTTGGAAGAACACGTCAAGTATTAATTAAAAATTCATGAAAACAAAAATAAAAAAGTAATTACCTTCGAATGTCTGGATTTGAAAGACTGTAAGACCTTAAAAATAGGATTGTGTTGTCAATTAAGAAACGTTAAGGTGAATAGCCTGAAATAAAAGTCTGAAAAAGTTTAATGAATAAAAGCCAAGCGAAGGCTAAAAGAACGCTCGAAAGATAAGGGAATGCTGCCCATTATAAAAATAAAATAACAAAAAAGACTATTAATAAATAAAAGCCAAGTGAAGGCTAAAAGAACGTTCGAAAGATGAGGGAATGCTGCCCATTATAAAAATAAAATAACAAAAAAGTTTATAAAAGAAAACATTGCACGATGACTGAATAATCTTTTCGAGTCGGGAACAACGAATGCATGCACAACCATAAAATTCTTTTTAAACGCCCTAAAAACGTTTGCTTGCGAGGACAAATGATAGGCACGGCTAAGGAACATGCTGTTGTGGTAGCCCGTCTTCAAGGATACCTAACGCAAGATCAAAAGAGTTACTGTTTAGACGGAGGCTCGACAGTTATGCGCACAAGCAAAACTCAGTATAAATTGCTGTATGTATTTTTATGCATACTCTCTCTTTCTATATCATTTATATATATATATATATATATATATATATATATATATATATATATACACATATATATATATATATATATATATATATATATATATATATGAGAAAGTGAAATCCCAGGAAGATGGAGCAATGATCGTTAATTCAGTTGAGATTAAATATATCGGACGAAGAAGAGTAGGAAGAAGAGGTGAGTAGGATGTGTGGGAAAGACTACAAAAACACTTTGAACGTGTAAGGAAGCCAAGGAGGGAGTGTATGAAAGGAACGTTGAGCCAACTTTCCTCTAAGGAAGTGAAGTGTGGATACTGAATTCGATTATGCCATTAAATAGGGGTGGAAGTGACTGTTGTGATTCTCATGATCTGGGACCACCTAACTATATATAAAATATAGATATATATATATATATATATATATATATATATATATATATATATATATATATATATATATATATATATACATATATACACACAAACGTAAAAAGCTGCTGTAATATATGAGAGGCTCAGAGACACAAGGCCCCCACCATGGACGTTAAGCACCGCCCCAAAAGCTCGGGCCATGTTACCTTCATTCTGTAAATTTGTATTGGAGCCAGTGGTCAGACAGGCTGGCCCCGGGCTGGAAGACAGCAAGTCTAAATGTGGAGTTCATTACTGGTGCACCATCGTCTTCATACACAGAATAATATATATATATATAATATATATATATATATATAATATATATATATATATATATATATATATATATATATATATATATATATATATATATATATATATATATATATAAATTTCGGAGATCTATCTTGAAAGTCGTCAAAGTGTTTAAGGTCAAAGTCCGGAGAAGAATGAAAATAATGACCAATAAATAACAAAAATAATATATCCTACTCTTGATAATCCTGATAAGTCTTCATAATACCAGAACATAATGTATGTGTGTGTATGCGTACGTTCACAGAGAGAGAGAGAGAGAGAGAGAGAGAGAGAGAGAGAGAGAGAGAGAGAGAGAATACTTGGGATGCTGTGAGTAAATGTATGTATTCGTTACGAGACAATGTATCAACAATAAAGGAAATAACAAGGAGATGAAAAAAGACAGAAAAGTTAAATAAAATAGTCACCTATAGCATAACGCAAACTACATACCGGCTTACTGAGAGAGAGAGAGAGAGAGAGAGAGAGAGAGAGAGAGAGAGAGACAATACGTAACGTAACGCTTAGGCATGCCGGGTCCTTGGATGATTCGGTTGTTTGTAATCGTCTAGCTGAACATTCCACCGTCGTGTTAAGGCTGCAACCGTAGCCTTGTTCCTTGTGACAGCTCCGCCGTTTTCGTCGGTAAAAGTTGGGCCTCGGTTCTGAATTCATTTCGGAGCTATGTCGCAGAACTATCTCTGCGCAGATTGAAAGAACAATAGCGCCTGGGAGATGGTGGAACAGTGGAATAGCCCTACAGGTAGAGATAGCGAATAGTACTTGTAGTAATGATGAGGAATGGTACTACGGCTAAGGATAGTTATGGTACTGGCGCTGGCGAGATGGAAAATAGTACAAGAGCTAATACATGGGGAATAGTCTCGGACCTTGAAGGATTGGAATAGTACAATGCTAGAGATTAGGAATACACTAGCACTACAGAGATTGAAGTTAGACGTATGTTGGTACGGGATGGGTAGTGAGGTGGATGGGGAACTGGATAGGTGGCCTGGGACAGGGGTTATGGGGAGGTTGGGGTGGGGGGGAGGTAAAAGATCAGGCAGGCCCAACGAAGCCTGAAGCGCCCCAGCAAACTATACTGGACACACACACACACACACACACACTCATCCAACTCGAACCTCGGCGTTAAAAGCTACAACTATCTTCACAACCTAATGTTTTATAGCATCTAGACGCTATCTCGTTTTGTCTATAAGCAGACGGGGCCTTTTAGGTGGGGGAGAGGAACGTGGGAGGGGGTTGAGTAAAAGGAATGAGAAAGGGGGAGGGAGGGAGAGAAGGGGGAGGGGATATATAGGGATATATAGCGACATCTGGTACGCGCGTCGAGTGGCCGTTGGCCACGTTCCTACTATGGTCAGGGGCAGCCTTTCCAACCTGCCCGGTATCTTCCGATTCCGTGCGTTTGGCTTCCTCCTCCTACGGTAAATACCACGGGAAAATTTATTCCGCCATATTTTTAATTATCATTTTGTAAAACACAAGAGTCATGGGTACTGATATGTAATACCCAAGGAAACCAAAACGCATCAAGATCGACGTTGCTAAACTAAGCCCAAGTTGGGGTTACATGGGATATATTTGAACACTGCCATTATACACGACCAAACTATTGCATTTTT
>NC_089770.1:9076000-9096000 GCF_040412425.1 Macrobrachium rosenbergii | reverse complement strand
TACAGAGAACTGTGCATTGTAACAGGTTAGTTTTGGACGATATAAAACTGCGGGGATTTCGCGCCCAATTTCACTATCTTTCCTTAGCTAGCTCACACCATTCTTTCGCGTCTAAACTTAACAGTCGTATTAGAGAAGTATTGAACTGAATTGAATGTAGAGTCTAGGCCAAAGGCCAAGCACTGGGACCTATGAGGTCATCCAGCGCTGGAAAGGAAACTGAGAGTAGGTAGGTCTGAAAGGTGTAACAGGAGGAAAACCTCGCAGTTGCACTCAGAAATATTTGTTAGTGCAGTAAGAGGAATGAAAGGGGTTGCAGCACGGGGCCGAAGCACGCTGCAAAGAACCTTTAGTAATGCCTACAGTACACCGCATGAGGTACACTGACGGCACTAGCCCCCTATGGGGGCAGTAACTCCGTATTTGAGAAGTAATTTTCACCATCATTTTACTTTCTAAGCACAGAGTAAATACATGTCGCATACTCTCGCGATAATTGGAAAGGTTTTTGGGCATGGGCATGGGTATGAGTGGTCACTGGAAATAGGATTTCCCATCATTTCTGAGAGACAGTCGAGTGGTCGTGGAGTGACACGCTTTTAAGATCAATGTCATTAATTACAGACTGAGGTGATCAAATATTTTCAGGCATCAAAAAATTCAAAATTCATATTATTATGCCTTAATACGTTAAGAATCATCAGTAATACTAAAGTTAGTAATAATAATAATTAGAGAACAATTTAGAATCGTTGAAACACCTTTAATACCAAAAGAAATCTTAGAACTGCTGAAATAACTCTGAAAACTCAGCACTTATCATTACCATCCTTCACAACCCACTAAAAGTGGTTGAAGAAACTCCACGGAGAAATATACCAATGTTTCGACATTTTTCTAATTCCTTATAAAAATTAATAATTAAAATATACATACGGAAATCCTCTGGCCAAGGAACCTACAACCTGGCTCGAAGTATAAATATAAATATCTAAAATCTATTTTGAGGAGTCCCTCCGACCTCTAGCTGCAACCCCTTTCATTCCTTTTACTGTACCTCCTTTCATATTCTCTTTCTTCCATCTTACTTTCCACCCTTTCCTAACAACTGATTCATGGTGCAACTGCTTTGAGGTTTTCCTCCTGTTACACCTCTCAAACCTGGTGAATCCTGAGTGCCAACCGTTTAATCATTATAGGATAGACCATTTAAATGCACGACGACACGAGTGACAGCAGGGAAGAAATAAAAATCTCAATGATTTAATCAGAAAGGGAAACAAAGTAGAGGATGAGAAATAAGGATACTATTTAGAAGAGAAACATGAGGCCATAAAGAAAGATGATAAAGCCATAATAAGAGGAGAAATCAAACATATCATGAGTCAGATGGACAGAGATAAAAAGTAATATGAAAAATTTAACTAAAAAAACTTTGAGTGAAAAGATGAAAAGAGCTAAAAGACAAAATGACAAAACTGAACAGCGAAAAATGAGGGGTAAATGATAAGGAAAACGAAGATAAACGGATATGTCAAACACTGCAATGAAACAACAAAGAAACAAAATATACAAGACAACATAGCTAGAATCATGAACTTTAACATGAAATGAAAGACTGAGTATGAATGACAAAGAACACACAAGAACTGCGTCAGTGTAAATGAAAGTTACCTGTGAATGAGAGAATGAATATGAATGAAAGTCGAATGAATGAGAGACTTACAAAAAAAAAAAACCAGACGGGGAGAAAGTAAAACTGAACTGTGCGAGACAGAATGACCAGAGAGAGAGAGAGAGAGAGAGAGAGAGAGAGAGAGAGAGAGAGAGAGAGAGTTTTATTATATCTCTGAAATTTTATTAGTTGTCTGCGTTCCTAAGGGAAAGCTTTTACTGTCATACTTAGAAATGGAGTGTTTCTCAGATTTCTGTAACACTTCCCATAAACATAAATACAAATTTATGCATAAGTCTGTGTATATCTGCGCACAAATTTATGTATGTATATATATTTATTCATCTAAGTATGCATTATGTCTACGGACAAAACGCAATTCTGATACCACCATTACAATGTTAACACAATAATCATCATATCAACTTTACGCCTTTAAACAACCATACCGATCTCTGTATGTATTCATGACCATAAACAAAACACAATATAGACACCATATAATGTTGAAACTACCATACTATCAATACTACTCGCTAGAAATGTCATAATAATAACCACCATTCATTAAAAAAAGACATCAAGTCTCAAAACAACGAACTCCCATGATTCAAATTTGTAACTGTTCACGTTTATATACATCAGTGTGTATGTTCTGCGAGTGTGTATGTGTGTGTGATTACACGTTTGCGTATACTTGTCTCTCTGCTCAAGTGTATAGCTGTATACACGTTATTGTCTGTTCGGGTCAGTTTGACTTGTCAGCGCAGATCTGAATGTGTTCCTTAACATCTGCCAGCGTAGATCTGTTTGTGCTTCTTTTATCTGACAACGTACGTGTGTGTGTGTGTGTGTGTGTGTGTGTGTGTGTGTATGTGTGTGTGTTTGCTTATTCTGTCGTCGTATGTGTGCTTGAGGGGCGTGTCTGTGCAAAGTCTTGATGTTTATGATTTCAGTGATTACCTGCTTATGATGATTTTGTCTACCAATGCATATATCTTACATATTAAGTGTTCGACTTTCAAAGTTTCTCAGCATTTTTGTCTTCGTAGGTGTTTGTGCATGTGTGTGTGTGTATGTGTTCACGTAGGTGTAAGCATTTTATCTCGTGCAGGTTGTGAAAGTTGCTTAACTTCGTGTGCGTTTGTGCATGGTTTCGTGGCTTTTTTTATGTACGTATTTCTGTGTATGTATATCTTTTATGTACGTTTGTGTCCACGTTGTTCGCATCTCCATGTGCGTCGTTTGTGTACATGTTTGTGCCTTCGTAGGTTAGTGTGTAAGTCTGAGTTGTGTGTGAGCGTCTGTGTATGTGTTTGCGCCCCGAAACGCGTGTATGTTGGACCGGGTCTGTCGGTAAGGTACAGTACGCGCGCATTCCACAGACAGGCCTTTACCCTTTGGCCTACACAACTGCTTTTAATGGCCTTCTCCCATCTCTCGGGGTATATAGGGTCAGGGGAGGGAGGAGGAGGAGGAGGAGGAGGAGGAGGAGGAGGAGAGAGAGAGAGAGAGAGAGAGAGAGAGAGAGAGAGGCGGGAGGTGGAGGAAGCATAAGAGGGAGTGTAAGGTGGTGGAAGAGGAGACCAAAGGTAGAGCAGGTGGATCTCTCTCTCTCTCTCTCTCTCTCTCTCTCTCTCGCATTCCAATCTCGCTGCCATAGGATAAGTTCTGTTAAGCCACAACAGATGAATGAAGGCGTTACCTTAACCTGAAACGCTGAAAGAGATGTCCAGATGATAGCGAAATTTAATCAATTTTACTATCTGGAATATTCACAGTCTGAGATGTCAACTATCAACTGTGTGTGTGTGTATATGTCTTTGCACACTTCAGAATCATATACGTATGTATGTATGTATGTATGTATGTATGTATGTTTTCTCACCATAAAGCCGTTTCTCCTGACAGGACTGCCTCGCGAGAAAAGACAACGCTCACTGCCATATTTAGAATTAAAACTGAAGAATTGTAAATGTGCCCCTTGCTCGTAAAACCCCCTCAACACTAGCCGCTTCAAACGCCTACACAGAGGGCTCACCAGCAGCGTGTTGAACGTCCCCACACAAACTGCACCATTCACCTCTATCTGGAAGACACGCTCTAGCTTCCCGGCTCCTCCCTTCTAATACTTCTTTAACATCATGCAATCAGCCATTTCTAGGTCTTCCGCTTCTCCTTGATAATTGTATACTTCTCTCCATTCTCACCACATGACCGTACCTTCTCATAACTCTCTGATCCATCCTTCCATCCACATTTACCGTTTTATTACATCTCTAAATTTCTCGTACTTTCGATTCTAATACCAAAAATACTAAATAAACAATTCATCTCTACTGCTTCGAAGTTCTCTCCTTCATTGGATCTAACATCAACATTTCACTTCCATAAAGGCGAGATGGCTCAGGAATTCCATTCAAACAATCTCATTCAAATCTCTTCCCAGTTCCTCACCACTCTCCTCCACATTCCCTCTCAGTCAGCTTTGTCATGAGCTTTCTCTAGGTCCACGTCTTTCCATTTCTTTAAAAGTTCTAACATAACTATCATAAACACTTATCAACGCACCTCGCTCCTTGTCTCCTTCTCGTATCAAACTTGTTATCTGGCTTAGCTTCTTAATCAGAATCCTAATTTATACCCTCCTTGTTGCGCTATGCAAAGTTATTCCCCTATAGATCTTATAGTATCCTCTCTCCATCACCTATACCCTTTACAAAGGAACAATTATCCTCCCATCCATTCATGTGAAATCTTTCCCTCATACCAATACATGTTACACAACGGTCCACCTACTCAGTCACACTCATCTAATATCTAACTCGTAATCCCATTAACTCATGGTGTCTTTCCATTTTCCAGCCTCTCAATTACCGTCCTTACATTCTCAACCGTAACTGAGCTCCTTCCACACTTGCATCATTCACCTCTGCTTCTTTTCTACCATCCTCTTTCAACAAATCCTGAAGATACTAACTCCATCGACCTACTGCAGCGTTCTCTTCACACAGCACCTTTCCAGTTGCATCTTTTTTCCTGATATCCATCTGCTCATCAACTTCTATTCCTATTTACTTCCTTGTAGAAAAAACTTATTCTCCCAGAGGTCCTTTGCTAACCTTCATTACCCACTTCTCTGACTACATGCCTCCTTTTTCCTAAAACATATTCTTCTTGACCGACTTAAACCATTATCCTAAATTGTCCTTCACTAAACTTCTCATTTCCTCAACCCGTTACTCGCTGTTTTTATTCAATCTTAGTAACCTCTAAACCTAAAAACACACTTCCTAATATATAGAAATATATATATATATATATATATATATATATATATATATATATATATATATATATATATATATATATATATATATATATATACTGTATATATACTCATTCTCCTAATTCAATGTTTTCAGTGGAAAGCGTATCCAAAACGGTCAGGATACCAGGCTGTTAAGAGGTCGTTGCAATGCACAGATCTCCGATTAATATTAGATATGTATCTCTCTCTCTCTCTCCGACTCCCTCAAGAACCCTCTGTGATAAATTGCTGACGTGATAAGACGACCTTGGTGGTCACAACCAGGGTTAAAAAGGGAATGGAGATAAAAATTTCATACTATACGACTGGCAGAGAACTGGAAGGATAAAAAAATAAAAAATTAACACTTCTATCATTATAGTGCTTTGGCAAGTTCAGAAGTGGAATGTTCAGTAAAAAAGGAAGAGTATAATTTCCTAGGCCAAGAGAGCAACAATGTTTGCAACAATCGAGTCTAAAGTCTAAAGGATCTCGACAGCAAGTGGTAGTAATTCCAAAAATCGACTCTAATTCTAAAAGATTTCGAAAGCAGAAAGTGGTAATCCCAAAAATCGACTCTAATTCTAAAAGTTGTAATTCGAAAGCAAAAATTCCAAAATCGAGTCTACATTCTAAAAGATTTCGAAAGTAGGTAGTAGTTCCAAAAATCGAAAGCAAGAAGTTGTAATTCCAAAACTCGAGTCTAAATTCTAAAAGATTTCGAAAGCAGGAAGTAGTAATTCCAAAAATCGAAAGCAAGAAGTTGTAATTCCAAAAATCGAGTCTACATTCTAAAGGATTTCGAAAGCAAGTAGTAACAATTCCAAACACCTCGTCTGAATTCTAAAGGATCTCGCAAGCAAGAAGCAATTCCAAAGACCACTTCAGCAGGGACCATTCTTCCCAAAAGACTGTCTGCCCCACAGGAACCTGCGAGCAAAGATGATCGGTTCCATAAAAACGTGTAAAGCAAAGCGGCGAACACAGGCAATATTGCTTCCAAGCGCCGTCTCCTCTTCTTCCCCGAGGGACAATGGAAGCAAGGAAAAGCGATTCCACGAAGGGAGAAATTAGGACCATTAGCCTGCTATCCAGCCATAAAGCTCATACAAGCATTTCCGTTTCCAAAGACTATAAAAATTTATTTATAAATTTTACTCTGATGATGAATATCAGCAGGTGATATCACTGAGGCTAATCGTGATTGGCTGCCCAGCATCCAATGCAGTTGTTATGATATCGGAAACGTGTATTTACCGTCAACTGCATGAAAACAGATTGCGTATAACATCACATAGGAATTTTAATCTGAAAGCAAAATATGTCAAGTCCACAGACATGAAAACAGAAATATCATCACTTAAGGACATTTACCGGAATACTCTTGAAAATAAGACTATTTCAAACGGTAATTAAAAGATTGCTTATCACTCGCAATTTAAAAGGGAAAAAAAAGCATGACAGCCGTAATCAAACATCTTGCAATCACATTCACAGACTTTTTAAATGAGTGCAACATTCGATTCCAGAAAATTATGGCAAATAGCTAAATTAATCACAAAATAGCCAACTTTGAATCGGAAAGATATGGCATTAAGAGGAAATATGCTGTTGAATCACCTGATACAAATCTTTTGCTATTCTTAACTAAATACTATATATATATATATATATATATATATATATATATATATATATATATATATATATATATATATATATATATATATAATATATATATATATATATATATATATATATATATATATATATATATATATATATATAAATATAACATATATAAATATATATATATAAGCACAGAAATGAACAGAAAAAAGCAAAAGGCTTAAATAATGTATATTATGTCCAACTTTGACAAAATACATATTTGTAGGTCACCCACTCATCATATTCCTACTCACAGTTCACTTCTAAAAGCACTAAATCCACCCACTTGTAAGTCCTAGACGAATAAACATGAGCTCTGTTTACAAGAGAAGGAATCGTTTTCATGACTTAGCAAAATTTAGTTAACCTTTTCCATATGTCCTTCGTTAACCTTTTCCGTATTTCCTTCGTTAACCTTTACCGTATTTCCTTCGTTAACCTTTTCCGTGTTTCCTTCCTTAACCGTTTCCGTATTTCCTTCGTTAAACTTTTCCGTATTTCCTTCGGGTCAGGGCAAGAAAAAGAATTAGGCTGGATGACCTACACTGGCGTCTGGTCTTAAAAATTAGTTTGAGATTTCTACTCTATTTTCCTAGCAAACAATCTGGTACAGGAGCATTCTCTCTCTCTCTCTCTCTCTCTCTCTCTCTCTCTCTCTCTCTCTCTCTCTCTCATACCTTCAAGAACAAATTAATTTAATAACACCCTCTCCATCTCACTTTCTCTCATTTTTCTATCTGAATTCGAGGTCATAATAAATATCTCTCTCTCTCTCTCTCTCTCTCTCTCTCTCTCTCTCTCTCTCTCTCTCTTGTCTCTGAATTCCTAAATTTTTGTCTCTGCTCTTCTCTCTCATAAATATCTCTCTCTCTCTCTCTCTCTCTCTCTCTCTCTCTCTCTCTCTCTCCTCAACGATCTGAAATCAAGCATTCGCTGGTCGTGTACTGATGACGACGACTCCGAAAGCGACGAATCTAAAAGCGACGACCAAAGCGACGAATCTGAAAGCGACGACTCGAAAGCGACGACTCCGAAAGCGAACGACGAAAGCGACGACTCCGAAAGCGACGACTCCGAAAGCCACTCCAAAAGCGACAACTCCGAAAGAGACGACTCCGAAAGCGACGATTCCGAAAGCCACTCCAAAGGCGACTCCAAAAGCGACGACTCCAAAAGCGACGACTTCGAAAGCGACGAATCCGAAAGCGACGACGCAGACGGTGTAAGTAAGTGAGTAAGTAAGTAAGTAAAGTAAGTAACGTGGCTAGGCTTTGTGAAAGTCCCATTGGCTCAAAAATGGGAGTGATGGCTAGAGCACCAGCATTCCTGCCTAATGACGCCTTGGGGCCACCTGGTGGAGCAGGAGCCGGAGCAGGAGGCTGGAGGAGGAGGAGGAGGAGGAGGAGGAGGAGGAGGAGGTGGGGGGAGGAGGGGGTGAAGGCAGGGGAGGAAAGTGGCGGTAGTGATGGTCATGGCGGTGAGGCTCTCTTACGGAACGGCAGAAGGTTCGAAGAGAAAGAAAGAAAGGAGAGAGAGAGAGAGAGAGAGAGAGAGAGAAGAGAGAGAGAGAGAGAGAGAGAGAATTTGTCTTGCTCTCAAAATCAGTTAAAAAAATGTGAGAGAGAGAGAGTTTATCTTACCTAGAATTCAGATCAATGAGAGAGAGAGAGAGAGAGAGAGAGAGAGAGAGAGAGAGAGAGAATAGAGAGAGAGATTTATCTTATCTTACCCTCGATTTCAGATCAATGAGAGAGAGAGAGAGATTTATCATGCCCTCGATTTCAGATCAATAAATGTGTGAGAGAGAGAGAGAGAGAGAGAGAGAGAGCCTGATTCTACAAAAAAAACATCTATTTGAGAAATCACCAGGGATATTAAATAAAGATTCCGATAATACTTTTATAGAAAATAAAAGTCAAATATATAAAGTCAAATGAGGTCGAAATGTAAATGTTTAACAAATTCCCCATAACAAAATTAAGATATTGACCGAAATTTTCCACAACTTTCCATTTTAAATTTAGCCGCTAAATGTTTTTATCTACACATCCGGAATTCTTATGATCTAATCGTTAAGTCCAGTAGCATCCTTCTAATCGCTGAACACGATAATCTTTCCTCTAAACATTAACTTCATTCGGCTCATCACGTCTTAAGAAATCATTCAATCCAATCAACTTTCTAATCTTCCAATCTGGAAGTCTTCTACCTAATCACTCGTTTCAACTAGTTTTTCTCTTCATCCAGTTACAACGTCTTTTATCTAATCGTTAAACATTACAGCTGTCTTTTCGTCTCCTAATCCGATTCTTTTACCTAATCCTATTCTCAAATTACCAACTCATATATAATCATTTAATCCACTCACCTACGATTATTTCGACAAAATCATACAAGCTCATCTTACTGTCAAAACCAAAAACACTAAATGCGTAATTCAAACCATGGAAAAGCTACAGAATACTTTTTATTACGTAGTTCATTCATTCCTTTGTTAGTTCAATTACGAGAGAACCTGGCCCGTATCACTGAAGAAATGAGAGAGAGGAGAAAAAGGGATGTTTCTATCAACCTTCAAGGACAATTTCCTGAATGATATGCATGAAAATTGCTTGGCGAAAGGTTTCTCATCGATAGCAAACACTGACAGAGATTTGAACCACAGTAATCTCCAGTGACCGACAAGACAGTCACGGCCCAAAATGTTTGCCACATTACATGAAACGTCTTTGGCCCACATGACCTCAACACCTGAGTGAAAAAAAAATTTGCACATGATGTCAGAAGTCCCTGGTCCCTAAATGTTCCCCCTAAGACATGGGAACCTGGTACCAAAATGTTAACAATATATGATAAGAACATGAACCTTTACGATTTGAGAAGTACCTGGGGTCAAAATATTCCTCCCTAAAGACATAAACAGGACCTGCATACAAAATAATTCCCTTGTTTCTCCGTTTCCTTGTTCTGGTATTTTATGAGGTAATGCAATGACCAATCTCTCTCTCTCTCTCTCTCTCTCTCTCTCTCTCTCTCTCTCTCTCTCAAACTAGGAATAACTCAATAGATTACATTTATAAGCATTAAAAAGAAAATACATTCATTCTTCTTCTCCATACGACAATATTTGACGAGCCACTGGAACTATAAAAATCTCTCTCTCTCTCTCTCTCTCTCTCTCTCTCTCTCTCTCTCTCTCTATCATTGCCTCGCCATCTTGAGGTCATCCTTGACAATACCATCTGATGTTATGACGTCCCATTGTCGTCCGAACCAACAACAGTCTCCTCGACTCTTGTCATTTAAGAGGAATGCGGACGACACTTGATTGCATCACCTGATACGAATAAGTTATAGCTCGGCCGAGGAGGAGGAGGAGGAGGAGGAGGAGGAGGAGGAGAGAAGATCGACATGAACATGGTAGAGAAGAGATCGAGAAGGAGGAGGAGGAGGACAGTAGATCGACAATAACAAGGAAGAGAAAAGAGGAGGAGGAGGAGGAAGAAGATCGACGAGAACAGGGGAGAAGAGAGATCGAAATGGAAGAGGAGGGAAGGGAGGAGGAGAAAAGATCGACATAAACAAGGAAAAGATATCGAGAGGAGGAGGAGGAGGAGGATGAGGAGGAGGAGGAGGACAGAAGATCGACAAGAACAAGGACGAGGAAGGAGATCAAGAAGGAAGAGGAGGAAGAATGGAGAGAGTTGGATGACAAGAAAAAAAAAGGAAGAGGGAAAGGAGGGGGGGACTACGATGATTAAGGAGGGAAGTTGGAAGATCGAGCGAGGAAAATAAAGAGGAAGGAAGGTCAAAAGAACAAGAAGCGGGGGGGAAGATGGATCGAGGAAAAGTAAGAAGGAAGAAAGGGAAGAGTCAAGCAGGCAGATGGAGACGAATGAAAGGATCGAGAAAATACAGAAAATGAGCAGCTTAAGATGAATGAGGAGGAAGCAACAGATGAAAATAGAAGCAGAAGATAAAAACGAACGAGAGGGAACACAAAAAATATAAGATAAAAATGAAGTGGAGTATGAGAGAGTAACTGGATAAAAGGAACGAAAAGCAGATGAAAGTCCAAAAGCTGATAATGACACTGAATTAGATGGGGCTAAAGGGACTGAATGGAGAGGCAAAAATGGACGAAGAAACAGGACCAGATAAAACACCACGAGTTAAAGATGATTTAATATTAGATTACGCTAAAGTCGAGTTATGGTATTGTGCTCATTATATCACAGCTTATCACACAAATATTCAAGCTTCTCTCTCTCTCTCTCTCTCTCTCTGTAATCAAGTATACATACGCCATTCACTCACGCTCCAGCGATAGGTCTAATAGAGAGAGAGAGAGAGAGAGAGAGAGAGAGAGAGAGAGAGAGAGAGAGAGAGAGAGACGGAGCTGTGCCGAATTCTGGAACGACCTGAGCCCTTGAGCAAAAGGGAATGACTTGGCGACAATTTGGGAGCAATTAAGATCGGGTCTTTCGCATCACGCGACACTATTATATACCAAAGAGACCTCGTCGCTTCCCTGCCCCTGCCCCTAAAAATGCCATTCTCTCCCCCTCCCCAACTACCCCTAACCATCAGCCGCCCCTCCTCCTCCTCCTCCTCCCAAACCCCTAACCGTCAATCTCCTGCCGCAGTAACCCCCATGCCCCTGGCTTTAGTGCTGATGGGGCACCTGTTCTCCTGATGGCATGGAATTCCACTTGGGGTTGAGGCCTTTTCACTCGAAAGGATTGACATTCCGAGGCTCCTATTTTCTGTGGCGCAGATTCCACTGCTATTACTTATCTCCCGCCGAATTCCACTGCTATAAGTTACCTTCACATACGTTCCACATCGCTTCCCTTCCAATAACAAGCAGTAATTTATGACCGAAATCTTTTCACTTCACAAAATGCTGTAAGTAAAAATTCCACTGGTGTTACCTTTCTTCCAATGGACTTCTTTAGTATAATTCCACTGTTATTGTTCCATTCAGTCATAAATTCCATGACTTTTATCTTCTTCCAAATAACTTTATAGCAGTAGGTTCCACTCCAATTACTTCTCTTTCACTAAATTCCTCACTTGTTTAACTATTCACTTAATTACTATTATCAATTCCACTGCTAAAAATCCTCTACAATCAAATTCTTGAATCATAAATTCTAGAGCGATTATATAACTTCCACTGCAATATGCTGGTATTAATTCCACGCCTATAACTTCTTTTCCACTGAATTTTAAATTCTAAAATCCCACTGCTGTTATTTCTCTTACAATAAATTCTACATATCAAAATACCACACCTAACAATTGCTTTCATTTATCAGCTTTGAAAGCTTATAAGCTCACATACACTGGGTCAAAATGAGAGAGAGAGAGAGAGAGAGAGAGAGAGAGAGAGAGAGAGATAGTTGTTAAGACCTAACAGATCCTATTTCAAATTTATTGCTTCAACTCAAAAGGCAAAATTATTCGACCCAGTGCGTTTATTATTATTATTATTATTATTATTATTATTATTATTATTATTATTATTATTATTATTATTATTATTATTATTTCAAGCTTTCTGCATTAGAGATGCAGAAAACTGCAGAGGAAAGCAGCCAGTACAGAAAACAAAATTGAGAAGGAAAGACTAAACAATAAATGAGAAATACCAAAGAATAGCAAATAAGATAAATAATAACACAGTAAAATAAATACGGCCAATAACAGATCAACTATAAAGTGAAACTCACGTCAGCCTGCTAAAAAAAAAAAAAAAAAGTCTCTGCACAAAATCTGAACTTCTTCAGTTCCAATTCTTCTAAAAAAAAAAAAAAAAAAAAAAAACTTTTGGACTGAACCTCACAAAAGAAAAGGCAAGACTGTTAGAATTAACTGCTGATCTGATACTAAGTGGTGGATGGAAGTTCTAAAAGCAAAGGATGGTCGGTACGTATTATGAAATATCATATACAACACGCACAATGTGCTATTTCAATAACGGTGCCATTATTGAATGTCAAGAACAAGGAGAACAAACTTAACTGATTTCAAGAAGACCGAACAGGGAACAATATCCAGAACATGAAAGAATAAATGAATTAAAATATTTCCTTACGATAGAAAGGTCTCCAAAATTCTTGAAAGACCTTCTCAGTATACTATTTTTTTTCTTTTTTTTGCATTTTTAGAACAGAAAGATCAAAAGCCTTTAAAACTCTTGGAAGACTTACTCAGTGTATTTTTCTATTTTTAGAAAAGGAAGATCAAACTCATCTCAAAAATCTTCAAAATCTTCAAAGGCTTTATCAGTATACCAAAAATGAATTTGCAATTAAGAATGATATTAAAACATTTAAATGAGTTACATGAGTTAAAGAAACACTGTCAGTGAAAAGTTTCATTGGTATCAGATCTTGAACACCTGACTGTGATCATCCCTCCCATACAACCCATTCCATTGTTGTTCTTTAAGAACAAAACTTTGCTTCATTATACTTTTTTCATTTAAATACGAATGTTACCCTGCATTTAACCAGAAGGATTTAACCAGTGCCTGTTTAAATACGTCTGCTTTTATTTAAATGCAGCTGCTTTTTAAACTGAGCCATATATCCTCTTGAAGTACACTTCCTAAATACAGCTGCTATCAAACAAACCCAGAAACCCATTTAAACAGTTGATTTTCCTTACGGCCAAATAATTTCTCTACACTTATATACCGGATTTAAAACACGATATGGTTTACTTAAACCCAGACCTTCTAATTAAAATTCTTTCATTTACTTACATCAGGCTACTGGTACACCAACAAAAAGGGTACCTTCATTCTTACTGTCCTCATTTAAATTAGGACATGCTTGTATATGTATGTATGTATGTATGTATGTATGTATGTATGTATGTATGTATATATATATATATATATATATATATATATATATATATATATATATATATATATATATATATATATATAAATATAAGGACCACATTATATAACCTTATGACCTGCCAGTGGCACGAACATCCCAGGTACAAAACAGTAATTCCGTGGCTAATAAAACGGAATGCCACCTGAGTGTTAAATTGCTATGTAAATGCTAAACAAATGTTGTCTAACTTGGGTACGAAAGGCAGTTTAGAGACACGTCCACTGGCCGGAACAAAGGGAGACAAATTCCTTCGCGGGGTCCAAAAATGCTTAAATTGCTCTCCTGGAAACAGACGCCCATTCGAGGTTTACGCTCGTACCGTCCGGATAAGAGGGAATGGTTAACACATAATTAATTCCAAGCGTTACGGAAGCTTGTAAGAAACGTTAGCAGTTTGGTGCGTGCGGCAACTGGCTTGTTATGGAGGAGTGATCGTCAGATTTTACTTTTAAGATAAAAGTTGGAACCGGAATTGAAATATAGAATTTAGACCAAAGGCCAAGCGCTGGGACCTAAGAGGTCATTCAACGCTAAAAGGGAAACTGATGGTAAAAAGGTTTGAAAGGTGTAACAGGAAGAAAACCTTGTAGTTGCAATATGAAGCAATCGTTAGAGAGGGTGGAAAGTTAGATGGAAGAATGAGAATAAGAACGGAGGTACAGTAAAAGGAATGAAAGAGGTTGCAGCTAGGGGCCGAATGGACACGGCAAAGAACCTTAAGTAATGCCTACAGTGCACCATGTGAGATAAACTGACGGCACTAACCCCACTACGTGGTGCAAGATGAAAAAAAAAGTGACCAAGCAATTTGTTGCATATATCGTCAATTTCACCAAAAGTTGTTCGTCCGTTCTTGAGTTACCCTGCTGCTAACACATGAATACATGCAAATGCACACATGGATGACAACACTTCTTTGATTTATCAGATGTGAAGTAGAATGCTGAACTCTCTTGCTGCCACTGTTTTCCCATACGGTAGCAATGAGGCGACTCCTCAAATTATTATCATATAATATATATATATATATATATATATATATATATATATATATATATATATATATATATATATATATATATATATATATATATATATATATATATATATTTGATTCACAGCATTAATCAATAAATGGGGCCCTCAGGAATCGAATCCGAGGACCCTTTGCTAGTGAGTCAAGAAAACCTGCCTCCACGATGATTCTCTCTCTCTCTCTCTCTCTCTCTCTCTCTCTCAATCTAACTTCACAAGACACTGAACATGACTACATTCAAAAAGATTATTAATCTCCAACTGCTCATAAATCATGTCCCCCACCCAAATGCTTGAGCTGAGAGAGAGAGAGAGAGAGAAGAGAGAGAGAGAGAGAGAGAGAGAGAGAGAGAGAGAGAGAATCTGGCATCAGGTTAAAATGGAAGATCAAAACAAGCAAAAAACCTCTTGTTTGTTATTATTTAAACAAGTAAAATGGCTATACTCGCGTTCGTTTGCAGAACAATCACAAAACAAAGAAATACCAGAGACTTTAGTCAACTCGTCGGGACAAAAAATGGATAAACAAATACATGATGGCGAGTCTATTCAACTGAATAAAACATGCAAATATAAACAAATGCCGAATAATAATTCAGTAACTGAAAAAACATAAACAATGGCAAACACATAAACAAAACGCTGAAGTCAATCCCTCTAAAAAAACAAAGATAAATGCAGAAAGAAATAATCATTATAAAAACGAAAGAACAAAGGTAAATGCAGAAACAAATAATCATTATAAAAACGAAAGAACAAAGGTAAAAGCAGAAACAAATAATCATTATAAAAACAAAACACTAAGGTCAAATCATCTGGACAAACAAAGGCAAACAAGTCAACAAGAGAATATGGTCAGCTGGACTTTATAAAGGAAGACAGGCAAACAAAGTCGGGTAATTCGTCTGAAGATGCAAAAGAGAAAAAAGAAATTGTAAAATGGATTTTGGTCTTGTCTTCGTAGTAAAGGTTGAAATATTAAAATCAAACAGGCAAAGACGTTCACAAGGTACACATGATCAGTGACTACAATAAAATACGTGAAAATAGGAACAACGTTTAAAACGTTCAAGATAACACAAACGTTCAGGATACGTTCAAGATAACAGAAACGTTCAGGATATCAGAAACGTTCAAGATAGCACAAACGTGCAAGGTAAGCGAACCGTTCTGGATAACAGAAACGATTAAGATAACAGAAACGTTCAGGATAACAGAACCGTTCAAGATAACAGAAACGATCAAGATAACAGAAACGTTCAGGATGACAGAACCGTTCAAGATAACAGAAATGTTCAAGATAACACAACCGTTAACGAACCGTTCATGATTACACAAACGTTCAAGATAACACAAACGTTCAGGATAACACAAACGTTCAAGATAACACAAACGTTCAGGATAACACAAACATTCAAGATAACAGAAAAGTTCAGGATAACATAAAACGTTCAACTTACATTTGGGGAAGTCTTCCAGGCCTTGGGAGCATATTTGCTGAGTTTGTTGTCAGGTTCTGGGAACACGTATTCTCCATCTGCAAAGAAACAATAAATGCACATCTTTTACTTAGCTGTTTATATTTGTTGCAAGAGAGTGAAAAAAAAGAGTGGGGTTTGGGGTATGAATAAAGTCCTTAACTTGTAATGATATTAAAAAATTATTGGCGAATAGTAGTAAG
Organism: Macrobrachium rosenbergii; assembly: GCF_040412425.1. Taxonomy (NCBI): domain Eukaryota; kingdom Metazoa; phylum Arthropoda; class Malacostraca; order Decapoda; family Palaemonidae; genus Macrobrachium; species Macrobrachium rosenbergii. Next base: position 9,079,711 of record NC_089770.1, on the reverse strand, counting down.
ATGCTAACGACTATGGGTAACAATGAGGCATTCATCCATGCTAGACCTTATCTGTATTAATTATGTGTCCATATGTATCCATGTATAACTTCCATATGTATCCATATATAACCTCCATATGTATCCATATAAAACTTCCATATGTATCCATATACAACCTACATGTGTATCATATATAACTTCCATATATATCCATACATAACCTCCATATATATCCATATATAACCTCCATATGTATCCATATATAACCTCCATATGTATCCATATGTATCCATATATAACCTCCATATGTATCCATATATAACCTCCATATGTATCCATATATAACCTCCATATGTATACATATATAACCTCCATATGTATCCATATATAACCTCCATATGTATCCATATATAACCTCCATATGTATCCATATACAACTTTCATATGCATTCATACATAAATTCACTATGAATTCATATATATAACTTATATATTACAGGAGTCAGATACTAGCGACATGGATCACAATAACGCATTCATACATGCACGATCTTCTCTGTATCACTTGGGTGAAGAAGAGACCATATAAAACTCTGCCATTAAATGTTATAAATTCATGCTAGTTCAAACCCCGGATAAGAAAGGGGGGTTACGTGTAGCACTAATACTCATAACGTGTGATAGGCTAAACGATATGAAAACTTGCAACAAACCCTAGCAATCTCGTGCAAGACGCAGTTGATCACAGTAAGGCCCAGAGGCCGAATACCCTTAAAATTTCTAACCAGTCGATGGGACCCTAATTATAATTCTCCCTCTCTCTCTCTTTCTCTCTCTCTCTCTCTCTCTCTCTCTGGTAAGGCGCACATGGTATGATGGGGCCTTTCCATTGCCTGAGGTCACCTGGACTCCACCCCACAGGTAAACACAGCTGACATTACTGTCTTCAGCAGTTCAGTGTCTCTCTCTCTCTCTCTCTCTCTCTCTCTCTCTCTCTCTCTCTCTCTCTCTCTCTCTCTCTCTCTCTCTCTATATATATATATATATATGTTTGCAGTGCACAGTATTAAATCATCTGCATAATTTGAAGACTGGTTTGAAATATTAGGGTGTTGTAGCTAAAACTATGTGAGTGACGAAGAAAAGTCGAGATAGAATTAGACAGGCCTATTTCTTTTCTTTTTTTTTAATCAAAGCATTTATTTCCAACAATCAAGTCCTCCCTCCAACACACTTCCCTCTCCCTATCACGCGCACGCGCGGGAGCGTTTCATTTCTTTTAAAAACAATTTTCTTTTTTTAGATTCTGCTGTTACATCATTGCTACTGCTAGTTTGATATTTTATTCCATTGCATATTTTGCAAAGCAAAAGTTTTTTTTTCTTGATTATTTTTTTACTTTGTTTTTCTTGCCTTTTATTTTCTATTAATGTGGAAAGAAGAACTGTCGAGGTTGGTCAGTATCTGGATGGACCACCACCAATAAATACAAGTCTCCGTTGGTGCAGAACCTCCTGTGACCTTCACTTAAATAAGAAAGACCTTTGTGGAGTCCAACGGGGGCGGCAACGGGTTAAAATGAGGGTCGAAATACCAACGAAATAAAGAAGGCAATTATGTACCCTTTCCGGTTGCTAGCCCAGAAAAGAAGTTGGTTTAACATAACCTCAGTACAGTAATCTGGTGCGAGCGGCAGTGGATCACAAAGAGAACCGACAACCAAATGAATAAAATATAGAATTTAGACCAAAGACCAAGCGCTGGGTCCTGTGAGGTCATTCAGCGCCGAAAGGAAATTGACAGTCAGTAAGGAAGTTTGAAAACCTCGCACTTGCACTAAGAAACAATTTTGAGAAAGGATGGAGAAGTAAGATGGAAGAAAGGGAATATGAACGGAGATACGGTAAAGGAAAACCAAAAGCATAAAGATCCTACAACTCCCTGTCGCGTTTCGCACAGGACCTTAAGGACACGGACGGCGCTTTACTGCTGAAGGTCCGGGCGGTCCGAAGACACACCTTAGGTATGCACTTCCGCCTGTGCACCTGGGATGGCGTGTGTAGGGGAAGATCCTTATATGGGGAGGCCCTTCGGAGACAAATGCAGTTCTCTTGTCGCGAAAAAGGTTCCGCGAGAAGTTCCGCATTCGCAGTGGAGCTTTCTGCTTCAAATGACTCAGTTTTGCACTTACTTGTTGATTTGTGTATTGCCTACTACTATTATTAATACTGCTACTACTATTGCTACTTACTACTACTACTACTAATGCTGCTCATGCTTACGGAAGGTGCTGTTCCTGTCCAGCGTTGCAATTGCAACGAAGTTACTTATAAGTATGATGTCATTACAAAAGCACTACAATACTTCCTTCCTTTTTGATGGGACAGTTATTACTACTACTACTACTACTACTACTACTACTACTACTACTACTACTACTACTACTGCGGCTGCTGCTGCTGCTACTGCTGCTGCTAATAATCATAATAATAATAATAATAATAATAATAATCATAGGAACATTAGGCACGATCCCAAGATCCCTGAGAAGGAATCTGGAAAAACTAGATGCCGAAGTGGTCCCTGGAATCATGCAGAAGAGTGTGCTACTAGAAACAGCGCACATAGTGAGAAAAGTGATGTACTCCTAAGGAGGCAGGATGCAACCCGGAACCCCACAGTATAAAAGCCACCCAGTCGAATAGGATGACTGTGATAGACCAAAAATAATAATAATAATAATAATAATAATAATAATAATAATAATAATAATAATAATAATAATAATAATAATAATAATAATAATAGCTTCAGACAAAAATGACTTTGGACTCAGGCCTGAAAAAATACAGATCTTACGACTTCCAAATTCAATCGTGGCAAACTATTACTTCATTTTCTAACCCACGTACAGATTCCAAAGCTGAATAAAAGAGTAGGGATGACAAGAGAAGTTGACGGAGATTTCATAAACACAAGAAGTGCTGAAAATTTCGCCAACAAGCACTGGGAATGGAATGGAATGGAATGGAATGGAATATGAAATTTAGGCTTGAAGCCAAGCACTGGAATCCGAGGGATTATTCAGCGCTATGATGAATTTGGTTTGAAGTGAATAGTGATTGCAATGAATTTATACATTAAATAAAATAAAAGAATGATTTTAAAACTACGGTAAAAATTGACATTTGGCGAAAACTGATATTCCCCATAAAGAAATGATAACTTTACAGTGTAAAAAGGTAAAGAGCAAGAGGTCACAATAAGACATGAGAGCAAAGGTAAAATATGTCGTCGGACAGGGACCTCAAACAATGCTTTCTGATCAGGATTTTATATAAAATGTTTTTAGAGACAAAGATTGGAAGAATTTCAAGATTCACTTCAAAATTTCTCCAGGGGATAAAGACACTATGAGTTTCAAACGAGAACTGTGTGTGTGTGTGTGCATTTTTGTCATACACAGACACACATATATATATTTATATATATATATATATATATATATATATATATATATATATATATATATATATATATATATATAAGAGAGAGAGAGAGAGAGAGAGAGAGAGAGAGAGAGAGAGAGATGAAACCCCAATTCAAAGTCATTTCCTTTCAGAACCTCCTGAACACAAAACAGACCTCGTGAGGTTGTATCACACACTGGCAAAAACAACCTAGAGTTAGTTTCCTGTAAGTCGTGTTAATTATTATATATATATATAT
>NC_089770.1:9051000-9071000 GCF_040412425.1 Macrobrachium rosenbergii | reverse complement strand
CAACTCGATCCATGGAGACATTTCAAAATCAAAGTTAAGGTTGCCGATGTAATTATGGTCGAGTGTTAAGCTTCAGGTCACAAAGACTGAGATATTATCTGACCTTTTAAGGAAATCAAGGCCATTACGCAAGAATTGGTAAGGTTACCGAACTTGGTCATCATTTAAGATAAATAGTAAAAATCTGTCAAAATATTCTGCCATCAACACCTACTAAAATTTACGTAATAAGACTAACATTCTTGGAATAAACCGTAGCACCAGTAATACTAGGAAATACCTTAACTTCACAGTGAGTTAAGTAAAAGGTCTTTGCTCTGTTGCAGCAGCAGGTATATTCTGACTAATAATAATAATAATAATAATAATAATAATAATAATAATAATAATAATAATAATAATAAAAATAATAAAATAATAATAATAATAATAATAATGAACACCATAAGCATCTCACAAAGGAATAATACTGGAGAAAACTACAGTACTATAAGTTTGGCTCAATAATAATAATAATAATAATAATAATAATAATAATAATAATAATAATAATAATAATAATAATAAGTGTTTAATGTGACATAACATTATGACTTTAGAACTAACGTCAGCCATAAATCTAAACAAATGAAGGATATTATAACATAGAAAGAGGACACAAAAAAAGATTTTGCCATTAGTCAATGCCCACATTTAGACAGAGAGAGAGAGAGAGAGAGAGAGAGAGAGAGAGAGAGAGAATATACCACCACCACCACCACCACGACTAAAACAAAAAACAAAAAAAGAACAAGTCGGGGAAACTTACCGATCGTCACGGCTAATCCGAAGAGGTCAGCATCTTGCATACCCTGCTGTTGCATACAGGCATACACTTGACTCTGCAGCTCGCGTACCCGGGACTTGACCTGCAGGGCAGGGGCAGGAGCAGGAGAGAAAAAAAATAAAGGCTTAAAAAATCACTACCATTATGGTTACTTGGAAACAGAGGGCCGATGATACTCCCTCTCTGTACAATTAATGATGATCTGTGATGGGCTTAACTTCTATTGCGACCTGTCCCTTCTTGCTGCTGTGAGAGAGAGAGAGAGAGAGAGAGAGAGAGAGAGAGAGAGAGAGAGAGAGAGAGACAATGTTAAACAGAGACAATGTTACTGGTAGCGTTGCACAATATTAAATAAATAAATAAATATCTATGTATATATATACATACATATATAAAATATTTATATATATGATATATAAATAATATACATATATATACATGTACATTATAATATATACATTTTTATATATACATGTGTGTGTGTGGAAACTTATATTTTTACAATGTTCCTTCAAAACAGTTCCAACGAAAAAAAAAAGCTTTAATTAAATTGTTTGGCAAAGCAAAAGAATAAAAAACCAAAATAAGAAAGTCAGACGTCAGGAAAAAAAAACAGACGCAGGAATAGCTCAGGAAATACTTCTTGGCCATCACTACTTCCTCTCTCTCTCTCTCTCTCTCTCTCTCTCTCTCTCTCTCTCTCTCTCTCTCTCTCTCTCTCTCCAAAGGCAAATTTACTTTACTTTATGGCGTTTTTTTTATGGATTTCCTTAACCTATTCATCCATTCTCTTTCAATTTCTATTAATATTAGCATCTTGAGTTCATCTTAATCTTTTTAGATTTTCTTCCTTATGAGGTGAATCCATCGCCTCCCTCGGGGTTACGCCCTTAGGTATACACACACACACACACACACACACACACAAACACACACACACATATATGTATATAATATCCAGGTGTAAGGCAGAAGACTAGTGTAAAATACATGACAAAGCAACTGATAGGAGAAGAAAAGAAGGGCATGATGAGAAGGCGAGAGTTGGTGTTTCGAGGTTTCATTATGTGAAACAGGTATGTTCTAAAGTCGAGAAAATAGCTATACTTGGTTTACATGGACCTATAAACACTTGTGAATGAACTGATATAAGCAATGTGAAGGGTGGTGAGAATGTATGGTAAAGAAAATAAGGTACTGAGCGATATTAAAATTTTTATGATGGAAGTGAGGCATTTTTCCTGAATTTGAGGGCTGGAGAGTGACTTGTTTGGCGTAAAAGTGGGTCTGAGACAAGGGTGTGTTTTATCTCGGCTGATGCTCGGTAGTTTGACGGATGGAGTGATGTGAAAAGTCAGAGTGAGGACATTTGAGGTAAGTGCAAGGTTGAGGGATAAGAAAATTAGTTGTTAATGATGCACTGAATATTGGTATGGAAAACTGAAGAGAAACTGTGACTTTTTAAGTGCTTACATTAAGAGAAAGCTGAGAGTCAAGCAATCGGAGAAAAATTATGATGGTAAATGGAAGCGAAGTAATAAATATTAATATGGATGGCGAACGAATAGAAGTGGTCAATCCGTATTTGTGAGTAAATATAAGGAATGGTGTTAAGATAACAGAAGCAGAGAGTCACAGAATGTGAGATGCACGGAAGGCAGCTGGGAGTATGCAAAATATAAGAAGGCCGTGTGTGTACGGAAACTAGGTTGGAAGAGCATGCTGGGATTTTTGAGCCAACTCTTCTTTAAGGCAGTGAAGTGTGGCTGTTTAAAGCGAACGGAAGTAAAAAGTTTACGCTGTTTAGACTTAGTCTGGATCGTACTTGTGGTGTCAGAAAAATAGAACGTTTTATAAATACGAATAAATGGTAGGGGTAAAAGGTTAGAGTAAATCAAAGGATCGAAATGTTATATGTATATATATATAACATTTCTGACTCACATCGGGATCGAACCCCGGTCTCTCAAATGAAAGGCCAGGGCGCTACCAACTGATCTACACATTTATGAGACCGGGGATCAGTCCCGATGTGAGTAAGGAATTTATTTCTGAGAAATACGTGCTCATGTGTTGATTAGTTCCATACATATATATATATATACATATATATGTATATATATATATATATATATATATATATATATATATATATATATATATGCACACTGTCCAAAATGACGGAAATATAAGAGAGAGAGAGAGAGAGAGAGAGAGAGAGAGAGAGAGAGAGAGAGAGAGAGTCTACCCTTGTTCAAGGGTTAATTTCCAAGCGTGAGAAAAACTAAACTATATTACCAAGAAAGAATTTCCTTCCTCGCCGAAAATAAACTAGACAAGGGAAGAGATGATGTCTGGGAGGGGGTGAGGGGGGGTAAAGCTGAGGATGAGGGGGAGGGGGAGGAAAAACAACAAAGTTAGTCAACTTCGCCACAAATCGCTTGTCTGGCAGTAACAGGATTCCAAAACCTTGGTCAGCCGACAACACACCGCGACGCGCGCACGCATGCACGCACATACACACACATACACACACACACAACCCATCAACCCACTGGAACGTCATAGGAAAGGCGACCTTACCAGCTCATCATGGCTGTCCAATGAGTCTATTAATGTGAACACAGGGCGGTCGAATGTAGCACAAACGTGCAATAAATGCGAGCTCGCCTGTGTCGCGTGCGTGTGTGTGTGTGTTTGTGTGCGTTTGTGTATGTTGGATGCAACGGGCACACTCATGCACGTGAGGCGAGGATCTTCACTACTCGGTCTTGTTTGTAATCTGAGACCCACGACAGTCGATTGACATTTGATTAAAAGCAATAAGTAATATGCAATACATACACTTGAGGTCAAGTGATTGTTTAAATCGGCCCATAGCAAAGAAACTTCTAAAAACAAACTAAGAAAATACAGAATTCGGAAAAGATCTGATGGATGGGCAGGTCTTTAAGAATAAAACACTAAATAAAATAGTGGAATGCAAGTTTACTATCATTATTATTATTATTATTATTATTATTATTATTATTATTATTATTATTATTATTATTATTATTATTATTATTATTATTAAATAAAATGCCTTCAAGTGAAAGAGAAATTTATTTGGGAGTACAAATTATATAGACATTGTTAAGTGGCAATATATACATACTGTGTACACGCACACACACATACGCACACATATACAGTATATATACATAAACTACATTGAATATGTGCACTTAATATCAATAATATCAATAAATGAAAGATAAGAAAAACGGCAAATTTAGCCTCCAAAGAATAGAGAATGGATAGAAAGTAACTTGAAAAATATATTAGTGAATGGACAGAGAGTAACTTTAAAAAAAATATTGTAAGTGTGAAAGAAAAGGTGAATAAATTTCAGAACAATGCAAAAGAAATACAGCAGTCAGAAGCAGGCAGACAATAAATAATGGTTTCAAAACCCAACAGAAATGAAAATAGCAAGCAATAATAAAATTATAATTATGTGACATCTGGCAAAATATGACTAAAACCATATTCTTTAAGTTATATTGACACTGAGAAACAGCTAACCAGAACTGATAAAAAATGTGAAGATATTATAAAAGGTAGAAAAATATAGAATATGGATATGTTCATACATATTAAAACATGTCAACAGTTTCATCTAAGCATTGTTTGGATAAAATGAAACAAACATTTAACGTAAAAATAAATTAAAAGGCGGATGAGATAACTGATATCCTTTTTTACATCAATGAAAAGTAACTAAGAAAAAATAAAAGCTAAAGGACAAGTTTAAGAAAATCTACAAAGTACTTCTATCTCTCTCAAACTGACTTTACCCATAACTACCGCAAAATATTCTACTTCTTTCCTCCACCTCCAAAGAAACTTCCTTAAAAAGAAAAAAATCTGAATTCCTTCTTCATCTCAAAAGGAAGTCTACCTCCTTCCTCTGCCTCCAAAGTGCCTCTACCTCCCTCAACTTGTCTCTACTCCTATCTCCCTCAAAATACTCTGCTTCCTTCCTCTACATCCAAAGAACATCTGCTGTGCCTCCTTACAAATGAATAGCATCTGTACCCTTCATCTTACTCAGAGAACTTCCAATTCTTTCCTCCACTTCAAAAGTCCCTCTACTTTCTTGAAAGTGCCTCTACCTCTACCTCAAAAGTACCTCCACCTTCTTCAAAGTGCCTCTGCCTCCAATGGTACTTCTACTCCCCTCAAAATCTATTTATCTCATTACCTCTATATTTATCCTCCACTTCTTTATCAATCCTACTTCCATATTCTCAATACTTACACCTCCATACTGCACATCCTTACTACCTCTACCTCAACATCCCAGGTACCTCTACCTCTAACCAGCCCATCCCCCCTCCCCAGTAATACTACCATCACCCTCCCCAAGCCCCTCACCCCTTTCTACGAGACCACCCCCCTCCGTCCACCTCCTAGATACCTCAGACTCTAAGTACCTGCCTCTATCTCCTCCCACCTATATCCCCCCCCTCTTGGCAGTCCCTCTCTCTCCCTCCCATCTACCACCCCTCTCCTTCGAGGCAGATCCATTCTCCCTCCCTCCCTCCCTTCCCACCTGGCAGTCCTTCTCCCCCTCCCATCTACCACCCATTCCTTTGGAGGAAGTCCCTCCCACCTACCACCCCTCCCACCTGGCAGTTCTTCTCCCCCTCCCATCTACCACCCCCTTCGAGGAAGTCCCTCCCACCTACCACCCCTCCCCTTCGAGGCAGTCCCTCTCTCCCTCCTTTCCTCCCTTCCCCCCTCCCTCCCACCCACTACCCATCCCCTTCCAGGCAGTCCCTTTCTCCCCTCCCTCCCCCCTTCCCCTCATCCCTCTTCCAAGCAGTCCCTCTCTCCCTCCCCTTCCCCTCCCCCAGCCCCGGCACTTACCTCGGTGGTGAAAGTGATGGTCTCCTGAGTGAGGAACGAAACCGCCACATACTTATGGTGTGGTGAGACGCTGCAAGAAGTGCCCACCCCAGATCCGGTGACCATACTGCGTGTTACCAACCCCCCATACCTTCGCAGACTCAGCTCATGATGATTGTCGGGGGTGGCGCGGTCTTCCCGGTGGCACGCGCGCGCACACACACACACGCGCACACGCGCACACACACACAGGTGCACCGTGGGGGGTGTTTCAGGACGTGGGCGCAGGGCGTGCGTTGGTGTCGTCGGGTTGTGGGTGTGTGTGTGTGTGTGTGGATTGGCAAGGCAAGGCAGGTCATGGTGGGGAGAGATAACAGAGAATGTGATAAGAATCCGGCTTTAATTTCTATAATAATTATAATTACATACAACATACAGTGTTAAATGTACACAAATATATATATACAAAATATATATAAATAATTAAACTCGATTACTTCCACACGTGTTCCATGCATTTGAACTGGATGGTATCTAGCGGAGATATTCATTCAGGAAAAAATGCAAGCTTTCCAGGACAGTTAGTCCTGGAAAGCTTGTAACACTCTTTTCCTGAATAAATATCCCCAGATACCACCAGTTTAAATGAGGTCCTATTTTCAATATATACATATATATATATATATATATATATATATATATATATATATATATATATATATATATATAATATATACGTATGTGTATATATACCATACTTTGTAATAACTCTTACACAAAAATATTTCTTTCCTTATAAATATTATAAAAGATTCGAAGCTATGTCTGTCTATGTTGGAACAGACTATGATAGGTACTTGATATATTCGGCATTCAAGAGCGATATCAGCTGATTCGACTGCTGTATATACTCCAGCTGAATTAAAACTATGTACTGAGAGTTGGAATTAGTCCATCTTCAACATGATTGCTGAGCACCACTTTGTAATACTGTGGCATATATTATATGTATATATACATGACTCACGTCGGATCAAACCCAGGTGTGTATATATATATATATATATATATATATATATATATATATATATATATATATATATATATATATTACTTTGTATACACATATATGTGTATATATAATATTCAATTTCCATAATTAAATATTGGTAACTGCAGAAGCACGATACCAGCTACTTACACTAATTTATTATAAATTATTATAAAAGAAAACAATATTTCCAAAATATTTCTTAAGTAATAATATGAGGTGACATGAGCCGAATTTCTTGGCCAAAATAATTCTTACTTGACGAGAGAGAGAGAGAGAGAGAGAGAGAGAGAGAGAGAGAGAGAGAGAGAGAGAGAGAGAGAGAGAGAGATTTACTAGTAATGTGACAATCTTGACTCCCACATACAAAGCTTCCCCCACCTCCTCCCTGCTTCGCTTGCCCCTCTCCCATTTTCATGCTCCCCTCCCTCTCTCTCCTCATATTCCCCTCTCCCTTCCCCTTCCCTTCCCTCCTCCTCCTCCTCCTGCACCCCAGCTTCCCATCCCTTCCTAACCCCCTTCTAATTCCTAATCCTCCTCGTCAAACCCTCCCTTCCAATCCTCCTTTCATTCCCCTCCCCTCGTCTTCCTTCTAAGCAATCCTCCCCTTCCCCTCACACCCCCTCCTCCTCCTCTCACCTTGACCTCACAGGCACACGCACACAGACAACGAGCGAGTCTTGGCACAAGACAAAATCGACCGGGTCAACGCCGACAAGAAACAACTTTTTGGAGCTTTGACTTTCTTCCTCCAACCTACTCCTCCTCCCCGCCTCCCCTCCTCCTCCACATCCCCTCTTATCCCCTCCCATCCCCTTCCTCTTCCTCCATTCATTCGGCCCAAAACCGGACGTTGGAGGGTTTGGCGAGCGCAAGTCGTGACTTACTTTATTCATTTGCTTGTTTGTCTGTCGTGTGGTGGGAAGTGAAATGATTAGTCGTTCGTTCTTTCAAATAAAGTAGGAGAGTTTTTGTCGATACGAGAACAAGACTTGTCGTGCTGCACCGTATGAAATCAGAGATCTTAATACAGAAGAAAAAGACATAAAAACTCAAGATACACAAACTCGATTACTTTAATGAGTACCGAAGGCTTATTGCAACGCGAAAACGAGTTTTCTTCATTTGGGCGAGGTGCAAAAATGAAATCTCTCCTGGTCAAGATGTAAAAGCAGAGTTCACTTTGTTTTGATAAACATAAATCTTTTTAAGGTACGGAAACTAAAACCCTATGGTAAGACAAAAAAGAAACCATTTTAAGTCTGTAAACAAGGTTTTCTGTGGCAAAGGTTTGAAAAGGTTTCCTCCGTTAAAGAATCTTTTTAGTTAAGAAAACGGAAGGTTTTGTGTTTTGGGATATAAACACGAAATTCGTTTTTTGTCACGATAAACAAAGAAAATAATTTAAAACGGTTTACCCAGGATAAATACATGCTGTGTTAATTTGACCTTGTGTATGAGGCTAAGGATAATATTGCTCAATATTATTATTATTATTATTATTATTATTATTATTATTATTATTATTATTATTATTATTATTATTATTATACCATATGCACTTGCCAAGCAGCAGAATAAGCAATACAAAATAACTCTTATAATTAATTCGACATTCATCTAAGCAGAGACAGCAAAACAAGTCCTAAAAACCAACTTCCGGCTGACTAATGGGCTCGCTAACACGAAGACATTTCCTGGGGCTGGAAATAATGAATGTCATGTAACTGCGTCTTCCCTCACTTAAGAGAAAAAAAAAATTATCTTGTTCATCTTCATACAAAAACTGAGAACGATTGAAACTCCTTACACGTGAATAGATACATTACTTTTTGCGGTTTTATCCTAAAAAGTCGAGAGTAAAGATGGCGACTTGTTCTAAGAGAACAACAAAGGTCTCGTAACACTGCCCTGCGGAACGCCAGACAGGATGTGTATAGAATCAAATATATGTGCAATAATACCTCAGTCCGTCGCACAGGCAGGGCAGATGCAGTTTCGTCATCTCCTACAGCATCTACTTTTGAGTCGTGTGAGAAATAACGATGCTTATGGATTTCTCTCTCTCTCTCTCTCTAAGTAGATGCAGACGGCAAACAAGTATCATACAATACTAGGAAAAATAAAAGAGGTATGAAGCAAATTTCTCTCTCTCTCTCTCTCTCTCTCTCTCTCTCTCTCTCTCTCTCTCTGAACTAATACCTGAAGCTTCAAAAATCTCTAGTTAAAAATTTTCTAATTTGATGCGCATTAGGTTGAATATTATTTCACTGTGTGAGAAACGATATGTAAACAACTCTCATTCGAGAGTATGAAAGCAAATACTTTTCTATAAATAATGTTGAGTATTCTTGGCCAGTGTTTGAAAGGGTGACCAGCATTAAATGCCCGAAGCAGGGGGCGCATAAGCCCCATTAGCAGCAGTGATGGATCACAAATTCCGAAAACAAAAAATAAATACTAAATTTTGACTTTAAAACATATTTATAGGAAATTTTGTTTGCTTACTTGTGTCAACTGCAAGCACTGTTTTGTATACATTTTTTTCTGACAGTCAAATTAAATAATAAAAATATGAATCATTTAGCAACAACTTTGATTACATTCATATTTACTTGAAAAATAAATGACAGCATCACGGACACTACAGTTTTGAAGCTGAAATCATTTCTCATTGATAAATAATCGCACTGGGTATCAATGACACCACAACTTTGTTTTCAGCTATCTCCATCAATAAACGAACGGTGGCCATCCATCCAAAAACAATTGGCAAACTCTGTAAGTCACAGACGACCCCAGAAATAAAAACAAAACTCAACACTTTCAGGGTTACACCAACAAAGGCATTCTTGGAGTTCCTGCATGTTTGTGGAGAGAATGGAGGGAGGGGAGGGGAGGGATGAGAGAACGGGGGAGATAAGGGAGGTGAGCTGAAGTAGGTAGGCAGGGTGGTAGGAGAGGTAGAGGTAGAGGGAGGGGGAGAGGAGGCTGAGGATCTAATTAAACTGGAGAGAGAGAGAGAGAGAGAGAGAGAGAGAGAGAGAGAGAGAGAGAGAGAGAGAGAACATTCTTAACATTAATTCAGAAGATGAAGCCAGCATCTGGTGTAAACAAAATCCTTCAGCCAACAATCAACGTGTATACACATCTTGCGCTGCTGTTGTCGAATTGTAATTCAACATTCCACGTGGTCCAGCTCGATTCCTGATGTACGACTGTCACAATCTTCTCCTCCCAAAGACCGAATAAAGAAAAGGAAATAGGAGCACGTTAATATACCTGCCATGTAAAATGTACGAAAAAAAATTCTAACTCTTACAATTGTAAACGGCAATGGGTCACAATGAGGAACTAGTAGCCAACAGAATCAGCGATATTATCTTCATCCTCCCCAAACATACCAAACCGAGGACTAGGTGGAAGAGCAGAGTTTGGGGTAGAATTATCGCCCTGTCTCATAAAGCTGTTTAAGTGGCCTCCAACAGACGTTCAGCGTGTAACAGACCAAAATACCTCAGGTGACCGGTAATGGGTCTCGTGAGGTCTGAGATGCAAATAGACGATTATTCATCATCAGATTCTGATTCTGCTTTTCTTTTCTATTCTGTGGAAGCTTAGTCAGCAAGCTAAGAGTTTTTTATGTGTCTGAAATGAATGAGTCCACATTTTCAATGATGAGCAAAAAAACCCAAGTTTTGACTGAAATGTAGTTTTGTACTTTTATTGGGCTTCTCAGCAAACAACCACAAATATTAATACCTTTTGGACATGGTCATTTTGTCAAATATAACCGTAACTTCTAGTTTCATCCAGGGAGTTACTTTCCAGACTTAGAAACTGCTTAGATTGTCATATGAACCCACAACTTTTTGGGTTTTGTCAACAAAATTACAACCTTTTTAGGCAAAAAAAAGAAAAAACACAATACTCTGGTTTTATCAAAGCCACTATTTACCTTTGCCAAAAAGAAAGGCCACAAAATTTTGGTTTCCTTAAAGAAAGTCATAATTTGCTCGTTTTGGAAACGCAATCCACAATTTAGTTTGGTCAGAGAGACAACTTTCTTTTTCGTCAAAAACGTTCACAGCATTTGGTTTTATCAGAGCCACTAGCTCGCCTTATCAAAGAAAGCCAACCGCACTTGGTTTTGTAAAAGGAAGCCACAACATTTTGGCTCTGACGCCGAGAGCCGTAACTTTCTGGTTTTGTTGAGGAAAGCCACAATTTCTTGGTCCGATTAATTGCTTAGGAATTGTCTGACGTCACAGCTATCACGGTCACAGCTATGGCATTTTAAAAAGTAAATAAATTAACAATATTAATATATATACATATATATGTGTGTCTATTATATATGTTTTTTTATTGCTTAAACTGTCAAAGCCACAATTTTCAAAATTTGTTAATAAGGTTACAATTTATGTTTATTAAAGATAGACCAAATGTCTGGTTTTGTTAAATCAGACTACAACCTGGTTAGGTCAACGACAGCAACAACTGTTTGGTCTTGTCAAGTAAAGTCTCAAAACTTTTTGGTCTTGTCAAAAAATTTCAGAAGCTTTTGGATTTGACACAAAGTCCATCTTGATTTTTTTTTTTTTTTTTTTTTTTTTTTTTTTGCCAATTTCTTGGTCTTGTCCAAGTAAGTAATTAAAAGAAAGCAATTTTTTTTTTATTAACAGTGGCAACTTTTTGGTTTTGTCAAAACAAAGTGACAACGTTTTGTTTTTACCAAAGAAAGACCAATCTTTTTAGCTTATCATAAAAAACAGCTTTTTGTTTTTTTGTCGAGAATGTTAAATACCAAACTTATTTTGTACACCAAAAACATATATAGGCTATCAATATATATACCATGGTAGAGATGAAATTCGGTTTTGTCAAAGAATGCCACTGATTTCTACTTCTGTCTATTTGCAACAATAAAAAATACAACTGGCCTATCAGGCTACTTTGTATGTCAAAGGCGCAAAAGGCAATATTCAGCAAAAGTGAAAGAAAAACAAATACTAATGCTGATAAAAATGATAAATTCTTCCAACAACAGAGCAAGTGTGCGTTGCTTGTATACATAACACATCGATCATTTTCTCTGATGCGACCCAAACATCCCAGAACCTGAGTCACTGTGTACGTGATACTCTCCTGCCAAAATAATTTCAATGACATTCTTTGAACACAAGACAAAAACCTCGAGCGATGGAGAGGAGATAAATCGATACACAATAAAATGAAAATGAAGGTTAAAATACGGAATGACGAAAACGAAATAACCAAAATAGTTGGATGATGGGGCATGTTTGCTATTGCCTGATTTGACTTATAAATGTAAGCTCTCGTGACTGACAGTCTGTGGGGGGCAAGGGCTTGCTTACAGATTATGGAAATGGACCCGTAGCCACTCATGGGAGTGGCCATGGGTCGCAATGAGGTCCGAGAAGTGATGTAACTTTTGACTTATGAGTTTAATGGTTATATATATTTTTTATTCATACCCAACCACGCTGTTGGCTTTTAGGGTATTATTATTATTATTATTATCATTATTATTATTATCATTATTATTATTATTAATAAAAGTCACAATTATATAACTAATAAACTGTATTTTTCAAGATACAGGCTTTTTTACTACTTATTTTCGATCACAATGTAGTGATGCTCCACAGATTATTATTATTATTATTATTATTATTATTATTATTATTATTATTATTATTACTATTATTATTATTATTATTATTATTATTATTATTATTATTATTATTATTATTATTATTATTATTATTATTATTCAGAAGATAAACCCTATTCACATGGAACAAGCCCACCAAAGGGGCCACTGACTTAAAATAAAATTCAGGCTTCCAAAGAATATGGCGTCCATTAGGAAGTAGTAAGAGGAAGTAAAGGGAAATATAGAAAGAAGAGATCTCGCTTATTAAAAGAAAAAATAAATTAATAAATTAATGAATAGATATCGTGAGTCAATGCCGTTCCCATCAGACTCGCAAAGTCTGCTTCAAATTCAACAATGATCGTCACAAGTGATCAGACCCACGATGAAGCGAACATACGGACTGAAATATTGAAATATAAAATAATTTTATTATTAACCTAAATATACATGAAAACAGACCGTAATTAGGAATTTATTGACGAAATAAAAACATACAAAAATAAATGACAGATTCAATTGGACGAAATAGGAATTTATTGATGAGTAAACCATATATAAATATAAATATAATTGAGAGACGATTACACATATGAACAGAATGAAGACTCAGAAACAAATAAAGACATCCAAAATCCCAGAAATAAGCGACAGACAGACAGACAGACAGACAGACTCAAGACGAGACGGGCAAGATTGAAAGAGGGGGAAAGTGATTAGCCGAGTGGATTGGTATGTCTGAGTGAATGCGAGGAAGATAGTGAGTGAAAGAGACAGTGAAAATGCGTAACAAGGGGGCGAGAGAGGAAAAAGATCGACCAGAGAGAGAGAGAGAGAGAGAGAGAGAGAGAGAGAGAGAGAGAGAGAGAGAGAGAGTCTCAACCCCAAACGTGTAATAAAGGAGATAAGTAAAATATATATAAGTACTAGAATAAAGTATAAGTAACTGGATATGAGTCAGGCCCTCGGAATGCTTCGATCATGACACTATCTGGGTGAAGGGGAGAGGGAGAGGGAGAGGGAGAGGGAGGAGAGAGATCTAGCAATCCCATCCCCCAATCTTCTCTATCACCTGACCCCCCACCCCCCAACCCCAACCACCCCCCACGACAGACTAGCAACTCGTCCATACGCTTGCATTCTTGACTTCACTCATTCCTCGACCTGATCTCGACAACCTTTAGTAAACAGCCTCTCTCTCTCTCTCTCTCTCTCTCTCTCTCTCTCTCTCTCTCTCTCTCTCTCTCTCTCTCTCTCTCTCTCTCATGGCACTGTAGACTCTAGGCCTAATACTACAGTAACTCTAACTGCAGTATTTAACTAAGTTTATATAAAACGTATCGCACGATTTCTAAGCAGGTTAATTCATTTTCTCTCTCTCTCTCTCTCTCTCTCTCTCTCTCTCTCTCTCCTCCTCCTCCTCCTCCCTCCTCCTCCTCCTCTCCTCCTCCTCCTCCTCCTCCTCCTCCTCCTCCTCCACCCCTTACTCCTTCTTTCTCAATCATCCTATACCAGACTGAGTATAATTAAATACAAGAGACGAGTATATTTTCGGTATCAGTCCTTAAAAGAATCTCAACAGAATATAAATCACTTCAATAGCATTTAACTTCAGGATATTTTCAACTATCTCAAATCACAAACCCAAAACCATGAAAACAATTAAATAAGCAAATGGCAAGAGTATAAAATTAGGGTTGCTTGACAGTGGCTGACATTAAAAAAGGAAACTGAAAATAATAATAATAATAATAATAATAATAATAATAATAATAATAATAATAATAATAAAATTTACTTCAATGCATGGCTATACACAAATACACGAGGTAGATAAAACACAAGCAGTGGAAAAGTACACGTAAACAAAAAAGAATAATAAAGGTATTTTCGCAATAATAATAATAATAATAATAATAATAATAATAATAATAATAATAATAATAATAATAATCTCGAAAGAAGGACCTCTTTCAAATAAATCTTCATTGAACTGAAAGGCCCTCTAGCCATAGGTTTGAATATCTAAACGGCATCCAGACAGACACTGTATTCTATAATAATAATAATAATAATAATAATAATAATAATAATAATAATAATAATAATAATAATAATAATAATAATAATACCTGTAGTACACAACAGGAGACAGTAGAGATTCTGTATCATATTGCCATCATTGATGGTGATGAGAAACAGTATGGAAAATATAGCAAAGACATACCACACAGTAGGGCATCGGTACGCCTAACGGCCACTGACTAACAATATGAATAGATAATATGGCGGACAATTATTATAAGAAAAAACACAACAGAATAGTAATAATACAATGAAAACAATAATAGAAAAATATTTTAGGAAATTACGAAACAAACGCTGCATTCAAATCATTTAAAACGTGGAAAAAACCCTATATTATGAAACAGAAGTTTTCGTGGTTCAAGCGAAGACGCAATGCATTACTACCCTAATACTAGTCTCCTTGCATTTTAATACATTTTTATCTATTTATTAATTTACTTCTTCTTTTTTAGTAAGTGAGATCTCTTCCTTCTGTATTTTAATAATAATAATAATAATAATAATAATAATAATAATAATAATAATAATAATAATAATAATAATAATAATAATATAGGCCAGACTGCTAAAACTCTGGCCTTTTATCAATCAAAAGCTTCAAAATACCAAGGGTCGGACCTTAGAAGCAGCCAAAGGTCACCAGGAACTTAGTAGTACAGTGACCTTGCATTAAGAAAAAAATATGCTAGACTATTCCGTATGCTATGTCTTTTTCATGTTGTTTTTTTTGTAAGTAGATTCCTTTACAAAGAAACACATTTATCTTCTATATTTTAGTGGTAAGGGTAGTTTTGTTGTGATTACCGTACATTCGATTAAAATCTTTATTATTATTATTATTATTATTATTATTATTATTATTATTATTATTATTATTATAGTAGTAGTAGTAGTAGTAGTAGGGAAAAAGCGAAAAAAAAAGTTGTAGGGTAATTAGTAGCTTAATATGAGAGAATATAGCTTATATTAACCAACTCCACATTCTATTTTGTCAGAGTAATGGTTTAACATGTTATAAATTGCCTTGATTGTGGATGGCATCATTTTTAGCTGTAATTTACAAAAAAATATATATATACTTCCATTACCTAATGGGTTTACTGTTTCTTTAGGGGTTAAGAGATCAACTTAATCTGACTAAAACAATCAATCTTTGTTTGTTTGTTTGTTTATCGTCGATTTCTCGCTTTCAATCTCTTCTTTGCAGAAGGTATCGCTTCTATTTCCATAAATTCTCTTAACGAGAGAGAGAGAGAGAGAGAGAGAGAGAGAGAGAGAGAGAGAGAGAGAGAGAGAGAGAGAGAGAGAGAGAGAGTAATGTAAACCCAAGGAAGTTTGAAGATATGGTTTAGTAAACGCTGAGAGAGAGAGAGAGAGAGAGAGAGAGAGAGAGAGAGAGAGAGAGAGAGAGAGAGAGAGTAATGCCAAGGAAGTCTGAGAGAGAGAGAGTAATCCCAAGGAAGTCTGAAGATATGCTTCAGTAAAAACCACACGAGAGAGAGAGAGAGAGAGAGATAATAATCCAAAGGAAGTCAGAATATATGCTTCAGCAAAAACCACACGACAGAGAGAGAGAGAGAGAGAGAGAGAGAGAGAGAGAGAGAGAGAGAGAGAGAGAGGAGAGACCATTACTGAAACCTTAAAACCCGAACTACAGGGAGAAACATTACTATGAAAACCGTCACGCGTCAGGTACAAGCAAACAGAAGCTTCTGGGGGTAACCGCCTTTGACAAACACAAAAGGCAGTACAAATAGGCTTTGCACGGTCCTCATACCCAACAAAAATACGGACTGCGTATACGCATCTATAAAAACGACAAATACAAATCTATATATATTTTTAACTCTTATATTTTTGTTGCTTATGTAATTATATTCGATCATGTATACGCTATGTATGTTGTCCAAGTTTTTATATGTATGAATAGACTGTCTATTCATACGGATAAAAACTTGGATAATATACAACGCAATATATAAACAATATACATAGCGTATACATGAACGCATATATTTACAATATAAACAACAAATATAAGTTGAAAAAATATAGACTTGCGCATGTGTCAATAAGAAAAACTCCAATCGCAAGCATATAAAACACGCACAACAAAATCAGGTACATGACAAAACAAACATGGCAACACTGACTGCTTGCACGTACATCTACAAAAACCTGGATCGTTTACTAATGAAACAAACGACAAAAAACGAGCGCATCCCGTAAGCAAGTACAACATCGAGTCAATTTTCAAAATAAAAAAACACAAAGGCAGCGTAAATAGGCTTTATTTGGTCTTCAAAAGAAAAAAAACGCATAGCCTTTGCGTCAATGAAAATTGAGATTGTTTGATATACAGCTCAACATACGCATGAAAAGCAGACACAATGACGCAATATCAACAATTCATATCAACAACAAACATCACAGTGAGTCAAACTAGGAAAAAAAACCGTTACTGGGCTCACTTAGAGAGAGAGAGAGAGAGAGAGAGATAGATCATTGTATCAGACTGATTTAGTAATAATCTTCAAAATAATAGAGATAGAGAGTCAATAGGTCACAGTTCTCGGCACTCCTTAGCAAAAAAAAAAAAAGAAACCTGAATAGAATAAAATCTACAAATGTTGTACATTGAATCACACACAAAGGAGGAACAAAAAAATTTAAAAAAGCATTTATCTAAGTAAAAAAGAAGGATTAGCATATTAATACTAAACATTCCAATTGCTCCCTTACTCACTATACAACGGCAGGTAATTTTAAGGCTTTTATCAGGAAAATCACTGACTCAAGATCAATATTATAAAATATATTAAAATATATATATATTTATATTAAAGTATATTAGTCATTCAGACAGGCAGGTACTTAATGCCTGCGGTGGAAGCACACCTTCTTTGGGAACACCAGCCAAATGTTTTGGCTACGTTATTCAAGTGCTGGAACCGAGACGGGCAAAAAGATTGTTACTGGGCTTTATCCCATGGTTGATGAGAAACTCATCTTTTCATCTAAGGGGTAAAGTCCCTTAACATGCATCTTACATGACTGGGCTTCCTTTAAAGCAAAATAAATAATATATAATATAAATCTCCTAGGCATATTTCATTAGATTATATGCTGCTATACATAAACCTGTTATTATTTACTATTATTCTATGTTTCTCCTCACTTATGCATTTTATTCTATTACCACTGTAAATGCATCAATATAAATTAATTACATTGAAGTAAAAATATACTGATTTTCTCAACACCAACTGTCACTCGCATTCATACTCCAACTGCCGAGTAATTACTAATATCATAATTACGAAATTTTATGCAACACACTTGAAAACTAACAGATAGGCCTATAAGATACTAATGTCAACGACTAGGCCTATGTATAAACTATCAGCTGACTACATAAATGCTTCAACTTTTAATAACAACCAAAATACAAGACTTAATATTGGTGACAGATATACCACATGAAAACAGCTGCTTTTTCATAGTAGGCCTACACTGCGAGACTTACCCTTCACGGTACACCTACAGTATATGAGTTTTAACTTTTATGATGAACCTATAAAATGAGATTATAAGCTGTCATGCCAAGCCCATTATATAAGAATGACTACCTATTATGATTTATCACCTTGGACCAAAGTTTGTAATGGTAGGCCTATCACAATCAACTCATCACAAATAACACAGAAGGCTCTAAACCACAAATATAGGTTTGTTACACAAGATGCTCATGTCATAAGATAGGCCTAACTGCAAGAGTTCATTTTACTACTTTTAAGAAAGAAAATTTCACATCACATCCTTAACGTTATCATAGGCCTATTACGCTAGTCTTAAGATAGGCCTACAACAAGACGAAAACCACCACCCGAAGATCTATTAAATGAGTTTCCCCATTCATTTGACTGGTGAAACAATTTTCAGTCATGTAATAGGCCTCTGACAAGAGATTTGTAACTTACGATAGGCCTACCGAATACGACTAACTTTTAGGACAAATTTATAACGAGTCTGCCTTCGCCTTCCCGATGGGCCTGTGATAAGGATGTGTATTCAGGACATGGTCACTGAATGACGTTTTCAAATTTTCACTGACAGGATTTATTTCACATAGATTGCAATTCCCAGAAGACTTGTTGCATAAAATGAAAAAATGTTAGGAGCGTGATAAAGTACCAACAAACAAATTCATATTTGCACAAAGAACAATATATGACAGGTAAAGCAAAGGCAAAGCGCTAAGGTGAAATTGGCGAGTAGGCCTAATGGCTACAAATTTTATCTTTCACTGGAAGCCCCCTACACCACCCAAACTTTCCATACAGGCCCAGTACATACGAATTCCGACAATCATTAGCACCTAACTGCTCAACCTAAATTTCTACATAGGCCTTAAGCAGAAGGCTTTCATCTTCTCGAAAGGCAGATCTCACCATGCTATAAGAATATTAACTACAGCTTACAAATACAAGATTTGTTTATACAATAGCATAGAGTACAGCGGTATATTACAGTGGCCAGTGATTCACTTATACAGTAGTATACACCACGCATGCATTATCAAAATGACGATCGATTCACTTACACAACTCAATACAGTACCGCGGAATATTAATTCCCCGCCACAGAAGAACAAACACAAATTCCAACGAACGAGCGGAGGAAAAAAATTAGTTCAAATTCTTCAAATGTGACGACGTTGCCAAGTGACCTAAACCTGTAGCAATAGACCCATACGTTAAAACCTATGGAAAATGCTTCGGCCAATTAAAAAAAAAATAAGCAGCACACGTAAATTCGCACATACATGCGATATAAAACGAGAGAAAGAGAGAGAGAGAGAGAGAGAGAGAGAGAGAGAGAGAGAGAGAGAGAGAGAGAGAGAGACATACCGGTGGAGTCGTTGGCCGAGGCGGGGCTCAGGGCTGAGGTAAAACCGCCATCTCTCAAAAACATCCCGACATCTCGCATACCTTGCCCGTGACGTCAGAAGGGGGGGAGGGGGAGGAGGAACGGAGGGAGGAAAGAAGAGAGGGGGGAAGGGGGAGGAGAGACAGGAGTGGGGCGAATGGGTGGGGGTAAGGGGAGATGGACGAAGAAAGAGGGGGTGGGGAGGAGGAGGCAAACGTTGCTCGCCACAGAAGGTTAGGCATTGCCATTGGGTGGAAAGAGGAGGCGCGGAGTGGACGCACAGCTGGAGGCAGAGAATTATAGTACTATTCTGGTGCCATATCACACGCGCTATTATAGAGGCCTGGGGCTAGCTAGCAACCTCATCCCTAAAGCCGTCTGTTGTAAGCGGTATTAGGTCACCATGGTCATGTTATACGCCTCCTAAGTATTTGGTTAATACAGTTCAAGTGTGTAATTTAAGTACAGTAGCCATATATATATGATAAATATTTTTAACAATTTTCGAAAAATGAACAATAGTCAGAGGCTTT
>NC_089770.1:9043500-9048500 GCF_040412425.1 Macrobrachium rosenbergii | reverse complement strand
CCACGGCCGTTAAGAAAGCGTCTCTCGAGGGCCTGGGGGAAATCCAGCACAAATATGGTAGGCCTACGTCCAGAAATAAGGGGCGGTTAAGTATGCGTACTAAGCTTGGGCAATAGTATAGTAAATTGGCATCTGATAGACCAAGAAATTCTCGTAAATGTTTCACAGTTTTTGTTCCACATCATATCGGTTTAAAATAGCATGCCTAACGTCTATTAGTACCAAATAAAGCATACAAACTTAGATAATCACATACCTGACGAGTACATTTCTACCATACCTTCATTAAAAAAACTAGTCCTATAATACTACACGCGGTAGCAAGTCCACATGTAACAAGTACCACGAAATGTTCTCTTGCTATGAAATAAAAATAAACAGCTTCCAGCGAGAACATAGATACGTCAATACAACTACCCGTTCACCTGAAGGCCAATGGAGGAGGAGGAATAATTAATACACCTGTGCCAATCCGGCAAAAGGCATGTGATTCCATTCAACCTCCCCTACATACAACCACCCAGTTTCTTTACAGATTATTTTGCCTCCTAACATTTCCTTCCACCACCTGCTCCTCCTCCTCCCCCCCGCCAAAACAAATCTCTCCCCTCCCCCAAAAACTCTCGTGCCACCCCCTAACAGAAGCTACCAACATGGCTGTACGCTATTATTTTGAATGATTAAAAATGAAGACCGGCCGCATATCTAAACGACATACGATACGCTTGACTTGGGGGATGGGAGCCGCGCGCGCCTCAACCCTTCAAAGTGACCCCCAGTTCAACTCGCATTCCTTCCATGGGCAGCAGCCACACACTCTACTACCCTGGACGGAAGGGGGTGATGAGAAAGAGAGAGGGAGAGGGGGGTGGAGGAGACGCATTCCTTAATACATTTTCATTTTTATTTAAGGTCTGCTTAAGCGGCGCTATAACAATAGGCCTATGCGATTGGCTAAACTAGGGATAAGGGCGGGGAGGTTTAAGAGTGGTTCTCCGAGGAAGATTTAGTAAGAGAACCAGTAAGAAGATTATTTAGATTTGATTGAATTTTAATAAAGATCTAATCACGAGAAGGCGACATCTCCAACTACGAGAAGCGAAGAATGGCGAGACACATAAAGAAACAGCAAAACAAGACGAAATGTAAAAAAAGGGGGGGGGGGCAGAGTCGGCAAGGGAGAAAAAGCAGAAGAGGAGAGAAAAAGAGGCATGGTAGTGGTGGTGGATGGGCAGCCGTCGTAGTGGCGCTGCTGGGGGTTATACGTAGTTCGAAGAGTCCTGACTCATCTGCCATTTTTTTGGTCTTTTATCAAGCAACTTGGCGATCTACAACATCAAGGTTCCCGCCAAATTGATCGCCCGCACTCAAATGTCGGAACCGAGCCGCCATTTTTCGAAGATTTCCAAAAACCCGATCGTTTACGATCTCCTCGGTTATCTCGCGTCTGAATAAAGACCAAGCAATAAATAAAGACATCGAGACAACAACACCAGCATTGGGGGCTATGTAAGCGAATGAGAGGAAGAAGGAAGGGATTCGGTATTTAAAGGGGCTCGGGCTGCCCCGGGGTGGGTGGGGATGGGGGAGGAGGTGTCACGCGCTCTCCCTTGGGGATGGGGAGTTGGGGGAGAGGATGGTAGGAAAGGGGTTACGTGCTCAAAACTAACACCGTTTTCGCACCTCAGACAATGAAGGTGTCGTTTCAATTAGCTTTGGCTGCTCTCTCTCTCTCTCTCTCTCTCTCTCTCTCATACACAAGTAAGTAGATCCACATTCGATTCTTGAACCGGGAGAGGTATAGATCGGTATGAGTGGGTTTCCTTTGAGGAAAAATCAAGTATGTCTCTTTTGACTGCAACTGTGAATTTATATTCTAGGTTGTTACTCGATTGGTGTGGCTCGCAGCTTGAGGGGAGGAAAAGGGGTGAGGAAATTTACCAGACGTGCGATCGGTACTCTGTCAAAATGTCTAACAATATTATAAATGGGAGGACCTCGTCGAGGTAACCCTCACTCTACCTGACTGAAAATTCTCTCTCTCTCTCTCTCTCTCTCTCTCTCTCTCTCTCTCTCTCTCTCTGCAGGAAGAAGAAAGGTATTTAGCAATCAGAATATTTCCTTCCAACCTGGCTCATAATTTTTTAAAAAATATATTAAATCTTACTTGTTTTATTTTACTTACATTCACCTATTCACGATGGGCACGGTCTAGGCCTATACAACTGAGTTTGTAAACATTGAGATAAACAATACGCAAAACCATTCCGTAGGGTCCTTCTCCCATATTAAGGTGGAACTCTTCATCAAAACCACAGAAGTTCGGAACATAGATACTAAACGACATCGCAGAATTTGTAAAGGAATGAACACGGCTAAACCAATAAGGAGCTTTACTCCAGACAGAAAATAAAATTCTTACTTCCTACACTGTAGCAAAAGTTGGGTTTAAAAGAATTTTCCTTCCCGGTGAAAAATCTTCTGCGGAAATCGATCATACAGCAAAGATAATAGTCACTAATGAGTCAAGTATTTCGACAGAATCTTAAGACTCTACAAGGTGGGTAAGGGCGAGTTGCTTACAGCGTCATGAACTGCGCCGCCTTCTGTCTAAGAGTGTCGATTCTGGATGTGAATGAATAAAATGAAAATGAATGTTGATGATGAATGTATATGAAAGTGACATAGCTCTGTTTATGGATGACATGCAAACCTATTGCACACTGAATGACTTTACTTCATTGAAAAAATCAGACTTTCATTAACACCCAATACCTGCTTTATCCGACAGAGCCAGACTCCAAATAATAACAAAATTGCCTCTTAAAATTCTAAAAAAAACTTCCCCTGTGTGTCGAATCTGAATTAATCTTCTGCAGAATAATAATGAAATACGGAACTTTATTCAATATGTGCAGATAACTCTCTAAAAAACAAAGATTAACAGAAAAACATTATGATCTAAAATTAATAAGAGGATGTGTGGATCAGGTGTTTGATATGACAGTTTTTTTTAGCTTTAAAAGTAAATAAATATAAAAAGATGTCCATGGCATTCATAAGGTAAACCTTATAGAGAGAGAGAGAGAGAGAGAGAGAGAGAGAATGTGGATGGTATTGTATGATGTAAAGGTGAAGTTCTCGAGAGTGATCAGAGGTTTTCTTGTGGGAAGCAAAATGTGTTAGAACCATTAGACGGGAGAGTGACTGGTTTGGTGTAAAAGTAAGTCTGAGACAAGGGTGTATATTATGTCTCCATGGCTGTTTGAAATCTGTCTGGATGGTACTGGCTAATGTAAAGAATAGGAGAAAGGACAGTAGATCTGGTTAAGAAAATCGGCAGTGAATGGATTCTACAATGACTGATGTGTGCAGATAATACAATGTTGATCAGGTAAATTGAAGAACAACTGTAGAAAGTACAGTAAAAAATTGGCAGTATTTCCAAAAATAAAAAAAATTAAATGTCATTAATATTTGTGTAAATGATAAGAAAGTGATTTGGAGTTTCTATGGAAGCCAGGATGAGACTGTATGGTAGGACTGTTGCTAATGAAAGAAAAAGATTAAAGCTGAAGAAAAGAATTACTGTATATATGTATGTAGCATATATATACAGTATATATATATATATATGTATATATATCATGTATGGATGTATGTATATATGTGTATGTATGTATATATAAATACATGTGTGTGTGAGAGAGAGAGAGAGAGAGAGAGAGAGAGAGAGAGAGAGAGAGAGAGAGAGAGAGTGAATCACATTCCAAAGGTCTCCAAATGGTAACTGGACACAGGCACTCCCATCACCGCCATTCTCCCATCCATGTCCCTCCCTCCTTCCCCCCATTAATCCCCTTCCCTTCCCCACCCCCTTCCCCATAAGAGAGGGTCTGCTGGGAGTGGCCCAGCAGGCCATTATCTTTATGACCTGGCACCTCTAACAACACAAGTCGGCTGCTGCTGCTCCATTTCCGATGGGAATCTCAAATGATCCTTTTGTTTACGTTTTATCGCTGAGACAAGCCATGTTGACAAATGGGAGGAATTATAAGGGTACGACCTCTCCTCCCTCCTTCTCCTCCCTCCCCTCCTCCCTCCTCCTCCTCCCTCCTCCTCCTCCTCCTCCTCCTGCCAGATTCCCGCGCTGTTTACATTTTAAAAGTGGACTGCTTATGTTTTAGAATTTGGTTGGTAGTGGTGGTGGTGGGACGCTCATGGTATGCGTGTAAGGTTGATATTTCATGCATAATTTTTATTTCTATTTCCCTGTGGGTATCTATAATATTATACGTTGTAAATTATTTTGTGGATTATATACAAATATCTGTGCATATTGCTTTAATTAAAATCAATGAATTCCATATGTATGTGTGGTGTTTCCTTGGTACAAAAGGATAATTTTATATATATATATATATATATATATATATATATATATATATATATATATATATATATATATGTATATATATATGTGTATATATTGTATACAATATATTATATATATATATATATATATATATATATATATATATATATATATATATATATATATATATAGAGAGATATAGAGAGAGAGAGAGAGAGAGAGAGAGAGAGATAAATCATCACATTAACAAAAATGTAAAAATACACTATCTTACTTCATCATATTCAAAACGGACCAAAAAAGAAAAAAATCGTAAAAAAAAAAATCAACATTGCATCATTCTCAATAACAGCCTCAACCCCAGACCGTGCACGGAGCGACTCGTACACAAACAAAACAAGCAACGAAACAAACAAACGGCGACAATAATACACCTCAGACGCACCTGACTGGGGGAAGGCAAAAACGAACCAAAAGAATGCGCGCGCATTATCATACAAAGCGATCTCGTGCTTTCCATATCTTTCATTCGTTTTTTTTTTTCCTTCGTCCTTTTTTCTCTCGTCTTCAGACGGTCCTCAGACGGAAATGGCTCGGAATTTTATGTCGCCTGCGTGAAGGAATA
>NC_089770.1:8951000-9041000 GCF_040412425.1 Macrobrachium rosenbergii | reverse complement strand
AACTTTCTACGATAGATTTTATTATATGGTAGATAACATCTCACCAGGCAAGAATATCGAGGTCAACCTTTACCTCGAGATGTAAACAAAGTGTGACGCCAGTTTTATATAGTACCCTTAATCAATCACTCAATGTAAACAAGATGGATAATGATGCTACAAAAAGTCACACAGGCCATTTTCTGGCGTTGCGTATATTTTCATGGGTTTTTATCTAGCTATTTTTTGAAATCCGTAATGAAAAGTTGTTCTACATAGTTTTTATTTCGTGTTACTAATATGTTTTTATTTTTTGTCCTAGTAAGTAATACCATACCCTTAACAAAGTCACACTGGTAGTACTGTCTTTTCGCAAAGCTTAATCACAATTAATAAGCCAATATACGCAAAGTGACAAAAAAAAATTAGGCGACATTAAAGCTATAACATTAGACACCGTTCTCTTACGCGTTTAGCCTACCTCTCCCTTGAATAATACCACACTTATCCTAGGAACTGTCATCATGGGATTACAGAGAGAGAGAGAGAGAGAGAGAGAGAGAGAGAGAGAGAGAGAGAGAGAGAGAGAGAGAGAGAGAGAGAACTAGTACAGTGTCTGAAACAAGAGAGGGAGAGAGATAATACGTAAAGAGTGCCACATTATCAAAAATGTTGTTGTGAGAGAGAGAGAGAGAGAGCTAGTAGTGTCTGAAACAAGGGAGGGAGAGTGATAATACGTAAGGAGTGCCACAAAAGCAAAGATGATGATGTTTGTGTGTGAGAGAGAGAGAGAGAGAGAGAGAGAGAGAGAGAGAGAGAGAGAGAGAGAGGTTCTTACGAGATCACAGAAACATAACTCTAGAAAGGGACCTCCCTGGAATCCACAGACATCCTGGAATTTTAGGAAAGGGAGGCGAGAGAAGGTAAGGTTTCGAGTAAATCATATGTAAAAATTGTAAGAGCATGAGATATATACCTTTCTGGGAAATCACAGACATGAAATGAGAGAGAGAGAGAGAGAGAGAGAGAGAGAGAGAGAGAGAGAGAGAGAGAGAGAGAGAGAGAGAGAGAGAGACCTTCCTGGAATCCACAGATGGATTTTTACAGAGAGAAAGATTGCATTCTACGAAATCACAGGTAAGGAAATCAGAAGAGAGACATATTCCTAGGAATTCCAGAAATGAAACAGAGCCTGCAACGAAACTACAAGCAGAAATGGAATTGAGAGAGAGAGAGAGAGAGAGAGAGAGAGAGAGAGAGAGAGAGAGAGAGACTGGCAGACGGACCGGGGGTTTGGGAGGGGACGGGGGAGGAGCCAGGTTTACCAAGTAGGGTATTGTGGTATGCGATTGGAGCACGCTGCCCAAAACCGCATTGTTGGGCTGATGAGCGAGGTTCCTTTATATACAGTACATGCCGGGAGGAGGAGGCTGTGGAAGAGAACCTTGCTGGAGGAGGAGGAGGAGGAGGAGTAGGAGGCTATGCTGGAGGAGAAGGAGTCTGGTCCCACCTCCAACATTCTCGCAGATATCTCTCCGCCATGTGGCTGTCGAGCATATAAGTTGGCCCCAGTTTGGGGACGCCCCTAGAACCATCTCTCTCTCTCTCTCTCTCTCTCTCTCTCTCTCTCTCTCTCTCTCTCTCTCGTCTACTTCAAATGGTTTAGGATTTATGGGGATTACAATCTTTTAACATGAATATTATTCACAGTCCTTTATACCACAGTAAATGCGTTGACCACACGCCTTCGGATTTCCGTTGAACCTAATTTTATGCAATGACTTCCACGCCAATTCGTGCATCAGCGACAAACTGTGTCGCGCAAATGAAAACGACAAATACTCCACTTCTGAGAAAACGAGAAATGGTAACACAGATAATACAGACATCATCAACAGGACGCAACGCCGAAAGTGACTAAGACGGCACATTGCATCCAAAAATTCTGGGCTCTGAGACTTCCAGCAGGCCTCTGGAGTCTCACGTGAACGTCAGTGAAATAATCCCCGAGGCCTGATAAGAGAAGAGAGCACGTGTGTTGACAGTCTTTACAATGAACAATCGTTTTAGAAAAGAACAAATTCTTGAAACTGCAACACTCCCAAAATTTCCAGATTCCTAAGTTGTATATTAATTCCGCTGGCTTTTCCGAGACAATTGTAAGGGGGTTCCGTGAGGGGACAATATCATACCCATGACGTTTGTACCGGACTATGACTTGGACTCACTGACAGCAACTTTTAGGCCTCTATAACCAATTCATTGATAGCATTTTTCAGACGTCGATAACTAATGTTGTTGTAACGCCGGTTAGAAAACCCAAAAATCAATCAACAGTAAACTCTGAATATCAAGAGTAGCCTGTATACAGGAAAAGGCTACAAACGGTGGTAAGGAAAGGTGGGGCGCCAGTTGATAGGCACTTCACAAGACAGACAAAGACTACAACCATCCGGTGAGTCTTACATTCTGTGGATATTGAAAACCCACGTCAGTGTTGGAAGAAGATCCACGGGAATACTCACAGGACCGAGATGACACCAAAAGGTGAGGCATAGAGAAGCCTGAGGCGAGGAGCAATGTTTCACAGTGAGAAACCAAGTCATTAAGGTACACCTGCATGAAAATGTTAATTCTTCTTTTGAAAAATTAAATAAATAAGGAATTCTTTCATCCGCGTCTCCGAAACTTGAAAGGGGCTGAAGGTCGTCCTCAGACTTGCTTCTCTTTGATGGAAAAGTTAGAAATATACTGAGGTTTAACTGACTGGTTTATCCAAAAATAACAGAAGCTGGTTTTTTTTTGGCTTTGCGGGTCTCACTGTGACCCACTGTCACTTCTATTGGAGCAGTAGGACCTGTGGGAGGCTTCAGTAACGGTCAAAGAGCTTACGAGACCTCCCGTATGTAACTGTGGTAACCTATCCAAGTACTGACCAGAGAATTTTTTATTATACCATACGGAGAGAAAAATGTCACTCGATACTACAAAGAAACTTGAGATTAATGTCTAATGGACCACAAGCCTACAGTCAGCTGCAATTGCAAAAACATCTAATACATTTTGAACTATAATTAAATGGTAAAACTTTTACTCTCAGGCTTACATTTAGCACTTGGTTTACTCTGACGTCCCCAGGCCTATAATATATAAAAACACTGTGATGTCAATGGAATCGACATTTTAGTGATATAGGCCTATTTGGAGTTCATCATTCAATAACAATAATAAAAAAAGCATTTTGAGGCTTTGCACTTCAATAGATGTTAAAAGTCTCAGAGGACCATTTAAGGCAGCTTTGATTCATTAAACGAGGGTCAATTAGAGATATTTAGATTATTATTCAGGGACAATATTTTGCAAACATTATTAAAATTCACTTTGACACACTAAATAACAAACGTCTGAAGCCATCTTAACTAACATTACAAAAATAATCAGACATTCAATACGACTGCGTATGACTCTTTTTGACATTCAGAAGCCTGTACGAGTTTTGGTTTATGAGTGATAAACACGATTACATTAAACACATGTTATTCCACGACAGGAATAATATTCATAGCGATTTAATGTAGAATCTTTTGTGGGAATACTCGACAACCTCGTCCGTTAAAAATCAATTTACTAAAATTTTTGACGGATTTGTAGTTATTAAAACTGGCGTCACAACATCTAGGTCTTTGACGCCGAATGCACTAAAAAATTGGCATATGATCTGACAACCCACAGAGCTGAAATTATGGGAGCCAGATAAAATTTTGCATATGATCTGACGAGGAACACGAGCTGAAATCATAGAGGCAAAATCCCCAGAACCAAGAAACAGACCAGACCGGACTGGTAATAATGGCAGTAGGTCGCAATAGGTCACAACGAGGCTCTAGAGGTCAAACGAGGTCAAACGTGAGTTTAAGATCGTTAATGGACCTACACCAGGGTACAAGAACTGCAGAAGCCATATTTTTTAGCACCACTTTAGAACTGAAGTTTGAGGCGGGGGAATGGGAAAATTGCAGAAACATTAAAAATCTGTTATTTTTTCACAAAAAATCAAGTTTTTAACGGAAGAGATTGGTTTTTCCGGCTAGCTTCTATTCTGGTAACAATACAATTATGTATCGAATTACGGCCAGCAACTTCCTCAGTAAACGCTGACCCAACAGGCTAAATTAAATAAGAAAATACTTGTCTATAAATTCTAATTTTCTCTATGTATGATCATGTATTTATAGTGCATATACATACGCAGTCATACAGTTATTAGTAACCTCGCCCCAAAAAACTAAAATGCTGAAGAACTTGCAACACATCTTACTTGTCTAAGCGGCAACAGCTCACAATGAAAAACGAGAAGCCAGTGAGCATTTTATTATTATTATTATTATTATTATTATTATTATTATTATTATTATTATTATTATTATTATTATTATTATTATTATTATTCAAACTTTAATTTACAACCAAAACCTACACAGAATACTGCCTATATAAATGTGAAGTAAGTGACAACAAAACATGACAAAAACTAATTAGTAAATAATAACAACTCACTAAACAGATAAACACATGCCTTTACAGCACTAACAGCAAAACTAAAGAAAAAAAAAAAGGTAAGGGAAGCTGATTGGGGAATTTCGAATACCATAGCTTCATAGCTCGTCATAAGTATTGATCTGTTCTAAAAGCATGGCATTAACTGAGCCTCACATTTTTAAGATGATCTCTAGATTAATGCTGTAAATAAATAAGTAATAAATAACAAATATAAAATAAAGACAACCTACTCTCTTCACACTCAGATTTTCCGAAAAAACCTTGGGTCGGGTCAGTACCCGGATTGGTGGCCGCCAAGAAATATCTGACAACATTTGCACATGCGCATCTTGAACATTCTTGGGGGAGGCATGGGGACAGCAACTCCACCTCAGTGTATATACACTTAGAAAGTGACGGTGACGACATCTGACAAACCCTTCAGGACGGGTCAAGAGTTTTTGAGATGGTTTGGTCATGTAGGAAGAATGGAAGACAATATGCTGGTAAAAGTTGAAGCAACTAGGCTTTTTACATTCCAACTTAGAATTGCATAGAGTACTCTCCAAGCCTCTTTCCAGTTTTTGCCCATACCCTATTTTTTTCCCCTAATCTATCCATTCTGTGATTCTTCTCTCATCCTTCCCAACATCCATTTTATTCACTCCCACACAGCTGTACATATTAACTGCACCCACTCTTCCACCAACCATATCAACAATCATATTTTCGTGGTCTCAATTTGTTCACCTTACCTTACTTAATCACATTTTATTTCCAGCTTTCTCTTCTTGTAAACACTTCCAAATATTTTCAATAGTCTCTCCAGTTTCTCTCCACAATGAACAGTGTATGAACTGTAAACCTAAGCCACCCCACACTCCATTCATGTCTCCTTTCTTATCCAACAACATTGCACCTCCATCTAGGCCACCTTCTCACCACTTCTTCTTTAATCATCACTTGTTTCTTGACATTTAAGGCGGAACAACACACTATGTAGATGGAAGAGCGACTGGTTTTTGTATAAGTGGGCCTGAGACATGGGAATGGAATGGAATATAGAATTTAGGCCAGAGGCCAAGCACTGGGACCTATGAGGTCATTCACAGCTGAAAGGGAAATAGACAGTAAAAGGTTTGAGAGGTGTAACAAAAGGAAAACCTCGTAGTTGCACTATGAAACTGTTAGAGAGGATGGGAAGTCAGATGGAAGGAAGAGAATATGAACGGAGGTACAGTAAAAGGGCCTGGGACATGGGGTGAGTTGTTCCCCATGTCTCAGGCCCACTTAAACACCAAACCAGTCACTCACTCTCCCAACAAGTTATCTTTTACCAGTAGCCTGTAACCTCAACATCCACCATACTGCCTCCATCAATTCTGTCAGAGGCTCTCCCTTTATCTATTTCCCTCAAAAGTTAAATTTTCGCAAAATGTGTTTCATATAACAATATTCGATCCATACATCATAATCCTTGTCCAAACCCACACTGTTCTTATCCTACCAATCCTTCTGTTGTGACTTTCACTTTCTTTATCAAAATCCTACCACATGCTTCTCCAATACACACACACAAACACACATATATACCTATATATATATATATATATATATATATATATATATATATATATATATATATATATATATATATATACACACTAATATATCAAACTATATAAAATGACATACCATCCAAACCCCGGACCAGGGTACTCGCACTTGAAGATATCTCCAGTTTGCATCTGCAGACTTACTGTACATATGAAGGGGCCAGTGATGTGAGAAGATGGCCCCGGGCTGGACGACGGCAGTCTATAGAAATAATAGTGTAGCCTATGTATGCACACTTGTCATGGGTCTCATAACTATTTTTTTTTTACATGCTATACTAATGTTTAGTGTCCGTATGTATGTGTGTGTATGTATAATATGTGTGTATGTGTATATATAAATATATAGATAGATATATATATATATATATATATATATATATATATATATATATATATATATATATATATATATATATATATATATATATATACAGTATATACTAAGCATTACTATAGCATGACATTAAAAATAGGTTCTATACAATACCGTTCAGCAATTTACAGTCCATTTCTTAACACAGTCTCATTCTGACAAAGAAGAGGGTTATAGACGTACTTTAAATATTGAAAACATATACTAGGAGATCTCTTAGTTGCTAGACTGAGAGAGAGAGAGAGAGAGAGAGAGAGAGAGAGAGAGAGAGAGAGAGAGAGAGAGGCATAGCCTTGTGATGGGCTGGAGGGGCACGGATGAGCGGGTACAGGGCATGGCTGGGAAGAGGAAGAGGAGGAGGGGAGGAGGAGGAGGAGGAGGAGGAGGAGGAGGTATACCCTACCCTACAGGGAAGGGGTGGGGAGAAGGGGAACAAGCAGTCAGCACCGTGTTTGCAGAACACAGGAATGTTGCCTGGTCACTTGGTTGGGCTTTGCTTCTACCCATCCACCGTCCAAACCATCCTCTCTCTCTCTCTCTCTCTCTCTCTCTCTCTCTCTCTCTCTCTCTCTCTCTCTCTCTCAAGTGTTATGAAATTCGAGCATGTTTCGTATCTGGAAACTGATTCTCTCTCTCTCTCTCTCTCTCTCTCTCTCTCTCTCTCTCTCTCTCTCTCTTTCTCTCTCTCTCTCTCTAAGTGTTATGAAATTCAGCATGTTTCGTATCTGAAACTGATTCTCTCTCTCTCTCTCTCTCTCTCTCTCTCTCTCTCTCTCTCTCTCTCTCTCTCTCTCTCAAGACTTAGGAAATTCGAGCAGGTTTTATTTTTGGAAGCCGATATTCACCCTTCTCTCTCTCTCTCTCTCTCCATCATCGCTGATCTGTCATTGGGCAATAAACTCATTAACATTCCGGTATTCAATTCTTTGCCGTCTTAGCACTGAGCCTATTATTATCAATCCCTCTCCTATCCCCCCCACCTCATCCCTCCGCCCCCATCCCACAAAGCCACAAACACAACCCAAGGTGTACCATAGGGAGGACACCTAATAACTGTTCATAATAAGAATAACCATGATAAAGAAAGTACCGCGAACCGTATAATGTTGTTGCCGAGATTTCTGATATTCAATATCAACAACATTAATACTGACAACAACATCGGCATAGCATTAGCATTAATATACTGATAACACTGAAATCACTAACACAATAGTGATGATAAATTCGTATGGCATGAGCAACAATAGGCCTAGAAATCATTATTCCAAAGCAACTGTAACAACACGTAAATGAATTATAAATTTCCAGAAACAGGTCTAGTGATTACCAATTCACGATAGCACCAGAAGAAACAACATACTTAGTGTTTAAAACAAGGCCACAGCAGCGGCAGCATCAATAGGCTTACTATATAATTTTAGTATAACAACAGCAGCAGAAACAACAATAGGCCTACGAATTATACATTTAAAAAAAAAGAGACAAACAACATGTACAACATAGGTCTAATGACTATATCTTCACAAAACCAGGAATACCAACAGGCATTCACAAAGGCTCTAGGAACATTACCATGCCTATATATTAGACATTCACAACAGCAGGGCCAAAAATAGGCCTAGTATACCTCTCAAGATTATGAATTCACAACAGTAAGAGAAAAAACAGTCTTTGTATATGTCTAGTGATCATAAATTCACAACAGCAGGAGAAAAAACAGGCTTAGTATACGTCTAGTGTTATAAATTCACAACAGCAGGAGAGAAAAAACAGGCTTAGTACACGCCTATTGTTATAAATTCACACCAGCAGGAGAAAAAATTCATAACAGCAGCATATCATCTACTGATTATAAATTGATAACAGCAGGGGGAAAAATAGGCCTAGTATACGTCTAATGATAAATTCAAAACAGCAGGAGAAAAAATAGGCTTACTCTACGTCTAATGATTATAAATCCACAACAGCTGAAGCACCAATAGGGCCAGTTATTATAAATTTGCAACGGCAACAGCAGCAACAATAGGCCTAGTGATTATAAATTCACAAAAGCAGAGGTAATAAGATGCCTAACAGTATCAAATCCACAATAGCAGCAAAAACACTAACAATAGATACATCAGGATAACAACAGGAAGATTACTGATTATGCCGAGTTATATGGCTGAAACATATCTGAGATAATAATTATAAAAAAGGAGTACGAAAAATCTATCCATAGGGAAGGAGTGAGATAAAACGTTCATTTAAAAAGCAGTTAATCTGAGGTGGATGAGTGACTTATACGAATGACTCTTGGTTTCACAATCTCCATGATACCAGGAGTTGAGTTTGCTTACTGTGTAATTAAAGATATATGTCGTTCACCATCATGATTATAATTATAGCACCAAACTGAGGATAACCTGGTCATAAGGTAGGCTTACAAAATAACTTACAGATTACAATAGTAACAGCAATAAACTATATAGCCTATACATACATATATATATAGGCCTATGGCCTATATATAAAGCATGAGTTCTAGCCTATATGATCTGAGATCAAGAGAGGAACAGTTTCTCAATCCCGAGACAAAGAGAAACCGCAGATAAATTTCACAGCAGAGAGAGAGAGAGAGAGAGAGAGAGAGAGAGAGAGAGAGAGAGAGAGAGAGAGAGACCATAATTTTCCAGAAAACCCAAAAGGATACAGAGCCCTGACCGTCTGTGGGACCTTCCCTACACCCTACCATGAAAATTCTCGGCATTCCTTTGGTCAAGTCGACCTGGTTGGGGGGAAACCTCTTTTGCAAATCATCTCCGAGAGAGAGAGAGAGAGAGAGAGAGAGAGGCATATGAACGGTTACACCCATGACGGGGTGAGGGCTACCTCGTCGAGGCTGGCTCTCTCTCTCTCTCTCTCTCTCTCTCTCTCTCTCTCTCTCTCTCTCTCTCTCTCCCCATTTCAAACAGATGCTAGTCCCAACTTTGATGCGACACAATTCTCTATCACCTTATCTCCTGACTGCAACTCAATCTAGTCGACCGACCACTGGGCACGAAATTTTAAAGGAATAGACCAACGTCGCTCTGTCACAGCCCGGGATCCAACAAGGGACATTTCAAACGAGGCCAGTATGGTAACGCTTATGCAGAGAGAGAGAGAGAGAGAGAGAGAGAGAGAGAGAGAGAGAGTCCTGCAGACTCTTTCTATCCTGCCATGGAAATGCCCGGGATTCCTTCGATCAAAAAGGACCAGCTTTAAGGGGAAACCTTTTTTCGTGCGAGAGAGAGAGAGAGAGAGAGAGAGAGAGAGAGAGAGAGAGAAGAGAGACTAGTAGTATGTCTGCATATACAGAGCCTCCGTTAACGTAATCAGACCAGTTTTCTCTTTTCGTATTTAGATTTTTTATAATAATAATAATAATAATAATAATAATAATAATAATAATAATAATAATAATAATAATAATAATAATGTACTACAATCATCAATATTTCTGTGAACTTAAAAGTCAAGGTATTGTAGAATTCAAATTTATGTGCATGCTTTACAATCATCAATATTTCTGTGAACTTAAAAGTCAAGGTATTGTAGAATTCAAATTTATGTGCATGCTTCAGTTTTATGAACATAATTAAAAAAAACAAAGTATATGAATAACATTAAGAAATATATTCTTTGCATGCAAGAAATATCGTGCATAAATGTTTTATCTAACACAAAAAGAAACAAAATATTAATACTTAAGAATATTAATTTCAGTGAATATTTATGAAATAAAAACATCACAAAAGCTGAATAAAATGGTTAATACGACAAAATATCAAGTTTAAAAAAGTGATATATTTCAATATAGGCCTAACCTGAGTGTTATCGACAGATAGTGAAGTTAGCCTACCTGTTTGTGAGATATGGTACAAATCCCACAAGTCTACGGTACGAAAACGCCCTATTTCAGAGAAAATGCCGTGATTTCAGGAGGTATTAATAGGCTAATGGAAATGACCTGTGCACGATCAAAATGTTTTATTCACCTGAGTATTACTCAGCATACTAAGAACTTGAATGGTAAAGTAACAATAAAAATAAAAGCATTAACAATAAGGCCTCTTCAGTGTTAACTGCTAAACCTCATTACGACAGTCAAAAGCCAACACTGTAGGAATTAACCTAATCGCTCTCTCTCTCTCTCTCTCTCTCTCTCTCTCTCTCTCTCTTGCAACGGCCTTGGCAGTCTGGATCAAGCTGAAATGAGCCACAATAAGGCCCGAAAACCAACTGAATTGGTCTAAAAAATTAACGCTCTCTCTCTCTCTCTCTCTCTTGCCATGGCCTAGTGAAAAATCCCTCCTATAAATACAAATAATTTACTGATAAAACAACCATGGAATGTATTTTTCCATAATTAACAGTACTGCCCCTAAGTCAACTTAACTACTTCTGCTCTTAATAACTGTTAAGGGTATTGACTTAGCTGTCTACCTGGTACTTCATAAGGTAATAAACAGATCATAAAACACATGTAATATACAAAACTCTCTCTCTCTCTCTCTCTCTCTCTCTCTCTCTCTCTCTCTCTCTCTCTCTCTTTCTCTCTCTCTCTCTCTCTCTCTCTCTCAGAATAGGAATTTACCGTCATACAACACAAAGATACCTTAATAACAACAGACAGACGACACTATATATTTATATATATATTATAGCGTTATCAATTAATCTGAACCACCCAACGTAAAAATTAAATACCCTACCTATCAGCTTTAATTCACAGACAGACTCAAACAAGGGTCCACCTCTCTCTCTCTCTCTCTCTCTCTCTCTCTCTCTCTCTCTCTCTCTCTCTCTCTCTGAACACAAGTATTCATAAAACAATAAAAGCAATTTATAACAGACCATTTGTAAACTCGTCCAGTGAACACCTACTCGAGCAAATCGCACCAGCTTGCAAAATTTGACTGGAACAAATCACATAATAAATGTTTAGGATACGATATTATTCAATGCAAAATGTTGGGGTCTTCGTAACTCTCAACAGGCTAAAGGGAAACGGGGCGTGGTGGCATTATTTTACACCTCATAAAAACGTTTGCCTCTCTGAAGACAAATACCGATGGAACATGAGAGAGAGAGAGAGAAGAGAAGAAGAGAAAGAAGAGAGAGAGAAAAGTCTTGAGAGTCGATGTATGGTTTCCTCCTTGCAGGGTAAGGTTTGCCTTGCCGAGGCCCTACCATTTTAAATAGGCCTACGGTGCTAGGCTTCATATTTTTCTCTCTCTACCTGTGCTCCACAGCAATCGAATAAAAAAACCAGCTTTATGCTTAAGCCACTGCTTCGGTAAAGCAGCGGAAGGGAGAATATCAATTGATAAGTTACAATGTATTTCATGATTACGGGGATCATTCAAGTCAATTACAGATCTCTTGGGACGAATTCCACACTGTATCGTCACGGTTTTTTTTTTTCTTTCTGGAAACGATGGCGGTTACAAATTGCTGGGAGAATGGAGGAAAGGGTATACTTAAATCAAAAGAACACTACGTTCAAAAACACACGCAGACATCCTTTCACACACACATAGGTATTCTTTGTACCATGACTTCGCCATTCTAACTTAAAATTTCCTCGTCAACATAACGTATATCTTCAAACACACCTTCAAATGTATCAGCCTCCCCTCCCTTCCTTCCCTGACCCCCTTCCCTTTGGGGAGGGGGGAGGTAAAAACTACGTAATCGTTACAAAAAATATCTTCCTTACACTTGTATCCTATGATAAAAAAAAATAAACATACCAACGAGCAGACCTATCCAAATAACTAACCGGTTTGCAATACATTTTATTGCATAAAAAGATTTCACCGCCGCGACCAGTCAGGGGTACCATTTCAAAATACCGCCATTTTAAACAGTGCGATCACGCTTTCTCATCTTCCAAACACTGACACTAATATACACGAGAGCCATCATCCAAAACTATAAATAAACGTGAAAATCCATAGCTGGCAACAACGCCAAACTCGTGAAAACTTTAAATGCATAAGAATCATTTTCAAATCTTCCCGCCTGCAGACATTCAACTATTTTCGTCTGCAACTGCACAAGACTGAGCATTTTCTCAGCAACAAGACTCATGTGTGAAATGCGGCTCTCAATTCTGACGCACTTATTTATTTCCTGTGAGTGATTCACTAAACTCATTTACGACTGTCATAATTGTCTATTGACAATGCGATTATGTAAACTACAAGTACTGAAATCGATGTGGTTAGGCCTACGTAAACTAGATTTCTTTAAATTAAATATAGTTTACATAGGCTTAACACAACACTGGTAGTAATGCAATATAGGATTTTCGGTAATTTTAGTTTCGGATACAAGATATATTGCCTACATTACCATAGGCCTATGGTAATGAATTTTCATTTCTAGGCCAAATCATTGTGCTAGCCGAAGACTGCACAAACGCAGTACGTCTAGGTTATTCATAGTTTAAGTTTTTCGACTAAATACATAACACAAACAACTTATTAAGTGGAATGTGCAAGATAAGGCTACTTAAGACTGCAAAACAAATTGGCTCAGCGACTGATCTGGGCCACATCGCCTTCCAAATCTCTCTCAAGATAAGGGTCAACAATGCACTTCACAAACAACATCTTAAAGGCTTACAAACGCTTCTGACGCGTTATTTAAACTTACCTTTTAACCATTCTCGTGAGGTTGTTTTAAAAACAAGCCTCCTCAACAGCCTGCTTCAACCATTCCCGAACATTGTATCCAAATCACACAAGTCGTGGGACAATGCCACAGAGGAGGGGCACAGGAACTCCAACAATATAAACTCCACTACCGAACTATTTCCGTTAAATTAACCAGACTGTAACTGCTGTAATTACATATTTCCAGTTAAAGGACGTGCAATACAAATTATATCGCTCCGCGCGCGCGCGCACACACACACGCGAGATTTTTCTACACAACCACGAAAAAGAATATGCCACTCGAATAAAAATGATTAAATGCTTACACAAACCCTTTTCACTATTTACAAATCTCGGCTCCAGACGGCGGGGGAGACCATCGTCAGGTTATAAAAAAGAAAGTCCTCCTCCTCGTTCGAGTGTGTGTGTGTGTGCAAAACGCCAGAAGACCTTACGTAACGCACTCGCCTCCTCCACACCTACACACAAACTAACTAACTTCACTAAGTTCCAACTAACTTTGAAGTCCAACGAGAGGCGAGCGAAGCTAGTCGAGAGTACGCGGAGTTGCCGGTTACCCAAATCGAGTAGACGGTAATTATATAATATTGTCGAAATTTGGCGACGTTTAAAGTTATTTGGGGGATTCCGATGAAGTTTCAGTGCTTATGTGCCGTTCCAGAACGAGCCCGTGACGGTCAATGGCGCGTAATTAGATAATTAGCCGAAAATAGCACATGTGAACAGGTAGCCGTTTTTCATATATATCTAAATGAAAATCTGCGTGTTGGAGATACAGCGTGGCATCTTAGTACACGATAACACTAATTATCGATACCAGACCAACAAACACGGCGCAGTACCTGACAACTTGCGATAATTGTAGAGTTTATGGCGGGAAAATCCCGAACTGGCAACCGCATCGCACCTGGCATCTCTGGAAGTTGAGGAAAAGGGGACAGGGGGGTTTCACTGCCCTCCAATCCCCCACAAGCCGTATGGAATGTTGCTCCCTCCCGGCTACCCATGGCCTTCTTATTCCATTCCAGCCTTCTCCTCCCCACTCCCCATTTACCTATCATCCTATTCCCCTACCCTCTCTCTCTCTCTCTCTCTCTCTCTCTCTCTCTCTCTCTCTCTCTCTCTCTCTTATCCCGTTGTGGAATTTGCCAAGTGATTATCTGTTCGTTTTTCCCAAACGTTTCTCAGCTTTGCTATTTGCCTTTCGCATCGTTTTGAAGTTTGCCAGCCTTTTAAGCTTTTTTTTTTTCAAGTTCCTCCTGCGATTATCTGTCTACCTTACTTCTTATCAAGATTTTTTTTTATATAATGTCTGCTATCAGTTTTCTGGCGGTCGTTATCACCTCAGAGCCAAAGAAACAAATAAATAAAATTTACACACAGACATTATCAGTCCATTTGGTGTAAGGAAGCTGTTGCAGTACTAATTCTTGACAGACAAATATATGCATATATATATATATATATATATATATATATATATATATATAATATATAAATATATAAATATATATATATATATATATATATATATATATATATATATATATATATATATATATATATATATATAGAGAGAGAGAGAGAGAGAGAGAGAGAGAGAGAGAGAGAAGAGAGAGAGAGAGAGATGTATTATAATGGTTTTAGTATATATATAATATATATTTATATATATATATATATATATATTATATATATATATATATATATATATATATATATAATATATATATATGCATACATGCATACATACTCATATACTGTATGTGCATATGTGTGTGTGCACGTCTACACACATGTGCATTTGAAAGTAGACATGAGCTAATAGACAACATTTTCTTCTTCTTCTTCTTCTTCTTCTTCTTCTTCTTCTGATAGTACCTTACTGGATTCAGCACATTAATTTATACGTTGCTAGCCGCGAATCCAGACCGATAGAGTAGCCGGTGGGCAAGTGAGTAGCAACATTGCTAACCACGTTTGTGGCTATTTGCGAAATTCTCTCGTTTTCTGAGCATGCGCCGTGTGTGTGTGTGGTGTGTGTGTGTGTGTGTGTGTATCGATTGCACCTGTCTGTCTGTCAGTTTCTCTGGAGATGTTAGCGGTTGTGTATCGAGTGACAGAATGCCGAATTGTATAGCTGATTTTTGAGTGTTTTTAGATTAGGGCTCTATATGTCGAAGTTATCTTTTAGGTATAATTAATGCCTGAAAATCGGTGTATGGACGTACATATATGTATATATATAATTAATCTCTCTCTCTCTCTCTCTCTCTCTCTCTCTCTCTCTCTCTCTCTCTCTCTCTATATATATATATATATATATATATATATATATATATATATATATATATATATATATATATGAAAGTTCTTCCTTTCAATGCCTCTTTCACACAGTCTATTCAACCCTCTCTAGGTCTTCCTCTCTCATTTCCCTCTAACAATTCTTTTCAC
Source organism: Macrobrachium rosenbergii (assembly GCF_040412425.1). Classification (NCBI taxonomy): domain Eukaryota; kingdom Metazoa; phylum Arthropoda; class Malacostraca; order Decapoda; family Palaemonidae; genus Macrobrachium; species Macrobrachium rosenbergii. The sequence continues at coordinate 9,025,323 of NC_089770.1, read as the reverse complement.
CGACCTGCCGTCCTCCATTCTTCCCACATGACCGGACCATCTCAAAATACTCTGATCCATTTCTTCACCTTAACTAACCATTTTACACCTTCATTGAAAAAGCTTCATCCATTTTTTTTTTCTTTATTGGCATTCAATATCCTCACTTCACTTCCATGTAGAAGGGTTGCCTTTTCCCTCTAGAAACAGAGACTCCCCAAGGTGTTAGAGTCCAGTTCTTAGCAAGTACAGCATTTTGAGGTGAGGCTGCCAGCCCCATGGCTTCCCCTACCCCAGTTGCAACCCACCCTTCAACTACCAGCCATGCGCAGTTCTGGCTTGTGTCAACTGACAGGACGAGTTTAAATCGTCCAGCCTCTCTCAGAAAGGGGTATCGATCCTCTTGCTGTTGGAGTGACTACCCTAACCACTGAATTATGAGGGTTAATTTGAAGTGTCTAATCATTTATTTACTACACCTTTTTCTTTTATAGATGGATGGGGTTACTAGACCAATGTCTTTTCTCGACCACGACTGACGCTAGGCCAATGGTGAGCAGTAGGGCGGGATCACCACCAATGAATGCAAGAGCAGTGATCTATTACAAAGCTATGGCACACGCAGAACAGTTGAAGGAAGGTAAGAGCGTTGTTTTTTCACGAGGTGCACTGTAGGCATTACTTAGTGGTTCTCTGCATCGTCCCTTCGGCCCCTAGCTGCAACCCCTCCCATTCCTTTTACTGTAATTCCGTTCATATTCCGTTTCCCCCAGCTTGCTTTCCCCCTCTAACAATTGTTTCATGATGCAACTGCGAGGTTTTCCTCCTGTTACACCTTTCAACCTAACTTCTCTCAATTTCCTTTCCAGCTGAACGACCTCCATGTCAGCAGCCTGACCTAAATTTGATATTTATTTATTCCCTTTTCGTATAAAGGTTCGTAGACATGCTTGAGGAGGCGAATTCTCCACGTCCATCAAAACATCATGCAAAATATCCAGTTCATTTGATGATTGAAGACGCAATTGTCATATTTGGAAAAGCAATAGTTCTGATTTGACACGAAATAATGATCATGTACTCAATCAAGTCGTGGCTCAAAAAGTCTATGCTTCAGTTGGAAATAATTACAACGCTGCCATAAAAAAAAACTTTTCTAGTACAACTCAGAAACATATTTTGTGGGGTACTTTCAAAACTGTACTTTATTTAGTAGATTCAGTGTTTATTCCTCTGCTCAAGTCAGATGCCTCTGTCATTCACTGTATAAATGAAAGGATAACCCTTTTGGCTGATGTGTTTGACGGTAAACAGAGCAATATAATTCTTAACTGACTAGTTTAGCTTTTGGGTCCCGTGCTTTATATACGTAACCTTGGAGGTATAGACCTATGTGTTTATTTCTTTTGTTTTCTCTGAACACTACTGAATACGCAGTTCCATATTGGATGTTATTTTTCATGAGTTAGCCGGGAGTTCTTTTTACACATTTCTGAGAATTGGTACTATAGTGTTGCTCTATGAGCTACACCAAAGAGCATAGTTGCTCTTGCCCTGTAGAATACCACACAGTTTCTATAACTGAGCATTATCTAATTTTCTTTAACATCTCTTGGAACAACATCTGAATGCTTAAGCAAAAAGCAATCATGTTTCCAAGCTTACGGTTTGGCTTTCGTATGGGCCTAGGCGCCTGTGATACTCTTCTGTCAATTATGAGTGTTTTACAGGAATCTCTAGATCCCAGTCATGAGGTCCATATGATGGTCTTGACTATAGTGTTAATTTTGACCTTGTTACGCATGAGGCCCAAGGCTGTCAGAATCAGAAACAGGAAGTTGGAGGAAAACTTCTAGTTATTCTTATTGATTTTTTAACCAGTCGATTGCAAAGCATAGCTGTTGGTGGACGCTCTTGTTTATAAATATATATAAAAATAGAATCTCCGGCGTTCCTCACCATAGTGTTATTGGTCCACTGCTATTTATATCATTTACACATAGTACGTGGTTTGGCATACAAAACAAAGTGGTTGCTTAGGCAGAGGATGGTATTCTATTTGCATTGCCCGTAGACCTATTATTAGATAGAATTTTCTCAAGAGAATTTTATCCAATGCCAGTGCTTGGTTCAGATATTGGGAATGAAGATGAACCTTACCAAAACTTGAACGATGATTGCTTATAAATTTTGGACACTGCATTAGTAACCTTCACTAAGAATGTTTTTCAATCATATGCGTTCCATTTCAAATTCTAGTTTTCATTCCTGACTACAAATCCAAACTTAGGAAATAACATTGGCTGTCCCTCTTCAACTGTAAAATGAGAAGGCAAAAGATTTCTGGAAACCACTCTGTCGTGAGGAAAAGTTTTTAATTTTTGCGTTTTTCAGTTATTTGAATGTTGTTACCCAGTTTGGTCTTGAGCAGCTAAAGTGTATTTTAAATTAATGAACATAAAATTTTCTATTGAATTTCTTATGGAAGGTGTCAATATTAAGCTCTGGCGACGTCGTTCGATTATCTCATTGTGTAGACTTCATAAAAAATTCTTCTTTCTGATCACCCTTTGCATTCAGCATTCAGACTCTTGAGTGTATACCTACCACAACTTAGTTGCCTGATATTTGCATTCTTAACAGCATTAAGCAATACTATATATATATATATATATATATATATATATATATATATATATATATATATATATGTGTTTTAAAATATAAGCAATGATTTTACTTTTCAACTTGGTACTATGGGAGAGAGAGAGAGATGTATGTGGGATATACATATATATATATATATATATATATATATATATATATATATATATATATATATATATATATACATATATATATAGATATATATATATATGTATATATATAGATAGATGTATATATATATATATAAATATGTATGTAGAGAGAAAGAGATATTAATATTAGTCACCCTCAAAACAAAACGGTCAGATTCTCTAGTGTCGCAAGAACCACCGTTTTCTTTAATAAAAATACCCAATACTATAGAAAACCATTAGGCATATTTTGTACACAGGAACATTTCATTGCAAACATAATCGAATTAATATTTCGTGGCCTCCTAGCGGTGTGACTCAGATTCGCAAACCTTGACTTGCTCTCAAATATTTGCAAATAAACGTATTATTAATTCGTTAATTTATCTTTTTCTCTAATAACTCATCTACTTTTTCTGTATTTTCCTTTACCTACTCTTACTTCCTTCGAATGAACACCATATTCTTTGGAAGCTTGAATTTCAAATCAATGGCCCCTTTGGGCTTGTTCCACATGAATAGGGTTCATCTTCTGAATAATAATAATAATAATAGTAATGTTTTTGAAACTTTGGTTTTATTATGCACAGAATCACTCTCCAAAATACTACTGGTATCTTCAAAGAAACAATGAATCACCTTAATTATTCAAGGAGGATTTAGTGAAGGAAGTTAGCTGTAGATCAAGGAATCAGAACTGAACGCTATATACATTACAGATAAAAAGAAAGTAAAAATTCTTAGTAATATGTTGGAAGGTTGTGGCACATTAGTTCCAGTATACATTTACTTAGTTTGTATGGGGGGATCTCTCCCCACCCCTACCTCACGTGAGGACACAGTGTCCCAGGTCAAATCAGGATTAGGACATGTTAAGCTAGTTGGTGTGTATTGGATTAAAATTACTTAAAACGACCATTACCAACTTTTACATCCTAAATTCTTATTGGTGATGATACACAACTCATCCAGTGAAGTTGAAAGAATATTTTGATACATTAAACTTGTTAACAAAAAGGATTATACACACGTATTTACTCTTGTGAAAAAAGCCATTATAGTTTGAAAGGAAGACAAGAGTAATTTGGCTGTTTACACAATATTAAGCCCTTTGTGTTAGACTGAGTCAGGATTAAAACCTAAATTATTTATATATATATCGGACACCGTTTTTTTTAAGAAAAACACATTACAAAACACATACAGGAAACTGAAAATCCTAAAACCTAAATAATTCAAGAAAGACGTTAACTTTATATTAGGTGAAAAGTACTTTGACAATGCCCAAAAGAAACACAGATTTCAGTTTTTGGCTGCAAAAAATATATATATATATATATATATATATATATATATATATATATATTTCATATATATATATATATATATATATATATATATATATATCTAATAACACTCAAATAACACCCTCAAATAAAGCGGTATTAGTAACTAACAGCATTATCAATTAAGAATTTAATTCACTCATACTCGCCTCATGTTCAAGCCAGAACAGTGTCCTAGATCAGTGCTCTAACATACATACATAGGTAAAAAAATCAGCTGCCACTGCCTGGAACCCCTAGGTCTCACGTGGGTGGAAAAGGGGACTGGGCATTGATTGTATGTGTATATGTTTTGTCTCCAGAACATTTTATTATAATACAATAACCTGTCTCTCGCTCTTGCTGCTCACTGGTGACATTTGAACCTGTCAGAAAAATATATTGACCATGACCAACCTGAAGCGAGTGGTAATTCAAATATGCACTCAAGATGAACCCTGATAGATAAGGTGATTCAGTTAGTTTATGATTATATTCACTTAATTAACCTTAAGACGCGTAGAATGCAGAGGAAAGATTCAGTGGGATAGGATGATGGATGAATACATGAATACTGAATGAATAATGAATGAATAAAACAAGAATAAATGGATAAAAAATCAAACAAGAAAAGGTACCCTTGAAATTAACTAGATATTCATCTGTTTCTATTTTATATTCTCTTTTTCACAGATACGCACATTTTGAATAATAATAATAATAATAATAATAATAATAATAATAATAATAATAATAATAATAATAATGCCTTGGAGGTAGCCTCACCCCTCTCAGCAGGGGGTCACTGTGCAATGAAGGAAAAGGTGTGCAGCCTAATTAGATGTACAAATAACTTGTCCTATAATTATTGTCCCATATTTAACAGTTAATTATACTCGAGGCAAACCTACTGTCCTTTACCGGCAGGTTAATGACTCGGTCTGATTAAATACACTTATATTTATAAAATGTATATAATTTATAAAAACATAATACAACATATATATTTTTATAGAAAACCAAACATAAATATGGATAAAATGAAAAACACATATCATTGAATAAAAATGCCATTCGTATATAATTTTAGAAATAAATACCACATATTAATACAACGTATTAATTTTTAAAATAAATACAACGTATTAATACAACGTATATCGTTTTATAAAGAAAACACACACAAATGTGGATAAAAGCGGCATTTGTGTATTAACTGCACATATTCATGGAAACCTAACAGAACATGTATTGATAAAATGCGCCCATAAGTGACAGAATGCATATGCATTGATGAAAATTGCACTTGCATAGTTAAAAATTCAAGTATTTTTATGGGAACAGCACGTAAATCTACGGAAAAAAGAAGTGAAATAATAAAAATCTAACATATGTTGGTAACATGACTTATGCTGATAAAAACTTAACTAATGATGAAAAATGTCTGAAATGTTTTTAATGTGTATGCACAGGTAAAACATGACATTCATTCGGGACAATGTTTGAGTTTCATATATGTTGATAAACAGCCAACGCACATTGTTGAAGCATATAGTGATAAAAAGCGCACATATGTTGTCAATATAACCACTGCATATAATTTGTTGTAACTGCACCTACACACACACATGTACACACACACACACACACGTACACACATACACACACATGTACAAACATATACACACACATGTACATACACACACATGTATACACATGTACACACACATGTACAGTATACACATGTATACACACATGTACACACACGTACACACATGTACACATACACACACATACACATACAAACGAAGACACAGAGGTCAGGAAATTTATTCTTTCAGTCACTGATAACGAGAAAGTGCAATTGAGAAGGGAAAAAAATATATATAAAAACTCGTTCCAAGACATAGGAAAATGGTAGAAATTCTCCAGTGGATTCATTAATATGATTCAATTTAGTACTCCAAAGTATTATTCACATTTGGAAAGCATTTGGTAACAATTTAACGTTGAAGGCGTAAAAAATTATTATTATCATTATCAACTTTTTTTTTTGTCTATCACAGTCATCCTATTCGACTGGGTGGGGCGGGGGTTGAGGGCCATTAACCTGAAATTCAAGCTTCCAAAGAATATGGCGTCCATTTGAAATAAGTTACAGGAGATAATAGCAGATACAGAAATACAGAATTCTACAGTGAATTTCTCCGTAGAGTTCACCAACGGCACGTGGATCCCGGCGCCTGTAGAAAAGCGCAGAGCAGTTTCACATACGTTTTTCCACATTTTATTTTGTAAAAGTTGAGAGTAGAGAGACGGAGCGACGGGGAACTTGATGCTTGGTGTCCTTGCTAAATGCGCTTGCATTTCGAGCGGGACAAACCTACTATTTTTATTGTGAGACTGAAAAAAAAAGAAAAAACTGGTCGAAAATACGAGTGTCACTGAAACTGCATTACGGCTTGGGAAAGGGTAAAGTTGAATTTTTGTATTTGTAGACCTATGTCCGATAGGGGAAAAGAACAGAATAGAATAGAAAAGAATATAGGATTTAGGCCAAAGGCCAAGCGCTGGGACCTATGAGGTCATTTAGCCCTGAAAAGGAAAGTGACAGTAAAAAAGTCTGAAAGGTGTAACAGGAGGGAAGCCTCGCAGTTGCACTATGAATCAACTGTTAGGAGAGGGTTGAGGAAAGTGAGATGGAAGAAAGAGAATATGAATGGAGGTACAGTAAAGGGAATAAAAGGGGTTGCAGCTAGGGGCCTAAGGAAGGCACGCTGCAGAGAACCTTAAGTAATGCCTACGGTGCACCGCATGAGGTGTGCTGACGGCACTAACCCCCTAAGGGGCTCACGCGTCATTAGATGGAATTCTGTTTTAACAGAAAATATCTTATGAGTCTTTTTGGTAATATGTTCCTGTGGAGTTTTTGTAAGCCACACTTTTTCATTAATATCTTATGAAAAAAATTTATTTTTTACCTTTGTTTTTTATCAGCTGGAAAAAATTACTTGTACTAGAGTTTATTACATGTTCGCGCACAGAACTGCGACGCTGAATAACAAAAAAAAAAGTTCCCTCCAGCTATAACTACAAGAAACATGATTAATATTCTTCTCTTTTTTTACGTTTTTTCTTTCTCCTTCAGAAAAAAACAAACAAAAAACTTCAAATTGCGTGTTGCTCTTAGTCATAGCCGGAGGAGGAACTTTTTTTTTTTTTTTGCATTTGATATCATAGTATTTGAATTTCATCTTGTCGATGGTCAGGATATGTTGAAAGTTTGGCCACGTGATACACTCATGAAGGAAAAGCTTTAAATATTTCTCTGGTATCCAGACGATTCACTAAAGAATTTGTTTAAGAAGCACACAAACATTCAAATACTCATAAGAAACATACAGACAAGCAAATACTCATAAGAAAGTCACAAACATGCAAATACTCATAAGAAACACACAAACGTGCAAACACTCATAAGAAATACACAAACGTGCAAATACTCATAAGAAACACACAAACACGCAAACACTCATAAGAAACATGTGGCAAATACTCATAAGAAACACACAAACGTGCAAATACTAATAAGAAACACACAAACATGCAAATACTCAAAAGAAACACACAAACGTGCAAATACTCATAAGAAACACACAAACAAGTAAATACTCAAAAGAAACACACAAACGTGCAAATACTCATAAGAAACACACAAACAAGCAAATACTCTTAAGAAACACACAAACAAGTAAATACTCAAAAGAAACACACAAACGTGCAAATACTCATAAGAAACACACAAACATGCAAACACTCATAAGAAACACACAAACATGCAAATACTCATGAGAAAACACACACACAAACATGCAAATGTCTCAAAACAAACATAAAAACAAGCAAATACTCATAAAAACACACAAACATGCAAATACTCAGAAGAAACATAAAAACAAGCAAAACTCACACACAAACATGCAAATACTCAAAGAAAACACACAAACATGCAAACATAAAAACAAGCAAATACTCATAAGAAACACACAAACGTGCAAATACTCATAAGAAAACACACAAACATGCAAATACTCAAAAGAAACATAAAAACAAGCAAATACTCAAAAGAAACACACAAACGTGCAAATACTCAAAAGAAACACACAAACAAGCAAATACTCAAAAACATAAAACAAGCAAATACATGCAAACTCAAAGAAACACACAAACATGCAAATACTCAAAAGAAACACACAAACAAGCAAATACTCAAAAGAAACACACAAACGTGCAAATACTCATAAGAAAACACACAAACATGCAAGTACTCAAAAGAAACATAAAAACAAGCAAATACTCATAAGAAACACACAAACAAGCAAATACTCAAAAGAAACACACAAACATGCAAATACTCATAAGAAACACACAAACAAGCAAATACTCAAAAGAAACACACAAACATGCAAATACTCATAAGAAACACACAAACAAGCAAATACTCAAAAGAAACACACAAACGTGCAAATACTCATAAGAAACACACAAACGTGCAAATACTCATAAGAAACACACAAACATGCAAACACTCATAAGAAACACACAAACGGGCAAATACCCATAAGAAACACACAAACACGCAAATACTCAAAAGAAACACACAAACAAGCAAATACTCAAAAGAAACACACAAACGTGCAAATACTCATTAAAAACACACAAACATGCAAATACTCATATACCATCGAAAGCAAAGACATACGCGCACACAAACAGGTGATTTAAACACTTATGCGATAATAGAGAGACGGTGAATTTTGTTGACTGGAATGAAATATAAAATTTAGGCCAAAGACCAAGCGCTGGGACCGATGAGGTCACGCAGCGCTGAAAGGGAAACTGAGAGGGATAAAAAGGTTTGAGAGGTGTAACAGGAGGAGAACCTCGCAGCTGCACCGTGAAATAACTGTGTGAGAGGTTGGAGAGTCAGACGGAAGAAAGAGAAAACGAACAGAGGTACAGAGAAAGTAATGGAAGGGGTTGCAGCTGGGGGCCGAAGGGACGCTGCAAAGAATCTTAAATAATGCCTACAGTGCACAGCGTGAGGTGTACTGAAAGCAAAACCACCCCCTACGTGGGGAGTTTTATGGAAATGGGGCTTGATTTTCGAAAACGCATAGTGTATGAGGAATAAGTTGATTCTCACAGAGATATGGGAATAAATATAATAAAGAACAGCACTGTATGAGAGAAGAGGCTAGATGCAAAAGATTGTAAAAGAGACATGGAACGTCTGTGGAAACAGAGGTTGGGATGTATAAAGGGACTGTTGAACCAATTCTCCTTTATGGAAGCGAAGTGTGGGTTGAATAGAATGACAGAAAAGGGCTGAGGCAATAGAGATGCGCTGTAAATGTGGCAAGGTTAGCTTAAGTGAAAGGGTGTGCCATAAAGTTCTGGGATGGTTTGATCATGTGGAAAGAATGAAAGACAGTAAGTCGGTGAAAACTGAATATTTTAACTTTGTTAGGAGGAAGAACGCGAGGAAGGTCTGTAAAGTGTTGAATAGATTTTAGGGGAGAAGTGTTGGGAAGGAATGGCCTTAATATACAGCAATTGGTAGATAGTCGACTGTTGTGTGTAGCAGCAAAGGTGGATATGGACATGAAACACTGGCTGAGAACTCTACAGTATTTCAGTAAACAAATTTATCCCTAAAAGCGCTGGCTCATGTTCTTATCCGCCATTCACTTCAGCCAAGTAATTGCCATTTACGTAATTAACTACATAGACCCACAGAGAAACAATGGGATTCAATAGAACGTGCCTAAAACGTTCCGGCCTGCTCGGGAGTCGATCTCGGGACGATAGCCACTGTGACAAAGAAGGCCAATCAAGTCAAGTGAAGCTAGATACGATTATCCCGATTACTTCAGACAAACAAGAAAATGTCTGCAGTAATCAACAAAAATTTACCAGCAATAACTGAGAATACGTAAAACAACCGAGTGCTGATAATTATCGCCAATAACATAAAAATAAAGCACTAGTACTAATCAACAATCGACTTAACTGGAGGTGACATCCGCAGCTTTGCCGCCATTTCTGCTTCTCCTTCCCCTTTCCTCTAGACCCCTGCCTAGACCTATCCCCCACCCACTTCTATATAAAGGCACGGTTGGTAATGGTATGCTCAGGGCTCAGGGTTGCGCCCAAGGTCTATAGAGTAGCTTCGGCGTTAGTCTGATCCAGGACCTTCAGCCTATCGCGTCGAGACTAGTAGTTTTCTTCCAGGTAACAGCCCATATAAGGTAGGTTGAGTCAAGTATGTGAACGTTTTTCGGTTTGGAGACTTATTTTCATCGATGGGACTTCTGTATTATGCTTCCTTAGTTCATTAGGAATTGTTATTCAGAATAAACGATCATTCACTTGGAGGATCACAACTTGCAAAGCCTGGTCCTTGTTTAATGGTCACCGTCAATTGGAGATTAAGATACCAAACGTTACTTAAAATCACAATGGTCTCCGGTAGTTTTTATTTTATTATTATCACTCGTTAATTAAACTACTGGTTCTAAAGACAATTATTTTGTCAGGCAAAGAATGTGGAAGCAAACTTACGGTAAGACACCTGACCAACGGATCGAATTTCAAACAACTTGCTTCGACCAAACCCTGCATAGTCTTTTACTACTCGTACTTGCTAGTGTGGCCGCTTACGTGTTTACCTTTTGATAGTTCTCAGTAATTGTACTCCTGAACGCCGGCTTTCAGCTGATTGTGGCTTGAAAAAAAAGAGCACGATACTGAATGTTTATTTGTGGAATAAAATCTCCCTCTCCTTTCCAGTGCTAATTAACGTTCACACGGTAAAAGTAAACTACATAATTCTAACGTAGATGGCAGTGCCCCAGAAGAAAGAGAGATTGGAACACACACCTACTGTGAATTTTACGACATTTATGTAGTTTTGAAGTGTTACCGAACAGTCTATGTACTGTAAAACTATCGTTAAATGATTATTATGGCACTAAATTATGAAAGTGTCATTCTCAGACTCATCTTCATGTAGGCTCTTGAAGTGTTTTAAACGGGTATTCTCGAAGAACTATACAAGTGAATACCCTAAGGTAAAATGCTGAAGAGATTGTTTGTACATAATCCAACTATCATAAACCAGCTGTAGGCCTACACATAATAATAGATTAAGCTACTATACCTGGCTTTGTCACACATTCAAAGTTGCAATAGGTTTATACAAATAGTTAGTGTACCTAACCTAATCACACGGTTTCAAAGTAATTATAGACCTATAAATAGATTTACCAACCACTCCAATTCCTTTATTTAACTGTCGTATGTGCTTAATGTCCGAAAGTGCCCCAGGACTTGGCTTGGCAGCTTAAATTTCACAGAAACAAACAAGTCAAATCGTCACTAGATATCTCATAGAAGCGTAGGTCATGGTTTTGGACAGTCCTTTGGCGAGCTGCCTGAGGTAGGATGGTATTGAGCATAACACGTTCAGCTCCCGCCTTTTCCTGATAGGTAGATATTGTTTGTAAAAGACACCCTCCGTATTTCTGCCAGGTTCAATGATGGGTCTCCGGAGCGCATTTTTCATAACATTGTGTTTTGTCTTGTAACTTTTATGTGTCACTTTTTCCCATTGCGGTTCTGGTAACAGTAACATTGAACTCTTGGAAATAAACGAAGCTGAGCTTACATTTTTTTCATTTAATTTTTTATTATGGTTTTTCTTTTTTTTTTTTTTTTTGCTGCTTGTGACGTTAAGACATTATATTGCGAAAAAAACTGGCACAAAAAGTAGTGATTGTGGGTGAGCTCTGAGAGAGAGGGAGGGAGGGAGAGAGTCTTTATTTTCGAAGGTATGCATTTTGACAATTCTGGTAAAAGGCTCTCTCTCTCTCTCTCTCTCTCTCTCTCTCTCTCTCTCTCTCTCTCTCTCTCTCTCTTTAGCTGTGACTGGTGTCAGTCGACTAAAATCCTTGTCATTGACTCCTGTACCGTTCCATCGTCGTCCAGGGATCGAACTTAGGTCTACTGGGTCGTGAGCCTTCGTTGGCGTAAACATACACTAATGGCATAGCAGCCTCTGAACCAAACAGACTCCGTGCATTGAATATTAAACTTCCACGGGCTGGCTGAAGCTTGTCCTTAGACCGGCTGCGTCTGTTAGGAAGGACAGGAGTGCGTTGACTTAGTCTGTAAAAGCCCTTCTTGCTGAGCGCATAAACTGATACTAGGTGTTGAAGTGCAAGTGTCTTGTGCCTGAGGTAGGCCTAGAGAAAAGGTTGTGGAGTGAGCACTACCTGTCAGGTATGCTGAATTTCAATGATTTTGTGATTGTGATTGTAAATTAATCGAATGTTTGTAACCCATGTCTAGGATGGGCTCACATATATAGGCAAATTTCCTTGAAAATTCTGGACAGAGGTAGGCCTATAGGCTGTAAAGTAAGTGATGTTCATCAGTTAGGCTGCATTTTCAGTTGTTTTTTTTTTCGTGTTATGTTTGTAATATTGCGGTGAGTGGATTTTTAAAGATATACTAAATTCTGACATGGGATGACACTAGGTCTATATTCTTTATAGAATTTGGGTTACTTTTCCAAATTCAAACACACAGGAACTTGTTGGCTTTTTGTGCCAACCCTTTAAAAGAGAGACAAATGACGTGGCTTTCGTTTTAAATCATCTAGATTCTAGAATAATGACTGACAGTTTTCAGTGTTATTGGGAACTTCGAAAAGTTTCATAACGCTCAGCTGATTTATCATGCTGTTCTTTTCTGACAAAATCTGCCATACGTGAATACAAACTATTTTTTTTTTTTATAGTTTGTGGTACGTGAGAGGGAGCACAAACGATGAAAGAGCGCCTTGTTTGTTTATTTGTTTGTTTGGGTGATATATGCGTTGTCTGAGAACCATAAGACGATGCATTTTCATAAAATAGGTAATATAAATACTGAATAAGAACCAGGCCCTAAGATATATATAAATAATAATTTTGTGATGAGACTACTGGCTTTTTTTTCAATTTCATATGAAAATCAACTCTAGATAATGTACTGTAGATACTAGGTGCTGAACAAATATACATCAGTATACTTAAAGAGGTATGGTATGCATGGACTTATACATAGTTATATATTCTTTATTACGAGACTGTCATAAAGATCATCACTAAAATATATAACGAACTCCTGAGAACGCATATTTTGTCAAGGGCTGACTTGCGTTTTTGTGTATATGCCAGATTTTGTTGTTGCTACGCGATGTCGGTCTAGTCTAGTTTGTCCCCCAGTTTATGATCGCTTTTACAGCAAGGTTGATATATATGGACCTTGTTTTATAGCAAAGTAAAAGAGAGAAGTCTCTTTACCTTGCTTTTTTAACAGCCACCTCTCTCTCTCTTTCTGCCTCGAAAGCAAAAGGTGTCTCTTCGTTTTCCATGGTGTCGCCCTTTTTTTATTGTTGCATTAAAATTTGATATGGGTCATAAAATACAGCGATGTTTTAGCAACGTTGAAATAAAGGAATAAGAGGCATTAATGTTCAGGATGTGCAGCTGGCACCTGTCACGACCAAGAATAACTGGAGTGTACAGAAATTCGTACTGATTTTGTTTAAAATAATTAAGGAAAACTTAAAATATAGCCTATCTAAACGCAGCATAGGAAACATTTTATCATGTATTGGTGGTCGTATAGGCCTAGTCTCAAACCTACCGCTCCTGAATAGTAGAGGAAAGATCTGCGGTGACAGAACACTGAATAGCTCTCAGCGATATTTGGAATCTGTTGCATGTTGCCATTAAACATCTTTGCTAAGTAGCTAAAAAAAATTAAGGGTGTACATGTACACGGGTGTTGCGTGACGTCACACAAAGAGCAACAGGCGTCACCGAGTTTGCCTCCAACATAGGGTGAACGGCGCAAATTTGGCGCCAAGATGCTAGATAGTGACAGAGTGCGCGCTTCTGCCATATCGCCTCAATTGTCATGGGTTAATTACATCTCTTTTTATTTTGGTTTACTTATAGACTATAGTATTGGCTTAGGTTGTTAAGGATTTTATTGGCTTTTTATCGGACATACTCGCTTCCCACCCACCCCAAAACTTCCAGCATTAAAATATTGGTATTGGTAGAAGTATGATGAATTTGTGAGGCTTTAGTGAAGCGTAAATTTGCTTGGAATTTTTATTATGTTATTCGCAATCTAATGATTCTTATAGATATTTTTTGTCATTACTATTATTATTGCTGTTATACGAGACAGTTATAATAACCGATAATAATGGTTGAAGCTGGATCAAAAAGAAAAATGTGTCATCTCAGTATCTGCGCATGCGTAATGACAACGGCAGTTGATTCCAGGTCCTTACCGGATGGCTCGGGGAGATTGCGTTTTCCGATGAGTCTCGATTCTGGTAAAAGAGTTTTCACCCTCAAGTCTGTCCTCATCCTGGATAAAATGGCGAGGGGGTCAGGTTAGTTTTGGATTTATACCCGTGTCGTTTAGAATTACTTAGCGTTAATGAAACTTGTAATAGACTTGGCAGTCAGGTACAAGCGGTGGTGGGGCAACAGAGGGAGTGAGAATCGTTGTCTCCCAACTGATTTTTAACTGTCACTGAACTCACTCTTTCGAGCCACATTGTGACCCATTGGAGCTTGAACCTTCCCATAGAGGAGTTGTGCCGTTAGTGCACTTCACGCGGTGCACTGTAGGCATTGCTTAAGGTTCTTTGTAACGTCCCTTTGGCCACCAGCTGTAACCCTTTTTATTCGTTTTACTAATCATCCGTTCATATTCTCTTCCGTCTTACTTTTCACCCTCTCCTTACAATTGTTTCAGCCTTATTTTCAGCGCTGAGTGACCTCATAGCTCCCAGCGCCTGGCCTTTAGCCTAAAATTTTTATAATAAATAAATTCAAATTTAACAACTTCAACTTGACTGCTAAGGTTTGTAGCAAGTTCCACTACTGCTTGGCGTTTTACAGAGGAGCGCCTCTTTTCTAATCTAGGCTTGGAATCAACTTGCTTTTGTAAATTCGCTTGGGTGAATTAGTGGAATCCTGCCTCTAGTCTCCCAAGACTTTTTATGGTATTAGATTCCCCATCACGTCGGTTGTCCAGGGGACAGGAGGGTATTCTCTCTCTCTCTCTCTCTCTCTCTCTCTCCTTTCCCTGTTCCTTTGTGGTCAAGGCCACTTCTCAGGGACGTCTCTGTTCCTCGAATTCCTTTCTCTCGGGTTGGTCATGTGGGAGTGTATCTGTAATTAAACACTGTAGAAGTTGGACTGGGCTCTCACATTCTTTCTCTCCCACTTTCTCTCACTTTTTTGTGCGCGCGCGTGTATATATATATATATATATATATATATATATATATATATATATATATATATATATTTATTTATTCTGTACCAGCAGGCGATGAGGACAGTTAGTCCTAGAAAAAGCTTGTGACTTTTCCTTAAAAGTATCTCTGCTAGGTACCGTCAGTTTAAATGAGGTCCTGTTACCAACTGTATTAATGCACAGAATAATTATGTGACAAAGTTTTATATATATAAATATGTATATATATACACACATATATATTGTTGCGGGAGTTTATTCCATAGGGCGTTTCAAGCTTAAATCAGGAGCTTTATGATAAACAAGGCAGGAACGATTGTTTATTTTTCTTTGTAGCCACTCTTAAGAAAAACAGCTTTTATTTTATATATATATATATATATATATATATATATATATATATATACATATATATATATATATATATATACACATATTTATAAACATATGTATGTATATATATATATATATATATATATATATATATATATATATATATATATATATATATATATATATATATGCAGTATGAAAGTATGAGTGTCTGTTTCGTCAGTCTGTATACAGATATGTTTTGACTAAGCAATTTTTGTGTGAACGTAGAATTTGAATAGTAAAATTCTCTCTCTCTCTCTCTCTCTCTCTCTCTCTCTCTCTCTCTCTCTCTCTCTCTCTCTCTCTCTCTCTCTCTCTCTCTCTCTGTGTTAGGAAAAGCTGAAATTATTTTCGTTTCCCGACATTTCACATATAAAAACTACTTGTTGCACACAAAAGAAATTGACCCCCATTATTCCCTTCCGGTCACACGCAAACAGACAACAGTCAGATAAACAAATAAATAAAATAAGTAAACGAAAGCATAAAAATAAGACTTG
This sequence comes from Macrobrachium rosenbergii, assembly GCF_040412425.1. Lineage (NCBI taxonomy): Eukaryota > Metazoa > Arthropoda > Malacostraca > Decapoda > Palaemonidae > Macrobrachium > Macrobrachium rosenbergii. The sequence goes on along the minus strand of NC_089770.1, from coordinate 9,008,952 downwards.
TCAAAGATAGAAAAGTGCGCTTGAGTGAACCCCAAGCTCAAGCACTTGTAAGTCTTCCGTTGCCAATGACGAATTCTAGAAGTACGGTGACTTAGCAAAAAAAAAAAAAAGAAAAAATCTTACAAGTTGTGAATTATGCAGATCAGACGCTAGACTTGGACATTGTTAGAGGGAAAGTCTTCAGATATTCTGGATTTTATATTTGTTATTTTTTCACTTGTTTGTGAGCTTGTCTGCATAGCTTGGCACATATATAAATTATATATATATATATATAAATTATATATATATATATATATATATATATATATATATATATATATATATATATATATATACATATACATATACAGAATTATTTTTTTAAGTCGTAGATTCTCTCTTCCCAAAGCCAGCTCGACGTAAAGCCACTAATCGACCAAGGTCTAAAAGGATATAGACAGGCAACGGGTATCACAGCGGGGTCCGAGAAGCCAGCGAAATCAGTCGAGTAGGAGGAGACCTTTAGATTCCCCTTCCGAGGGCGACTTTAAACAATCAATTCCAATTAAGATGCTGAAATTAAAGTCCGTGGAAAAAAAACTTGACGTGAACGGAGGTGTCCACTGCGTTATCTAATGCAGTGGTAGTTGTTATTTTTTATTATTGTTTATTATTTTTGTTATGTGTGTTTTTTTAGATATTAAATTTGCATATTATGATCGTTATATTATTATTGTTAATTTTTGCTGTTGTGAGTTTTTTTATATTAAATTTGTATATTATTATTATTATTATAATTATTATGTTTTTTGTTAGATATTAAATCTGTATATAATTACTATTATTATTATTATTATTGATATTTTTGTTAATTTGTTGTTGCTATGACTTTTTTACATTTTTTATTAAATATGTATATCAGTGGGTATTATTATTATTATTATTATTATTATTATTATTATTATTATTATTATTATTATTATTATTATTATTATTATTATTATTATTATTTGTTGGTCCTGAATCATATCATTGCAAAGCTCAGTGCCTTTTTTTTCTTTCACTTCCAGGCTTTGGAATTCTATATTTTTTTCTGCCTCTGGTTTCCCCTTTAAAGAGGCTAAAGGTTAATCGCCATATTCTTGATTAAGCCCATTAACCCACCTTCCTTTCCTTTGTCCTTTGAACCCTGAAACTCCTCTTTTCTCTACGGGCCTGGGCTAGAAAAGGGTATTTGGTTACTCGTCGAATCGGCCTTTGCGTTCAAAAAGATAAAAAATAATAAACTCTACTTTATATCCTCCAGGATAAATAGGATATCATGAAACTGACGGTGGATCGAACCCGGGACGTCCTGCTCGCAGGCGCAGGAAGTGCCCTTTTGGCTGGACTGGCTTCCTGCCTGGGCATCGTCGGTTTCTCGACGACCTTCGTCGTAGCCTGGATCGCCTCCGTCAGCGTCAGCCTGTTTTCTTCTAGCCTCAAGGTGAGAACTGGGGACCCAGTGTGTTTTCATTTGGTCCCAGTGTATTGTGACTTTCCAGTTTATTTTGACTTTCCCCAGCTTTTTTTTTTTTTACTTAGTTCCAGTTGTTTTGACTTGCCATGAAGTGTTTTGACTTGCCACCAGTGCCTAGGGCTTTGGTAATTTTAATTTTCACTTCTTCAGGGTACTTTCCCTGGAGCAGTAATATACTCATTTGATCCTTGTGACCATAGCATATATATATATATATATATATATATATATATATATATATATATATATATATGTGTGTGTGTGTGTGTGTGTGTGTGTACATATATAAATATAAATAATAAATGTAATATACATGAGTATAATATATATATATATATATATATATATATATATATATATGTGTGTGTGTGTGTGTGCGTGATTCTGTAGTATTTTTCTATTAATTCGCTGACGTTCACTTCCCCAGATCTCAGCGACTGGGAAATCCGTTCTCATCACAGGATGCGACTCTGGCTTCGGGTTTCAGCTCGCCCTCCACCTCCATCGATTGGTAAGGCTCGAGTTCGCACTCGAGGGCTACAATGATCGCTTTGCTTACTCCTGGCTCTTGGTATATTATTATTAATATTATTATTATTATTATTATTATTATTCCAGGTTTTGTTAAACAAAATGGCAGTTTCAACAGCATTTATTTTATAGAGTAAACGCTCAGGTCGTCTTATCAATTGCTTTTCTTGCGCTGGACTGGTCGCGAGGAATTGACCAATATTGGATGCCCTTACGAGGAGGGCGAAACTGGTCGACACCCCACGAGGGCTACCTCCTACACATCACTGTGCCACCGGAAGTGAATATTGGTCAATTGCTCGCAACCATTTCAGCGCAGAAAGCAATTGATAAGACGAATTGAGTGTTTACTATAAAATAAAATGCTGTCAAACTGCCATTTGTTTTTCAAAACCTGTGTTAAAAAGTCTCTTTTCCTAATATTATTATTATTATTATTATTATTATTATTATTGTTGTTGATGTTGTTTCTTAATTGATTTCTATTTAATTGCATAATTAGTGCAATAACAAAATAAACTTTGTGTTATTGCTATTTTCTTTTAAAATTCTTTTACTATAAGTATGATATATATTCATCTATAGAAATGGCGTCTACTTATAAAAATACTTGTAGTAGGCAATGCCGGATGTACGCTTTCCAACACTATTTGCTTATGAATTAATCTCTCTCTCTCTCTCTCTCTCTCTCTCTCTCTCTCTCATTTTTCTAGGGGTTCGACGTCTTCGCTGGGTGCCTGCTTGCCAACCACGGAGGGGAGGGCGCGGAACAGCTGAGAGGGGTGTGTTCAGACCGCCTGCACGTCATCCAGTTAGATGTTACGAACAGCAAGCAGTTGAACGAGGCCTTGCGTAGCGTGAAGGACATCTTGGCTCTTAATGGGAGTATGTCTTTTCAGACTGTAAATTGTTTTTTGCTTTATTGATTTCGCTCGAGGTTCGTTTCACAAAGATTTTGGGCGGTGGCTTAGAGGTTATTATATGTATGTATGATTCAGTTATAAACACACACATATATATTATATATATGTGTGTGTGTATGTATAGGTTCTTTTAGTGTTCTCAAAGTTTTCTAAAGATTTCCACCATTTTATTTTTTTACTTATTACCTGTATTTTTTGTTTTTTATCCGTGATTATGGCTGCAGCTTCTTCATCTAAGGACCGTATGTCTTGGCGTCATTTATATGTATATATATATATGTATATATATATATATAATATGGCTACGTGCGACAAACGCACTACACGGTCAACATGGCAGAGGTGGGTGGATATCGTCTCCAAACCCAAAACACCTGAGTTCGACGGGTGAGTTGATGGGGCGATATTCACTTCATACCTCTTTGTGGCCGACTGCGTTAGTGCGTCCTGTAGTCCCTGATTCCTCGTCCGTCGCTGGTTCGACCCCACGGGACGGTGGACTTATTATCAACTAAAATTCCCCTTCGGTAACATATATGAAAATATATTATTTCCGGAGGTAGAGCAGATTGGATATTAAAGGACGTTTGTAGCTTTCTGATTGTATATGAATCACGGTGATGTGATAAATGGTCATATATATATATATATATATATATATATATATATATATATATATATATATATATATATATATATATATATTATATATATATATATATATATATATATATATATATATATATATATATATATATATATGTGTGTGTGTGTGTGTGTGTGTTATACATAAATGATGTGTGTTTATACATTCAAATATACAAGCTATGTATCTATATATTCATGTACACGAGCATACACAATCGCTTAAAATATGTACGTTATTACTCTAACAGCTTTCTATACCAATCATTAACCATTCCCGTGCTTAGACAATTCGGTCCACCAATCACTACAGAGGTTCCGTGCGAAGAGAAAATATATAGTAAGAATACATTCCCTCAGTTTGCCGATTCTTGCAGACGTCCTCTGGGGCATCGTGAACAACGCTGGCGTCTCCGCCTTCGGGGAGACCGAGTGGCTGCCCCTCGAAGTCTTCAGGAGAATCGCGGACGTCAACTACTTCGGGCTGGTCTCCTCCACGAAGACTTTCTTGCCCCTCGTGAGGCGCGCCGAAGGTGGGGCTCGCTCTCATTGGCCTAGTTCCGTTCACTCTCCTGCCAGGCTCTGGATCTTCTCCCTTCTTCGTTTTTCGCCCCCGAGGGGTCGGTGCCTTCAGTGCGCCTCGTGTGATGCACTGCAGGCATTACTTTTTTGGGTCTTTGCAGCGTGCCTTCGGCGCCTGGCTGCAGCCTCTTTCATTCCTTTTACTTTACCTCCGTTCATATTCTCCTTCTTCCATCAGGCTTTCCACCCTCTCCTAACATTTGATTCATGGTGCGATTGCGAAGTTTTCCTCCTATTACACCTTTTCACTCCTTTCTTTTTCAGGCCTGGCTGCTTAAGGGTGTTTCTGCAAGAGTTTTAAATAATTAAACAGGCAATTAACGAAAATGTGATATAAATGAATGAAAAAGATTAAACAACAATATTATCTTAGTTAAATGGAAGTATGTATATATACATATATATATATATATATATATATATATATATATATACATTATATATATATCTATGTATATATATATAAATTATATATATATATATATATATATATATATATAAATAAATTAATGAAAAAGATTGAATAACTATTCCATTATAGTTAAAAGGAAGTAAATATATATATATATATATATATATATATATATATAATATATATATATATATATATATATATATATATATATATATGTGTGTCTTCAATAAAAGCTTCAATGGATAAACAAGTCAAATCAGTAAATAATCTTATTAACAAAGGAACCGCACCGAGATCAATGGAGATGGTTTCATCCTGTACAGGCCGCGTAGTGAACGTGTCCAGTATGCTGGGACGCATGGTCTATCCGATGGGATCACCGTACATCGCCACGAAGTACGCCGTGGAGGGCTACAGCAATTGCCTCAGGTCAGTGGGTATTCTTAGGTCACATGAGCTGTCTATCTATTTATAATAATAAAATCCGAGTGGATTTTTCTTGTTTGTCCGCCCCGGGTGGGAACGGGATAGGTAAGGGATTGGGAGGGTAGGGGAGACATGACACATACACACTCCTCCTACAAACATGTTTGTCCGGCCCGGGTCGGGGCGGGGTAGGCAGGGGAAACATGACACATCCACCCTCCTCCTTCAAACCTGTTTGTCCGCCCCAGGTGGGGGCGGGGTAGGTAGGGGATTGGGAGGGTAGGGGAAACATGGCACATCCACCCTCCTCCTAGAATCCTGTTTGTCCGCCCAAGGTGAGAGCGGGGTAGGTAGGGGAGACATGATGGGCAGTGCCGGGTTCCAGCACAGCATAGTGTGCGCCATTAAGCCTGTAGCGTAATGATTAAGGATAATTCTTGACACAGTAGATTTTACTTCTTCCTATTATTATTATTGCAAAATTAATTATTCATAACGTTAGTAAGTAATAATGGGGAATTCCACAATTGTTTTCTTGTGACATTTTAATATAATAATAATAATAATAATTATTATTATTATTATTATTATTATTATTATTATTGCAAACTTAATTAATCATTAATTGTTTTCTTGTGAAATTTCTTTTATTATTATTATTATTATTATTATTATTATTATTATTATTATTATTATTATTATTATTATTATATGAAAAATTAATTCTGCAATAATGTCTATCAAAACATCTTCGAGTCTATACTGAAGCCTGTCGAGGGTTCCCATTTTTCATAATCAATAAAGAGAGATCGGAAGCTCTCTGTATAAACTTGAGATTATATTTCAATAACAAAAGTATCGTCAACTCCATTAGACCTAACATAGTTGTATTATTACTGTTAATAAGAATGTCTTCTTCATTATCAGGCTAGAAATGCGTCGATGGGGAGTTCACGTGTGCACAATAGAGCCTGGCAATCTACTGAGAGGTATATGTCTTCTGTTTGTCACTTTTTCTACGGAATCACATTTCAGCGATGCTTCTTTCAAGGGTGGTGCGCGCGTGAGATTACTAACTTGATTCATTTCAGCGGTAGAAGCCCCTTCATTTTTGTTTATTCCCAGTGGTCTATTGCTATTTAGCTGTCCAACTTCTTAAACTTTGTCTCGCTCCAGTTTTAATCCTCAGTTAGAGAATTATTATGATTCTTTAGGGAAAGCCTTGTGCCAGTCTTGAAATGTGACTTCGTTGCTTTAACAACAGCTATATAAGATAATGATCAGGGTAAAATATTTCATAAGTAACACTTGAGCTTAGTGGACCTCAAATTAACGGACATATGTACTTATCAGCTACAATATCATCATCATTTTTTCCTTGGCTACCATTTTAGAGGTCATACATTTTTAAATTGATCTCCTAAATGTTGTGGTGCTATTGAAATAAAAATTATTCTGTGTTTTGCTTAAACTGTTCAATAAAATAATAACTGCATGGTTAGGTTAAACTACTTTACCTTAGTGACAATAAAACCATTTTCTGGTTGTAATCCATTAATAATTCCGCACCAGAACTAAAATACTTCATAATATACATAAAGAAATTACAAGATCTGGCTAAAGTATTTTTACAAAGGTAATGTAGAATGATTACTTTATCATAGTGACAATAATACCATTGTCTGGTTATACTCTAAAAATAATATCGTAGCATAACCAAACTACTTCATAATAAACACAAAGAAATTCCAAGATCTGGCTAAAGTATTTTTCTCAGTGCTATTCACTTTGCATTTTAGTACATTTTTATCTATTCATTAATTTATTAATTTTTCTTTTCCTTTTTTTTAATAAGTGGGATCTCTTCTTTCTGTATTTCCCTTTACTTCCTCTTACTTCTTCCTAAAGAACACCATGATATTCTTTGGAAGCTTGAATTTCAAGTCAGTGGCCCCTTTGGTGGGCTTGTTTCATCTACTGAATGACAATAATAACAACATAGCGATAATATATTCTGATTAAACTGTTGACTACTCAAGACTAAACCTTCCAGCCACCCGAATCTCGACGAAGGAACACATGAAGGACCAGGCAGAAAAGATGTGGTCCTCGATGAGCGAGGAGCTCCGGGAGGAGCTGGGAGGACGGAAGGTTTACGACCTCCAAGTCTGCATTGCTATGGGCTTCAGTTCCTCAGGGGTGAGTTGCTTGGGCCCCGCTTATTCGTTGGTAAAATGTCCATCATGAAGTTAGCTGGTTTAATTTGCAGTGGTGTGAGAATACTCTTGTGGGAGTTTTAGTTTGTCAGTGGGAAAGGTAATGTGTGCTTATATATATATATATATATATATATATATATATATATATATATATATATATATATATATATATATATATATATATATATACAGTATATGTGTGTGTTTGTGTACATATATGCAATTAATATAAATGTCTTTATATACAGTATGTATACACACACATATATATACAAAATACTAAAAATAAAAAAAATTATACAAATAAAAATACTAAAAATAAAAATAAAAAAATAGTATTTTTATTTTTCTTTTTATTTTTATTATTTTTATTTGGAGAAATAAATAACAACAAAATATAAAATTAAAATAAATAAATGAACATTTATTTATTTTAATGAATATATATATATATATATATATATATATATATATATATATATATATATATATATATATATATATGGGTTGGAATGTATGATTGTATATATATGTATAAAAAAATTCCTGTGAAAGGATATAAATATGCATGTATTGTTAACATACTTTTTGATGAAATATATTGCCATCTTATTACTGTACTTTGTTGTATCGCTATGAATCATTTGTTCGGAGAGGGTTGAGGAAAGTAAGATGGAAGAAAGAATAAGAACGGAGGTACAGTAAAAGGAATGAAAGGGGTTGCAGCTAAGGTCATAAGGAAGGGACGATGCAAAGAACATCAAATAATGCCTAAAGTGCACCTTCGTTATCCAATTCAAGGTCAGTCGCCGTAGGACCTTGTAAACCTTGACCTGATCCTTATCACATCCTTCCAGATGAAAGACGCCACTATCGTGGTGGAGGCCATGACAGACGCCCTGACGCAGAAGTACCCGAGGGCGCGCTACCTCCCGATGGAGTTCTACAATTGGGCGTCCCAGATGATCGCCAATTACCTGCCGGAATGCTTCTTCGATAATATCTGCTCGCAGGTGATGAGGTTTCTCGCCTGGTGGCACCGGAGTGGGCGTCGTGACGAGATGGTTGGAGAGAGAGGGAGACATTAATTTTTCTTGGTTAGGGGTTGACGTATGAAGGGGTTTGGGGAGGTTTAATTGCTCTGCGTCGAGATGTCATTTTTGTGAAGGAGATTCGATAAGCTAAATCTCTCTCTCGCTCTCTCTCTCTCTCTCTCTCTCTCTCTCTCTCTCTCTCTCTCTCTCTCTCTCTTGTGAAGTGTGTTCGATAAGCCAAACCTCTCTCTTTCTCTCTCTGTGAAGTGTATTAGATAAGCCAAATCTCTCTCTCTCTCTCTCTCTCTTTTTTGTTAAGTGTATTCAATAAGCCAAATCTCTCTCTCTCTCTCTCTCTCTCTCTCTCTCTCTCTCTCTCTCTCTCTCTCTCTCTTTTCTTTTTTTACGTGTATTCGATAAGCCAAATCTCTCTCTCTCTCTCTCTCTCTCTCTCTCTCTCTCTCTCTCTCTCTCTCTGGTGAAGTGTATTCGATAAGATAAATCTTTCCCTTTCTCTCTCTTGAAGTGTGTTCGGTAAGCTAAATCTCTCTCTCTCTCTCTCTCTCTCTCTCTCTCTCTCTCTCTCTCTCTCTCTCTCTCTCTCTTTTTGTTACGTGTATTCGATAAGCCAAATCTCTCTCTCTCTCTCTCTCTCTCTCTCTCTGGTGAAGTGTATTCGATAAATCTTTCTCTTTCTCTCTCGTGAAGTGTGTTCGGCAAGCTAAATCTCTCTCTCTCTCTCTCTCTTTCTCTCTCTCTCTCTCTTATGAAGTGTATTCGATAAGAGGGTGAGTGGCCCCAGACTGGACGACGCCAAGTCGAAACATAGTGGTGTTTATTACCCTGATACGACCGTTGGTACAAAGGAAAAATAAATATATGAGAATACTTTATTGCACTTTATTATGCACCTATATAAATATAGAAGTAGAAGTAGACAGGTAGATCTGTGTTTATAGAGAGAGCTTGTTGATTATATACATATATATATATATATATATATATATATATATATATATATATATATATATATATATATAAACAAAAATATAAACAAAACTTATTCCATCGGGGACAGTTTAAATTCGAGTCATATCGTGGAAGCCTTACAGGTACTTGTACCCCGTCCTCCAGAAATGTCCCAATTTATTCGTCTCCTCCGTACCCTCGCAGTCCGTGTTGTCCCTCGTTTTAATCTGACCTTATTCGCACCTATTTCATCTGAGGTTTCCTCTCTCTCTCTCTCTCTCTCTCTCTCTCTCTCTCTCTCTCTCTCTCTCTCTCTCTCTCTCTCTCTCTCTCTCTCTCTCTGAACTTTTTCAGTGACATGATTCTTGGGTGGTTTTTTCTCTTTTCATATCTATTTTCTTTGGTCTGTATTTAATAGCTTCATCTGTGCATTTACATATTGTTGCTTATATCAGAGTTATTTCACTGACTAATATATATATATATATGTATGTGTATGTGTGTCACCTTATATTCTTGTTAATATTCCCTTGTTCAACTCTATATTTATCTCTGAGCTCTGTTTAGTTCCTTCTCTGAAACTTGTCACTTTACCGATAACTCTTTGATGATATTGTTCTCCATTTTACATAGGCATAATTTCCAATAGCTCTTTAGATATTCTTCCGCCCCCAATCCATGTTGCGTAGGCCTAATTACCCTTAAGTTTAAGTATTACAGTCAAAGACTGTTATTCGAAACCTTTTACATAGGCCTAATTTACAATAGCTTATTAAATATTCCTCGGTCCCCACTCCATTTTGCATAGGCCTAATAACCATTAACTATTGTAAACAAAGACTGTTATTCGAAATCTGTCCACAGAAGGTCGAAAGGAGAAGTCAGTTTTAAAATCAAAAATGATTATACGTCAGTTGCTGCGAGCCCCATGGGATGGGAGAGAGGTTATATCCATCCACTTGCACCTTCTTCTTTACTGGTGAATATTTGAAGCTCTCTCTCTCTCTCTCTCTCTTCTCTTTCTCTCTCTCTCCCTCTCTGGCCTACCACAAGCCAGAGGAGTTACTCTCTCTCTCTCTCTCTCTCTCTCTCTCTCTCTCTCTCTCTCTCTCTCTCTCTCTCTCTCTTCGAGGAAGGGTAGGCAACCAACCTCTCCCGTTTCCCGCCAATTCTCCTCTCTTCCGACACGCAGGTCGGACAGTTGTAGCAACAAGTGGATAGTCTCTCTCTCTCTCTCTCTCTCTCTCTCTCTCTCTCTCTCTCTCTCTCTCTCTCTTGCGCATTTTCTTACTTAAGGAGGGACTCTTTGCAAATATTGTAATATTACGTTTTCATGGGTAATGTGTAACAAAAAGCTCTCTCTCTCTCTCTCTCTCTCTCTCTCTCTCTCTCTCTCTCTCTCTCTCTCTCACGCACACACAGTTTTATGTAATTCATTCGAGGGCTTTAATTCTCTGGAAAGGGGATAATATGTTCGGCGTTGATCTGACAAAAATAATCTATTTAAGATCTCTCTCTCTCTCTCTCTCTCTCTCTCTCTCTCTCCGTCTCAAGCTCCTCTTTCACTCCTCTCTCTCTCTTGTCACTTCACAAGCTCCTCCTCACATTATTTGCTAAGGATATCACATTCATAATGACAGATGACCTGGTATCCTGATATTTCAGTACACTACATATAATCTCTTTCCTTCCATTAGGTAACCAACGAATATAGTTAATTATCTTCTTTTTCTTATATTCTTATACTTTCTAACCCAGAGGATATGATCTCTAGTTAAATGTCGTCTGCTTTTTTCAGTTTTCGAGTAATTCTGAAGGTCGAGAATGCCATCTTGTGCTGATCATCTTTCTTTTTGTTTAATTCAGATCCTTTCTAATGAAGTTATATCCGCGTGATTCTAATTTCTTTATTATTTTATGTTAAGGAAAAAATGGGACCAAAAATTAGGAATTAACGCCACTGAGACCTGCAGGAACATCTTACAGGAAAAAATGGATACGATTCACCACAGTCCATCAGCTACCAGGTACAAAATTCGATGCTTAGCTTAAAGTACAGACAGTAGGTTTTCAGAAAACATGCCTAGTTGGTGTCCCTTTCCACCAACACCCGCTTGGGATCGATCTTGGGAAATAGTACTAAGGTCAGTACCACAAGGGGGAGATAATTTGAATTTTTTGAGATGGTTTGGTCATGTGGAGAGAATGGACAATGATAGATAAGTGGGAAGGGTTTATAATTCAGAAGTGTTAGGAGGAGAGGAAGCCATAGAAAGGACTGGAAAGATTTTTATGTGTTTTGTTTTAGGCCACCCCTTGCTAAACTTACATATATATATATATATATATATATATATATATATATATATATATATATATATATATATATGGTATATAGATACAGTGTGTATATATTATATATATATATATATATATATATATATATATATATGTGTGTATATATATATATATATATATATATATTATATATACACTATAGACATATACATATATATATCTATATATATATATATATATATATATATATATATATATATATATATATATATATATATATATACATAATATTAAACTGTATCATTGCCTTCGGATTACCACAAGCATGGATTTTCCACAATCCACTGTTTTGACTATTTTTCAACTCCGCCAAGGGCTTTCCATGGAAGTCTATGAATTATATATTTTGACATTTCCAGGATTTTCTCCCCGAAGCCGTATGCAACTGCCGAAGTTAGATGAGTGCAACGTCCTGTGTTCGTTAGGCAACTGGTACGTTCGCTGTATAGCTTTACTCCCTTCCCACCCCTCCCCCTACTTTCCCTATCGGTCTATATCTACACCCCTCCCCCATTTTCTTTATCGGTCTAGATCTACACCCTCTCCCCACCACTTTCCTTATCGGTCTATATCTACAACCCCTCCCCACCACTTTCCCTATCGGTCTATATTCCCCTCCCCCAATTTCCCTTATCGGTCTACGAATATATCTACACCTCACTCTCTTATCAGTCTATATCTACAGCCCTCCCCTCCCCCACTTTCCCTATCGGTCTATATCTACACCCCTCACTTTCCCTATCCGCCTACGAGTATATCTACACCCGCTCCCTCTCACTTTCGTTATCGGTCTATATCTACACCCATCCCCTCCCCCACCTTCCCTATCGGTCTATATTTACACCCTCCCCTCCCCCACATTCCCTGTCGGTCTATATCTTCACCCATCGCCACGCCCTCCCTCTTCCCCCACTGTCCCTGTCGGTCTATATCTACACCCCTCCCTGTCCCTCCACTTTCCCTATCGGTCTATATCTACTGTGCACCCCTCGCTCTCCCCCCACTGTCCCCATCGGTCTATATCTACACCCCTCCTTCTCTCTCCACTTGCCCTATCGGTCTATATGTACACCCCTCCCTCTCCCCCCACTTTCCCTATCGGTCTATATCTACACCCTCTCCCCCTCCCCCCACTGTTCCTATCGGTCTATTTCTATACACCCTTCCCTCTCCCTCCACTTTCCTTATCGGTCTATATCTACATCCTCTCCCCCAACTTTTCCTATCGGTCTATATCCGCTCCGGTAAAGAAGGATGACTTTGCTCTGCTCTGTTCTTGGAAAACTGCGTACGAGTTGCCCCTAATTGAATTGCTTATGGCTGGGGAAGTGTTTCACGGAAACTAACGTTTGTGTCGAAAACAGTTTCAAGAAATGAAAATTATCATCTTGAAAAAGTTGTCGCGATAAAACTGTGCCAGTAAAAATTTCGTTTCATTGTAGTCATGTCAGCCATTTTGCGTGTTAAAATAGTACTAGTGAATTGCTAATGGAAGTTTACAATGATTACGAAGAGCTGAGGATTTCATCACTTGAATTAATGCTGACATACTAGATGCAGACCTCAGGAGTTTAATGAGAGTGGCAATGGGTCACTAGAGGCACGAAGAGCCAAGTATGAACAAGTAGCCAGGATGGTGTTTCCGATGATAATTGTTCTCAGCGGAAAACAAGTAAAAACTGGGCCGAAGTGTCTTCGGTGCAATCGAGTTTTTCTGCACAGCCGCTACAGCGTATAATCAAGGCCACCGAAAATAGATCTATCTTTCAGTGGTCTCGGTATAATGCTGTATGAGCCGCAGCCCACAAAACTTTAACCACGGCCTGAGTGGCCTATCCTATATCGTTGCCAGAAGCACGATTATGTCTCACTTGACCCTTAAATAAAATAAAAACCACTGAGGCTAGAGGGCTGCAATTTGGTATGTTTGATGATTGGAGGGTGGATGATCAACATAACAATTTGCAGCCCTCTAGCCTCAGTAGTTTTTAAGATCTGAGTGCAAACAGAAAAAGCCGGCCATAGTCTGATGAAAAAGTATAAGGAAAATTCGTTGGGAAAAAAATGTTTCTCAGTTAAAAATTTAACAGACACATCCACAAACCGACAGTTAGTTCATTTATAGGTATCTTTCCTATGGATTGCTACCGTAATAAGAAGATAATAATGACAACTGAATACAAAGAACAATTATGCTCTAACAAATTCAGGAGATAAACCTCTTCTATAGATTTTGATTAGCATGTTAAGAAAGCAATATAGAATTCTGTAACTTATGAAGCTAAAGAATTCGGAGCTTTAAAATAAAAAAAACTACATGAGTATATGGTTTGATTTTGTCACAGCACTAAAGTTAAACTAAACAACTAAACATACATATAAGATAATAAAAAGTTTATAAATTGTAGTGCACCACCTGTATTTTCAAAGATAATAATGATAATGGGGTTTCCTCTGTCAAGTTCAGCACTAAATCACGCTTCATAAAATTATATACTTTATAATTAGAATCTCAACACTAAATCATTGTAACGATTAGTATGTCTGGCATAAAAACTAGCTACTCAACAGAGACCCGTTTAACAGAGAGAGAGAGAGAAAAAAAAAAACCAGGTCGTCAATTGGATAATTTCAGAATCTTAAATAGATAATAATCGGAATAATAACCTATCTGGCAACGCCGCACGGAGTAACACATCAAACATCTTTCCTTGCTCACTGAAGATCAGTTGTTGCTTGGCATTCGCGGTGCGAACGTGTCACGCTCTCGCGCTCCGGTGACTGTCGTGTTTTCCATCGTGATTCCTGAATAAATTTAACGTTAATATAAAAGTTATTGAATTGTTGATTTATTTTCACGAATTTGTGGATTGTGATATACAAGTGCTTTATGAGGTGACGGGCTAAAACGTGATAACAGAATTCGGTAGGTCTATCGTGAGTTTATCCATCTTCTCGTGACAGTTATTGATATTTAGTGAATTAAAACTTAATAGAAAAAATAGTAGGCCTATTGAACGAATTAAAAAAATGTATTTCTCGGAATCTCCCCCAAGTCATTATTAGCCTGATGGTAGGCTCCCCGGCACATGTTCTTTAAGTGTGTTAGGCCTCTAGGCCTATGGTAATGCAATGTAATTCTTGTCTCAAGTTCGTCGATTTTCCGCGACTCTTCGTACCGAGGTCTTGGTAAAAGTCGGTAAGTAAAGCATTGATTTTTGTCGAATAGGCCTATTTGAGGTTTATTTTTTTCATTCCTAGACCTGCAAACAGGAAAACAAATTCGTAAACGCATTTCCAGAATAGGCCTAGGGTAGGCCTACTGGAAATAATCTTTGATTTTTCTAGACGGGAAAATAAAAAAAAATCTTATCTTTTTCTCAGAATAGGCCTACAGGAAATGTTGTTCCATTCTTACGGGTGAAAATAAAAATCCAAAAACCATTTTTTCAAAATGTGCTTTGTCAAGGTAACCAAATTGTAAGCTTTGTTGTATTGTTAAAAGCACCAGACTGATTTATAGGGCCTAAGTTGGGAAAACTAATAGGTAACTTATTTCCTGTTTATGTATGTATGCATTTTGTGTGTGTGTGTTTCTGTGTGTGTGTGTGTAGTTGTAATTAGCACAATACCCTCTTAACCTCTCGAATTCTAACTTTTGGATATGTTTCATTAGAACTAGGCCTATTGTCCTTGGACGGAGATTTCATCATTCTAGTTTAGGTTAATATGTTACAACAAATGACACCGAAGATATTTCAGTGTAGGCCTACATTGCTCGTAAATCATTTACAGTAAATAAATTGATGTATAATTATTGGTAATGTAGACTAAATCGAACTCATTATTTTCTCGGTGCTCAAGGTTATTCTGATAGGCTACAGAAATAGACCTAATCTACCTAATGCCGTATGGCTTTTTCAGTGTGTGCAAAACTTGAGGCTGTAACCTTCTAAAGGCTGGAGCACGGAAGAAGGTGATAAATTCCAATGTTTAGGGATGAATGGATTATGTTTTAAAAAATTACTTGATTGGTGAAATGGCATGTTTTAAATAAGGAAGGATGTAATTTTAGTGGGTGTATGCGTGTGTGTATCCTTACTGCGGAGGAGCTAGCCTATAATAGTCTGATCGCCTGATTATTTCCCGGACCGTGTAACGACAAGAAAGTTAAGTAATACAATAATGTTTGGGTTTTTATACGTGCTTATATATGTAATCATTTTTGCATTACAACAAGTATTCATAGGATGACCAGTAAGTGGCCAAAAATGCGAAGTCACTTGTTCTGTCATCCTAAACAGTCGAGTGATTTACTTCAGCATCAGTCTGAGTAATACTTGGCACATGGTTTAAAGAAAACCTTGAAATAAGACTGATATTTTCAGGCAAGCCGTAAGCATTCAGTGTGTACTTCTTGATTGGTTTTTCTTCGGGGAACACGGACCGTAGCATTCTTATGAATTGTAGATTGAAATGTCTCACTTGAATGGGTTTTTTTTCGCAATATTTTTTGCCTGGCTACGTTCATGGAACGGTATCAATTTAGATAATATTGCGTGAGGAAAGAACTGACATTGGAACTGAGCGGAACTTTATCCTTCAAACCATACTCCGAAACGTGTTCAGCTTTCACAGGCCGGTAAAAGAATAATCCTAGCTAGTAGAAGTAGTCCTAATCGGTCGTATAACTAGTTTACTAGGTATACCACTGACTTGGTAGAACAAGATGCGCACTAGGATTGTACAGTTATGCATCAGGAGGTTTCCTCTTGTGAAATTAAATTCTCAGTTACTTTTTTCATGTTATCTTTGTTGGTCCGCTGGTATAGTGGTTAGTGTCGTGTCATGACACTCAGATGTCGCGGGTTCGCGTCTACCCCATGGCGATGAAAAATCCATGGCTCTGTATCATGATCAGTTACTGCTGCAGTGTGGGGTCTGCGGTGGGAGATTGAAACCAACATTTTTTGGAAGCTTGAATTTCAAGTCAATGGTTCCTGTTTGCTTGTTCCATGTAAATAGGTTTCATCTACTGAAATAATAACAATGATTCTTTCCACCACTTTTTGACTCGAGTGAAAAACTTCCATTCATTTCGGTTGCTCCTTTGTGGCAAAGTAATTAAAGCCTCACCTTACTCTAGTGCTATTATTTTTTTTAATTATGCAACCACAATTTAAAAAATGGTTGAACAGCTATTCCTTATTTTCTCATACATGAAATTGTTTCATATGTCGAAGTAGGCCTATGCCTGTAACAGGAACAGGATGAACATCATGTTTATGTATTTCCCGGTAATCATTCTTGGGAATGGAAGTGTTTTATAACATGCATGTATAAATAAACAATAGGCATAGTTCTTACAATTTTTTAATTTCAATTTACTCAACCATTTTCTTATACAGAACATTTTGGGAAGAAGCTCTCTGAAATCTTTTTCTTCCCAGAAGCGTCCGCCGAACTGCAGGGAAATGGGCCGGTATTGTGGTGCTTCCATTATTTTTTTTTTTCTCGTAGAATTTAAAATTAATTAAACCGGATCTCTCTCTTCTCTGAATATGTGTCAGCTTTTCTCCAGATTCCTTCCACTTCTGTAAACTTCCAAATTTTGCACTTAGGAATTTGCTTCTCTCTCTCTCTCTCCTCCCCTCTCTCTCTCTCTCTCTCTCACACTCTCCTCTCTCACACACACACAACACATTACTACGGTTACCATATTTATTAACGTCATTATACCGTGTATGTATAGGCTATCTGCGCATGCGCACGTTTTGTACTTGCTGTTATGCGTTTATTTGCAAGTTGCAGAAAAAAGAACGATTTTATTTTGGTCATGCAACGCCACTTGAAACCAAAGACTGGCGTCTGAAATAAAGATGGCTTAATCCTTATTCATTAACACACATCAGCAACATACACAAATATGCAGGCCTCCAAACGTATACAATGTTAACATATAAAGACGCGCCGAAGTCACGCGGCCCATTATAATTAAGTTTACGACCAGGCTCAAGCGAGTTCAGACCCAGATTATAATTCACAGGTATTCAAGGATTATGCCATCTTTGTTTCAGACGCCAGGCTTTGGTTGCAAGTGGCATTGCATGACCAGAATCGAATCGTTCTTTTATCTGCAACTTACAAATAAACGCATAACAGCAAGTACAAAACATGCGCATGCGCAGATATACGTACAAGGTATAATGGCGTCAATAAATATGGTAACCGTGTGTGTGTGTGTGTGTGTGTGTGTGTAAGTGTGTGTGAGAAGAGAGAGAGAGAGAGAGAGAGAGGCAAAATCAGTAAGTGCAAAATTTGGAAGTTTATAAAAGTGGAAGGAATTTAGAGAAAAGCTGACACATATTCACACACACACACACAGAGAGAGAGAGAGAGAGAGAGAGAGAGAGAGAGAGAGAGAGAGAGAGAGAGAGAGCAACAGTAGGTGAGGTAGTTGGAGGGCCGGGTTGCTCCACCGTTCTTTATCTCCGAGAGATAATTAGGAAGCTGTAAGTGTAATTGTTCTTGACCTCACGGAGAACTTGAATGAGTAAAGGTCATGTTTTGAAAGAACAGGCAAAAGTTTTTTTTTTCTTCTTCATTATTTAATATTAATTTTCCGTTGTGTGAATTGTCTTTGTATGCATTTTTAAATGCAGCGTTCTCAGGATATATTTGATATCTTGAACAATTATCTTCATTTGATTTTGTGATGTACCAAATCAGTTTTTGCTGACTTAAATGTAGTGCACATCCAAGGGGGGTTATTGCCACAGCGCACCTAATGTGGTGGACTGTAGGCATTGCTAAATGGTGTACCCACTTTTTTCCTTTTACCTTACCTCCATCTCAGCAACCCTTCTTCAGTCTTGCTGTCCAACCTCCCGAACTTTATGTAACTGTAGCGTTTTCTCTCAGTTCTGTCTTTAGAAGCTTATATTTTATCTCTATTTTCGGGATGTCCTTATCTTGCTGTTCGTCCTCTCCAACGCTTTTTTCCTCTATCTTAAGCGTCGAATGGCCCAGCGCTTGGCTAAACAGCCTGAATTTCATAAAATCACGAATGCAGTGCTTTCAAAGTGTAAGTATTTTGTTTACGCACGAGGAAATTGTTATTACGTGCTCGCTTGTGATTGTTGTGTGAAGTGATTTTCATCGATTTTTAAATGCAGTGCTTTCATCGTATGTCATGCTTATTTTAACAGAATTGCAACCTTCATTACCTGCTACATTCATTTCCATTATATATAATATTTTTTGTATTTGTTTTCAGTGCTGTACATTGGGTTATGTTATATCTCATTCAACTCTACGTACAAGTTGATGTATAGATAATTTGCTTTATGTTTCGTGTTTAAAAGTTTTATCAAAAGATATATGCGCTCATATCGACTTCTATTTTTCATTGCTATGTGTGGAATATTACTTATAACTTATTTGACAATAGATTTAATAAATTTATTATTAAATACATACCGTATCCATTTATATAGTTGCATGCATGTGCTCCCATTATTTTGCCGCTGCAGCGTCTTTTTTCTGGTCATATTACCGTGAAGTTACGTTCGCCCAGACACAAAACATTCCTTTTTCTTTAACGAATAAGGTACATTCTCTCATTTTTCCCACTGCATTTCTATTCAGACGCAGGAAAAGAGCGTGGAAAATGAAAAAGAACGAGGAATACTTTCCAGGCGCATGAAAAATTGTAGTCTAAGAGTCAAGGCAAATGAGCGAAGTAATTAACGTATTTTAATGCAATTTGAATTCAGTTGCGTCATTGATACATAATTTTTTTTCTGGAATATCTTTCTGAATATTTGTCTCGGTTGATTAGGCTAGATCCAAAGGTTCATACTTCAGAATTTTAACTCCTTCGTAACTTACCCCTGCAGGTAGTGCCTCAGCGCACTCACGTGCACTGTAGGCATTACTTATATTATTTGCAGTGTCCTGGGCCCTAGCTGCAACCCCTCTTCATCCCTTTTACTGTAGCCCATTCATTCTTTTCTTCCGCATTCATTTCCCACTCTCTTCTAACACTTGTTTCGTAGTGCAACTGCGTGGTTTTTTTCCTGTTACACCTTTCAAACCTCTTACTCTCAGTTTTCCTTTCAGCGCTGAATGACCTCATAGGTCCCAGCGCTTGACCTTGGGCTTAAATTGTATATTCTTGCTATACATTGGGCAAGAAGCATCTCCGTCTTGACCTTCAGTGATGACGAAAAAAAAAGGTTATTATTAGACAGCAGATTTTTTTCCCATTTGGGGAAATTCAAAGTTGCCCAATTATTGAGGGATTTTTTTGGTGGTGGCTGATTAACAATTTTAAAAGAGCAGTTTTCCAGAAGTTGAAACATTTGAATTCATTTAAGAATTATATCCTTTTCCAAGTAAGAAAGATTAAACTTCAGTATTTAAGGAGAAAGATTGATTTAAAAAAATTTTCCTCGGGAGGATATTGTAAATTCACTCGAAATTATGTAATTTCTTGGTATAAAAACAAAAGTAATGCATTTCATCATGAGAAAAAAATGTATTTTAAAAATAAAATTTGTCAGATTAAAATATTTTTATTAAAAAATTATAAATTTATAAGCTGGAAAAATAAATTTGATTATGAAAATTGTCTTCATTATTGAGGAAATTATTAAAATTAGTTACAAATTGTATATATGTTTATAAAAACATAACATTTTGCGTAAAAATAGCAAATACTTCAAGCGAGAAGCAAACTGATTTCAAAATGACAGATTATTAGAAGAAAATTCATTTGAAATAAATGTCAAGTATGCTCTACACTTCCTAGATTCGTGACACTTTTGAGAATTCCAAGTCACATGATTCAGACCTCCTCCCAATGACTATAATCAAATAGTCACCTCTCCTCCCACTACTCTTTGGCCCCTTTGTAGCACCGGAAGCCGCCCCAGGGGCGAACATAAACCACAAGACAATATCACAGGGGTTAGATGATGTAAGTGGGTAAACAATACATTTCATGCTCATTGTGCG
Source organism: Macrobrachium rosenbergii (assembly GCF_040412425.1). NCBI lineage: Eukaryota > Metazoa > Arthropoda > Malacostraca > Decapoda > Palaemonidae > Macrobrachium > Macrobrachium rosenbergii. Next base: position 8,988,331 of record NC_089770.1, on the reverse strand, counting down.
CCTTCTCTGATTGATATTAAATGGTCGTGCGCTCGTAGTAAGGAGGAGTTTTGCTGTAACGTCAGGTAAGAAAGGAGGAGAGATTCGTGGGAGGAAGGAAGAAGGAGGCGAGAAAGGAAGATTCGACTAATGAGGAAGAAATGATAAACGGCAAAGACTCTAGTGAAAAAGAAGGATTCATGCTGTAAGGGAGAAGGAAAGAATGTTATTATATCTGAGTATCAATAGCAGTAAGACAAAAGTAGAAAAGACAGGAAGTTTTTAAAGTGAGCTAAATGGTCACCTGTTGTTTCATGTATATTTAGTGTTGCACCTGTCGTGAAGGGAATAGCGTTACGTTAAAATTACAGTCCGCTCATTTTTACATTTTCTTCATATTAATCCGCATTTAGGCTACAAGTCTTTACGACCAACTTCTTACTTACGTGAAATTACCTTAAACTGCAAAGTATGTCCTGCGCATCGTATCGTTTTAATCGAGTTCTTGAGTGCCTGTAAGTGTGAGGAGGATTCGTCTATTAGTTTTATACAAAAGAAGGAAAAAGAAAGGGAATTTTGACATAATGTAATTATGACGAGTCAGGTCAGGTCGGGTAAGAGAGAGAGAGAGAACAACTTATATGCCGTAAAGTTTGTGCCATTTACTTTGCAGACCTTTAGTGTACCCTATAACGAGAGTCAGGTCAGGTAAGAGAGAGAGAGAGAACAAACTATATGCCGTTAAGCTTATGCTATTTACTTTGCAGACCTTTGATGTCTCATGGAAAAATCTGTAATTTATTATCCACATATGATTACCATATTTTTCTTCGAAATGCTTCGTAATTTACCGTAGCGCTTCAAAGGAGTGTGTAATTTCTTCCTTAAACTTGCGAGTAATGTTCTTGTCATCAGACTGACTGATACGGTCTGGGTAACGCTTGTTAATACACGAGGCAAGGCGTCAACTGTACATAAAGTTATGCCCCGTAGGGGGATAGTGCCGTGCAACCCCTTTCATCCCTTTTACTGTACCTCCATTCACATTCTCTTTCTTCCACCCTACTTCCCACCGTCTCCTAACAATTGATTCGTAGTGCAATGTGAGGTTGTCTTCTTGTTACACCTTTCAAACTGTCAGTTTCCGTTTCAGCGCTGAATGACCTCAGGTCCCAGCGCTTGGCCTTTGGCCTAAATTCTTTATTCTAGTCTATTCTATTCTACATAGAGTTATGCTCTTTTGTTAAATCTGCAAAGGAACCAATACATCATAAGCAATAAAACACAGGCTTAGTAACAGAAAAGTAATGTTATTCTTAGAAGGCATTGGGTTAGTAAAAGAAGAAAGTAAACGAGGACAACGTTTGTCGTTTGTTAGATTTTTTTTACTTGACATGTCCGTCCAAGGGGCGTCACAGCATCGAAGACGATCTGTGTAGAAAGCATTATTGATCTCTCGATATTTCCTGGATCGTGCGGTCTATCTGTTCAAGAGGTGCCGTGTCAGCATTCAAGGAGTGAAGTCTATCAACGCTTCATACGAGATTTGCCTCCCACATTCAAAAGCTGTAGAAACCGGTATCTACACCATTTAATTATTTTATGTCGGAAATCTAGGTTCTGTAGCATTTAAAAACTGTTTCAAACTGTAGCCTATCTGAGTGACCGTGCCGTATTTTTTCTTCTAACACATAACACCATACACACAGTAAACTATTTTGTATGGCATTGACGTGCCACTTAACAGGCTGTCAGAAACAGAAGAAATTACACATGGGAATGATACTTGACGAATATTGATGTTACGCAGAATTGAATTTTAATAGTAAATTTTTATACAATTCCAGGTTCGTTTTGTCCCTGGTCGGTGTTTGACCCTTGCATTGATAAGGATGAGGTTGGCTTGTAACAGCCAGCCATAATTATGTAGGCCTGTTATGACTTATCACAGGTTTAATTTGAGCAGGCAAGAAATAGGTTTTGTTGGTATCAGCTTGAAGAATAGGATAGAGTGGCCATTTTTAATCATCAGACATCAGGACCAGTCATAATGATAAGGCCTGTTATGACAAAGAGTCTCACTTATAAGGTTTAGATCTATTATGTTCAGTTTTTATGACCACGGTTAAGGTAGGCTTATTGTTATCAGTTAAGCTTAAAAACAATAAGCCTAATGGTAGGATATAAAACATATGCCTTTGACAACCATTCACTAGATCCGCTTTAGTTCGATAGTGCATAGAGTTCAGACAAATTACATCAGACTCCCAAATTTTGCAAAAAGGCTCAATTCATAATCCCATTTAAAAGGCAATTACATTCATTAATTAATCATTATTCCAGGCGATGAAATGATCATAACATCCATCCTTGTGGAATTAAGAGATCTCCTAGTTATCAGTTCTAATTGTGTTTGCTTTTGGTAATAATTTAGTCGCAGAGCCTGAGGAAAAAAGAAAATAAACCTGCACTTCTCTTTCTGGTATGCATGCTATTCCGACACCCTCTTTTCATACCAGGCAGTTACTGTGGAGGTAACTTTAAACAACTCAGTATCATCCTCAGATCACGCTTGATATGATGCCCTCCACGCCATTTGACTGTGTAGATGCTTTTCTTGGTACCAGACGAATGGGATCCTCTTAGCTCTCAGTCTTAGCATACCTCCATTGCCTTCTGTCCGGCATGAATAACATTTCCCGCTATTCTTTAGTCCTCCCCTTCAGTTACGCTTATATAGTGCTCCTTTTCACATTCTGGCATGGAGTTAACGGCTCATGAGAAGTGTAGGGAAACAGTAGGTGATGGCGTTCTAGAGTTTAGAATGTTACAGGTCGGTGAATAATTCGTTAAATAATAAGTGGAGTAATGGAGTTCTAGATTGTGGAATTGTAGCGGGAAAATGAATAATTGTTTAAAACTGAGGGGAAACACTGAGGAAGTGATGGTGTTACAAATTCTCGAATTGTCTTGAATTGTGAAGAAACTAGAGGGAATTCGATATTGAAATGAAATTCTAAATTCCCTTGCAGGAAATTGAAGTCTTCAAAAATGAAGGGAAACATAAGTGACGACAAAGAGGTCCATATTCTGGAATAGCTGCAGGCGATTGAACAATTCGTCAAGAAATAAAGGGAAACGGAGTAGCGAAGTTGCAAATGCTCGAGTCGTCACGGCTGAGTGAATAATTGGTGGCGAAGTAACTTCAGTTGCCTGTCTTTAGGCATATGACGTTGTTACTTAAACTGAGCTGACCTTTTTTGCGATTCGTGGGTTTGGTGGGTTTCACCACTTCTGTGCCTCGCTATTCTTCTCCACACACGGACATCTTTCTCCATTCCTCTCCTCCGTCCCGTCCCTTTTTTTATACTCTTAATCAAAAGTTAATTGTTAAATTTTACGTTCGGTTTCCATGTTCTTGACTGTATTATCGGTAGGGGTATTTAAATGTTTGGTATCTGATTTAATTTTTTGTCGTATTTTTGGTGGTAAAGGATTGCAACAATTTTGATTATCCAGTTTATCTAAATTCGTGTTATTTTTTCCGTGTTTTTTTTTAATATTTTCTTGGGTGTGATTTAAATGTTATGCATTCGATTTAAATGTTCTCTACATTCTTTTATAATTTTTGGGGAGCCAAATGATTACAAAACGTAAAGATAGGGTAACAGAGCGTAGTACTTACATATTAAAATAGACATGAAAATTGAAGTAGACGGGAGGGATTTCTTTATTTACAGAAAGTTGATGCGATAATGGAAGCACAGACCATAGATCAATTCATTGGCCGATTTAGAGACATGTTTACAAACATACATACATACATCATATAAAATATATATATATATATATATATATATATATATATATATATATATATATATTATATATATATATATATATATATATATATATATATATATATATATATATATAGGTATAGTATGTGTATGTGTGTGTGTATTTGTATTTTTTTCCACCATACGCTTTTTTTTTTCCTTAGATGATGATGTAGAATAAGGTAGCTTTAAACCTTTGAATAGAGAAATTAGGAATTCGAACCCCTGTAAACCTTGCGGTGTCCACCAGCAGAAATGAAAATACAATGGCTCTAGTCTTGTTACGGGGTGTCCAGAGAAGCCGGGAAAGAAAACGGGAAATCTCAGAAAGAACACCTTGAAAAAGAAACAGATTTGCATATGAGAAAAATGTTGCAGCTGTCTCAAGTTTAGACAGGAAGCGTGTTCCCCCTTAGAGGGGCGTGGCTACGGAGGGTGTCACCTCTCCGGTTCTTGGAAATCCTTTCGGGATGAGGTTGCTAGCCCTACCGTTAATATGGCTGCACCCTATCCTAGCTGACAGGGTCACCTGATCTTAGTTTCACAGCTTAGGTCAACAGAGAACGCAGTGGGACTTAACGGAGATGGATTCAGAGGCCTAACACCAAATAGCTATAAGGACCCATGTATGTAACTGATTATGTATATACGCATAATGAATAAATGCTATTATGCTGAAGCGTTTATTTACATGCGCGCGAACAAACGCACGCATTCACCGATGCGCGACGCACGCACGCACGCAACGCACGCACGCAAAGACTCGGGCACAAAGTCACACCATTGACCTGTTGCCTCTCCCGACCTATCCCCTTTAGGAGTTTGAGAATGAGGTAGTCCTTTCCTTCCATCCCTCTTTCCTTCCTTCCTTCCTTCCTTTCCGTCGCGATCCTGTTTTATCTGATTCCATTATACAGTTTTCTGGGGTTATTAGTCCCCTGCGGGGTTGGAAAGACGTTTCGGGGTTGGTTCTGGGGGTTGGGGGGGGAGGAGACCAAGAGGACGTGGATTAGGGAGGGACTGCTTCGCTTGTGGTAATTCTAGTGCTTTCTTCTGTTCCTTCTGGTTGACTTCGGTGTTGTTTTTATGCTTTGTAAACAGCTTTGTAAGTATTGTAGTGGCTTGTACTTCATCAGGGACCCCGCCCTCCCCCACACACCCACTGTCAGCAGGTGATGGATACAATTCAGAGATCCGTATCATCTAAAATTCACGCATAGCCTATACAAACACACACACATATATATATATATGTGTGTGTATGTAGACTTTCATTTAGTGTTATATTTTTCAGTTAATTATGATCCGTTGTACATAAACCTCAGTATTAATTATCCTCATGATACCTCATTTTTTTTGTTTTTGGTTATCCAAGGAATACTTATCCAAAATAATATCGCATCGTATCCAAAATACCCCCAAAATCACATCAGACTTTATCCAGGTAATGATTATTATTAGACTTTCCCCAAAATCTTGGCGTTCTTCCTAACTTAAAAGAAATGACGTTTATCCAGGTAATAATTATTATTAGGACTTTCATATTTTTCCTAGCAATAATTGCCCCCCCCCACCATGGCGTTCTTCCTAACTTAAAAGAAATGCTCCAATTGCGCTTTCATTTGTGTTCAGCCTTATCCCGTGAGCTGAAATAAAGGATGTTGTTACTATAGGAGTATTATTATTATTGTTTCCATTAGTGTTATGGCCTCGTTTTGGGAAAATGCTTTGGCTTCCCTTTGATCCCCCCATTTGACCAGTTTTAAGAGGTCGTTAAAGGGATCTCTCTCTCTCTCTCTCTCTCTCTCTCTTTCTGTTTTTACACTTGTTTTCTTTCATTTTGCCCTCTCTCTTCTCTGTCTTTGTTATTAAAGAAATTCACTGAGGTTCTTTCTTTATCGGAAATAAATCAGCTGATATGAATACGTTCACTTATTGCCTAAATGAACCTATCACCAGTAAATCCACGTAGGATATATAAATGAGTTTCCGTATTCAGGTGTATTACAATAAGTATACTACTTGTCTTAGTAAGGTAACTTTAACAGAATTACTAAAAACAAATTCATTTGCTGAAGTAGATCATCTTAAGCAAATCTATGAAAAAAGTTAAGTATACCTTAGTTTTACCAGGCCTATGACAGATAGATTTAGTTTGATAGGTATATGAGTCAACTTATATAATTTAATTGCAAATACACTCCACCAGTATAATGCCAAAGAATTATTATCACGTGCACATCTTTCTTACCTTCCCACCTCTTCTTCCCTCCCTTCCCCATCCACCTCCTTTACTCACTTACATTATTTCCTCTAACGTCGCAGACCCAGTGTTTGTCTAGCACCTCTTGGTTTTTTTCCCTTTCCACTTCGTTTAATTTTTGTTTTTATTTTTCCCAGACTGCCTTTTTTCCCCTTTTCTTATGTTGCGAGCGGTGTGATTTTTTTCCTGGGCTATCACTTGTCTGTCTCTCTCTGAGGTTTAAGGAGATTTTTGCAGAACACCTGCGCTTGTGGATAGGAGATTTTGCTGAGCACCTGTGCTGGAGAGAGAGAGAGAGAGAGAGAGAGAGAGAGAGAGAGAGAGAGAGAGAGAGAGAGAGAGAGAGAGAGAATTCTATTTCTTGGGATGTGTCTTACTTTACTTTGTGTTTCTACTTGGTGTTTTTACCTATATATTATATACACTGTACCGTATATACATATACTCGTATATATGGTCTTCAGCTTCTTAACTGTCTTGCTTTACTTTATCTTTGTGCCATTGTGTATCCTTTAATTTGAGATAATGATAAAGATAACATCTTGGTTGTCTGCTCCTCGGGGTTTGTTGGGAAGCCTGGTATAGTTTTTCATTATATATATATATATATATATATATATATATATATATATATATATATATATATATAGAGAGAGAGAGAGAGAGAGAGAGAGAGAGAGAGAGAGAGAGCTGTTGTAATTGAAAACTGTTGCCTGTTTTAGGCTTGCTTGCTTGAAAAACTGTGAAAGTTTTAAATTTCATTGTCATGCTCCAGAATAAGATAGGTTGGTAACATTATATTGCGTCGTGAAAAGTCATTTGAACTGTCACCCGGTTAAGACTCGGTTTATAATCTTTTGATTTACTGGATGATGTTAATAACTATAGTATTGCTGTGTCCAGACTGCTGTCGAGTTATTTTATCTAAATGAATTGCTTATTATCATTTGCTTCACTGGAATCATGTGATCATTATCATTATTATGATAAGTACGACACAGAAAAGAATCAAATATGTAATAAAATTGAAGGTTGATTAACTAAAAAGATATTTCACGCTATTTTATCTTTATCCATAATAGAATATGCTGCAAATTTACCAAAAGCTTGCAATATTTATGATTTTAACTTTTATCTTGTAGAGTGCAGAAAGTTTAGTTTTATTTCATGGTTTCACTTCTTGAAGTATTTTCTCTCATCCTCCTATAGTCTCTCTCTCCTCCCTAATCGTATAGAATCCAAGTAGAGGAGGGATGGGGTGTAGTTACATCAGTGCACCTCCACTTCTGCACTGCAGGCATTATTAAAGGGTCTTTGCAGCCTCCCATTCGTCACCTAGCTGCATCCGCTCTCTAACCTTGCCCTTACCACCAGTCCAGTCTCCTTCAGTGTTGGTGTCCAACCACTCTACTATAACTACTTTTATTACTGTAACTACTATAATTACTTAGAGTCTTTATTTTCTGGATCTTTTTATACAAGTGCTCCAGCCCCCTCTCTTCACCTTCTTTAACGCTGAATGACCAAATGTACCCCGGTGCATGGCTTGACAGCCAGAATTTCGTAAATCAATCAGTCATTTAAACAGGTATGGGTCTTTCAATTCTTCTGGGGCCCACAGAAACCCAGCTATCAATATAACGCGTCCCACTCTCCCAGGGATTTTGCTGAGGACATGTCCAGGCCATATTTATCTCCCATTCATCAGTATCTCATTTATGTATACCCTTCTCACTCTATCCTGATAATACTCTTCATCGAGCTGTAGAACTTCTCAGTTCCATAGGTCCTTTATTCCGCACACCGTTGGACTGTGGAACAGTCTCCCTGAGGATGTCGTGCAATTGGAACTTCAAAAGTTCATGCGTAGATGCAATACATTGCTACCCTAATGCTATTCTCCTTGCATTTTAATACATTTTTATCTATTTATTAATTTTTTTTTTTCTTTTGATAAGTGAGACTCCTTTCTGTATTTCCCTCTACCTTCTCTTACGGTACTTCCTAATGAACACCACATTCTTTGGAAGCTTGAATTTCAAGTCACTGGCCCCTGTGGTCTTGTTCCATATGAATAGGGTTCATCTTCTGAGTAATAATGATGATCATAATTTCAAATCGGCAAAATCTTTTAGTTATAGCCTAGTTTCGTTGTCATACAGAGAAAAAAAAATACATGTTACAATGATTTGTGTAGAGTTTGATTAGATTATAACTCCCTTCCGCTCGCGCTCTCTCTCTCTCTCCCTCTCTATCTCTCTCTCAGGTAAGTGCCTCTTGCATGTGCTTTGAAGGGTGCTTGAGCCAGATCTCACATTATCCCCTCGGCTGACAAATCACGTCAAAGTCACGACTTGCAAAGGGAGGGGTCGCGTGCATCGCCAGTGAATGGGGGGCATTGGTTTTCATGGCTTTTTGGGCCTTTTTGGAGAGTGTCAGGGTTTGGTTTAGTGGTTTTTTTCAATGGTTTTTTCTTTCGTTTTCTTTTATGGGTTGTGGATGTTTTCATGGAGCTTTTTCTCCTCATCTTTTAAAAGATTTGAGTAGGGTTCAGTTATTCTAGGTTTTCATGGAGCGTTTTGTTATAGTTATGGATTGTGAAGTATTTTTTTGTCAAGGGTTTAATAGTTTTCGGAATGTTAAAATTTTTAAAAATTTATTTTACTGGTTCGTTGCTTCCGGTTTATATGGGTATTAATGAAGTGCTTTCGCATTCTCCTTTTGAGATCCTAATTGTATCCCTTCAGCGTTTTGGTTCTTGGTCGAGTTTTTATTTTCACGGGAAATGGTTTCCGTTAAATTTTGCCTTCAGTTGTTTATTGGTTGTAATGGTACCATGTTTTTAATTTTGAATGGGTCTTATTGGTGTCAAAAAGAGATAGGAGTAGCCTTTGGCTGGCTGCATAAGAGGAAATGTCTACACAGTTTATTAGAGAGAGAGAGAGAGAGAGAGAGAGAGAGAGAGAGAGAGAGAGAGAGAAGTGCAACCTTTGGCTGGCTGTTTATAGATTTTCGGGTCCTGCCTGAAAGATTCACTCCATCTCTATTAACGTCGGAGTGGATCTGGTTAATGGAATTGCTGCTAGGGTGGATAATCTCCAAGTTCTGTTTCCATACTCTTTTTATCCTTGTTTATCACCAGTCGCCTTTTCCTCTCGGAGGGGATGGCGCCGAAAGGAGTTGGCCTTCCGGTTCTTAGCATGTCTCTCTCTCTCTCTCTCTCTCTCTCTCTCTCTCTTGTTGCAGGTCGAGGGGGGGGGATGATGATGGTCATTCTCCTGTCCTGGCCTAAGAGGCGAAACTGGGTCTCGCTTGGTAGGCGAGAATGCTCTGTATTATTATTATTATTATTATTATTATTATTATTATTATTATTATTATTATTATTATTATTATTATTATTTTTTCGTGCGCCGTTACAATGATTTCGATTAATCTCATGATTTATACATTTCTTGTTCAACGTCATCACCATTATTCTAATTATTTTTAATATCGTTATTATTTTTATTATCGTCTTCACTTCCGTTGTTATTACTATAGTAGCCCAAATTCAGCTTGCATTTATTATCATATGCATTCCTGTTCCTCATTCGTATCAGTTAAATTATTATACTGCCCTCCCCGTTCGATACCTTGCAATTTTTTTTTTTATTAGGCGATCGAAGCCAGGAAGTAAGATGCATGATAGTGCGTGCAATAGAGGACCGTGCTTGCAACTCAGTTCCGTGCCAGAAGGTCAAACGGTTGCGATCCCGAAACAGCGAGAGTCCCCGGGGGGGAGAAGAAGATGCTGTGCTTTCTGTGGACCTGGGTGCTGTGCTCGTCCTCCTCTTATCAGATGGACCGCTATCGGAAACTGCTTGCTTGCGGCGCGAGAGAACCATGAAGTCGATAGTTTGGACGGTGATGGCCTTGCCGTTATCATGATTTGCGTTGTTGTCTTGTTTTCAGCGTTGCTATCTGTTGTAGTTTATGTTTATGAAAATGTTTTTTTTCTAGAGATACGCGGAATGCAAATTTTGTTTTCCTCTGAAACGTTTTATGTACACGTGAGACTTTCGGGAAATGTTTACGGGCTTCCTTTCTTCCAGGAAACGTTTATTTACTGTGTCTGACGTTAAAGTTTGTATTTATGAATTTTATTTTTTTAGAGATACGTGGAATGCACATTTTTTTTTTCTCTGGACTTTCTGGAAATGTTTATGAGAGCTTCCTTTCATCCACGAAACGATTAGCCTATTTACTGTTTCTGACCTTTCGACAATTTGCATCAGATGAGCCTTTTTTTGTATGTTTTCTTTGAGTATTTTCTCACAAAACTTGCTGCTTTTAGATTTTTGTACAAGAAAACTATTATGCCGGCTTTGTCTGTCTGTCGGCACTTTTTCTGTCCGCCCTCAGATCTCAAAAACTACTGTGGCTAGAGGGCTGCAAATTGGTATGTTGATCATCCACCCTCCAATCATCAAACATACCAAATTGCAGCCCTATAGCCTTAGTTTTTATTTTATTTAAGGTTAAAGTTAGCCATAATCGTGCAGCTGGTAACGATATAGGGTAGGCCACCACCAGGCCGTGGTTAAAGTTTCATGGGTCGCGTCTCATACAGCATTATATCGAGACCACCGAAAGATAGATCTGTTTTCGGCGGGCTTGATTATACGCTGTAGCGGCTGTACAGAAAACTTGTTTGCGCCTAAGAAACTTCGGCGCATTTTTTACTTGTTTTATGATGATTCGCGTTATTCCTTGTCTAATGTGTATTTTAACCGTTTTCGTTGGAACGATTGTTATTGCTTCTTTATTTTTTGGAAGATTTAAGAATACTTTTTATTCCTTAAACATTTCAACATTTTTGTGTGTTGATCTCGCGAGGTCAGGAAAGCCTTGAGTCCACTTCCTATTTCCAAAGGTACTGCAAGCGAGTCTTGCGCAACTTTTCACTAATTCATTCGAACGAGAGAGAGAGAGAGAGAGAGAGAGAGAGAGAGAGAGAGAGAGAGAGAGAGAGAGAGAGAGAGAGTTCACCCCCTTTTTCTTCTCATTTGGGTGTTCAATTTTTAACTCTCGCGGCACTCTCCCCGCAGTGCCAAGATAAGGTCAACTACCGGGCCTCGCTCTTTTGTTTGTGTGACCTCCCGATGAGATTTACATCTTGTATTGGAATGTTTACGTCCGGCTGCATGTGACGTTCGTAATGTGTTTCGTATGTTTAGGGGGTATATATATAGTCCGATTGGCAAAATTAAGCAACCTTTGCTGTGTCCAGTACCATTGACATCTGTGTTGTAAGGCATGATGCCAGCAACCGCATCCCTAAAATACTTAATGAAAACAGGAGAGGAAGAAAATTCTGGAGACAGTCTCTTCAGAGGAGAATGTAACTTTTGGACGGTGTCTGTTGATATATTTTTTAATACATTGTTATCTATTTGTTAATTTATTAATTTATTTTTTCGTTTTAATAAGTGAGATCTCTTCTTTCTGTATTTCCATTTACCTTCTCGTACTTCCTAATAATAATAATAATAATAATAATAATAATAATAATAGTAATAATAATAATAATAATAATAATTTTGGTGGGGGATCCGTCGATCTACTCATTGCATGCCCTCCACCATTGACTTTCTCACTAGTATTTTCATTTGGAAACAAATCTGTTTTTATAAAACCGAACGCCACCTGACTCGCGACCTTCAACTGCGTCCTCCTCAGGCCTCCTTTACCTTTACACTGGAAGAACGTCCGTGATCCTGTCATTGGTTTTTTCATCCGATGAGATCGACTGTCTCTGAGCCAGGCGCACATGACCCTTGATATTACGACGCTCATGTATCTTCAAAATAGGCCACTCATTCTTCCTACGCCGCTGCGTTCGTCTTGGACAGCAGCCACAGGCTAACGTGGTTCTGTCACTGGAGTGTCAGTGTGCAACTCGAAATTACGCGAAATAAGGTTGTGGGTGTTCTGCTTTCCTCCAGTAGCCGAAGCAGCCAAGTGTGTTTTATGAAGGGATTAAAGACTTGAGATATAACCAAAGATATGTATGTATATTTATATGCATATATATACAGTATATATATGCATACACATAAATTCCTGACTCACATCGGGGATCGAACCCAGGCCTTTCAGTTGAAAGGCAAGGGCGCTACCAACCCGTGTGGTCCGGTTGGTAGCGCCCTTGCCTTTCAATTGAAAGACTTGCCTGATCCTGCTGTGAGTCAGAAATGTATTTATGTTCCACACGTGATTGTTAGTTGATTATGTATAATATATATATATATATATATATATATATATATATATATATATATATATATATATATATATATATATATATGTGTGTATGTGTGTGTAATGTAAGAGGAATTGAAATGGAAGGACCTTAATATCCGCGAAGTCAAACTGCGTGCAAGATAACAGTTAAATGGAGCAGTTTGTGCAGCTGGGTACGAAATACTGTTGGTGAGCCTTTTGTGGGACGTGGCTAATGTTGGAGAAGTTTTAATATTCATGTGGTGTATCTTTGAGTCAGCAGTTGAAGGCCAAACTGAATTATAGTTTGGAACCACCCGCTGTGAATGGTAACGGGTTGTGTATATAGATGTGTTATACTTTTCTCTTTCTCTTAATTCGAAACTGAACTACTTAACAATTTCATCTTATTTTTTATATTGCTCTTTTGGTTAAAGATTGGTCGCACTTATATAGCATATAATTTACTTTTGAAGATATTTCACTCCTTTAAAATCCCCGTCACTTTTCACTGTATTATTTTGATATTTTTACCTTTTTGTGGCTCAACAGAATTGTACAGTATTTATTTATTTATAACAAGGAATTTTCTTTCCAGTTCTGGCAATAGCGAGCGCCTGTGGCAGTTGCCAGTTGGTTAATAAATAATGGAATAAAGTTTTGATCGACGATTTTAATGGTACTCTTGGGGGTTCCACGAATGTTCTCAGATCCGAAAAATATCGGAGAAAAAAGGAATTTTTTCCCCGTTGTGAATGATAAATGAGCTTTGCAGCTGATTGCAGGTAAAAAAAGTTGAGGGCAAGTAAGTTTTTTTTTTATTTATGTGAAAGACCTGATAGAATAATAAGTCTTTTCTGCATGAGAGAGAAAAAATGATATTTAATAATCTTTTTGTTTTTTTTATACATTTTCGTTATTATTTTTTACACTGAAGCGTGTTTTTTCTTCACGAGGTAAGGATTGAGGTCAGCTGACGAAAGGTAATTAGATGACGAGAAATTACAAAAGAACCAATCCTCTTAATGATGTTGTTATGTAGTTTGGGTACAGGTTTAACCGCCTCGCTTTCAGAAGGCTTACTTCCTCACTGTGACCCATTGCCGCGCCTATCAGACTTACGGGCGCCAGTCTTTCCAAGAGGAAAAGAAAAATGGTGAAAAACAAGAAGGATAAAAAGAGTATGGAAACAGAACTTGAGATTATCCACCCTTGCACAAGGTCCAATAACCAGACCCACTCCGACGTTAATAGAGATGGAGCGAATCTTTCACATAAGACTTGAAAATCTATAAACAGCAAGCCGAAGGCTCTCTCTCTCTCTCTCTCTCTCTCTCTCTCTCTCTCTCTCTCTCTCTCTCTCTCTCTCTCTCTCTTTGGATACATTGTATAGACATTTTTGTTATAAAATAAGCCAAAGGTTACTGCTCCCTCTTACTGATACCAACTAAAAACCATTATAACCTATAAAACTAGAAGCAGAAAACATATCTGACCGCTTCATCACTTATTAAAAAAAAAACTATTAAACCCCCTCCCCCACAAAAAAAAAAAAAAAAAACAAGGTATACAATTCCAACATAACTCGGCTGCGTTGCTTTCTCCCCTCTGCTTTTCGTTAAATCCTTTGGACCGTTCCCAAGGGCCTTGTCATCTTCGCTTTTCTTCAGTTTTCACCTTTCCTAGAAGGACAAATCCTTAGGGTGAGACCTGTTACTCTAGAAAGGTGACCCTTTGGTCTTCTTCGCCGGACTTGTGATAATTGTGGTAATAAATTATTTTTTATCCTGATATTTTTATGCGGATGTTTTAAAAATCGGAAAGCCTCAGGTGTGCACAAATGGGGGAGATTGGTTTGTGTCACGTTTTGCTCAGTCTATTGCACCTCGTAGGAGAGTAGTGCCGTCAGTGCACCTCACGCGGTGCACTGTAGGCATTACTTGATGTTCTTTGCAGCTTTCTTCGGCCCCTAGCTGCAACCCATTTCATTCCTTTTACTGTACCTCCGTTCATATTCTCTTTCTTCCATCCCACTTTCCACCCTCTCCTAGAAATAGATCCAAGTGCAAGAGTGAGGTTGTCTTCCTGTCTCACCTATCAAACTTTTTACTGTCAATTTCCGTTTGAGCGTTGAATGACCTCACAGGTGCTAGCGCTTGGCCTTTGGCCTAAATTCTATATTCTGTTCTGTCCTAACTATTGTACATTCGTATCTCTCATTATCTCTTGCTTTTCACAATGCCACATTGAAGGCCCTTCTTTCCAGTACCTCATTCATAGCCTTCCATCCAACACTTTTAGGTCTTCCTCCTAGCACTTGTGAATTATACACCCTAAAACAGTAAATTTTCTTCCATTCTTTCAACATGACCAAGCCATCTCAAAATACTCTTGACTTATTTCTCCTACACTATCCATTTCACCACTGCTACTTATCCAGTGCAATATGTGGAAATATTTGAAGCTGAAAGGTCAATGTGGTTATGTTATTTGTTTGATGAAATGAGAAAAATAAAAGTAAAGGTGTTAGTAAGTGAAGCTTTTCCTTAGTATTTAGATATAGAGGCACAGGACTCAATTAAATAAAAAAAAAGATAACACAAACGTAAATAAATAAATAAGACCGGGAATAATTGCTTATAGGAATTAGTCCCCTTGCCAAAAAAAAAAAAAAAACATGAAGAGAGCCGTTGAAGAAGCTCATTAAAAACAGCGACCCCGTTTTGTCTCTCTTGATGGTTTTGTTCCTTCGATACAGGTGAAGAAGGTTCAGAGAGCTTTTGCTGTTTCCTTTTGTGTTTTTCTTAGGATATGTATATATATATATATATATATATATATATATATATATATATATATATATATATATATATATATATATATATATATATATATATATATATATATATATATATATATATATAACATAACATGCATACATACAGTACCTCTCCATACACGTTCTCCATTTAGGGTAATAGAAGTGGGAGATAGCATGTTCGACCCTATTTACGGTATGTACTGTCCCTAAGCAACGACCCCAAAACGTTCATTCATTATGATTTAATTGTGGGAGGTTAACCCCAGACTTGATGACGACAGGTCAAGTTGACAAAAGTATATATATATATATATATATATATATATATATATATATATATGTGTATATGTGTGTGTGTGTGTGTGTGTGTGTGTGTGTGTGTGTGTGCTTGTCAAATACACCGTGACATTTTTTATATTCACAAATACTAAGCCACAAGTAGCGCTTAATATCCAGTTCACTATACCTCGGGAATAACTTACACCCACAGGGAATTGTATTTAGGTAGATGCTGACATTTATCCGTAATAACAGCTTTCTTGTTTGTTTTCCTTTTATTTATTTCTTAATAGTTTTTGATCTTCAAGAGAAACATTTTCTAAGCGATATAATTTGAAAATGATATTATCCTCACGGAGACAACACTGCAGTATTTTAATCTACTGCTTTCTGCGTTCGTTCAGGCCAATCGATTTGAAGCAGTATTTCAAGCGACATTCATACCTTCTTCGGGAGCAACCGTGCGGTTTTATTTCGAGTGTGTTCGAAGGTCAATCGATGTGAGAACGACCGTTTATAAAGTGATACTTATAACACCGGGAACTGCCGTGCGGTCTACTAATTTATTGGCTCTTTGTGCTCAGAAGGTCAATCGCGTTGAACTAAGGCGTCCGCCCTGGCAGACAATAACATCAGTTCAGTGAATTTCATCGGGGAAATTCACACGCGCTTTGCATTTATCGTCATGGAGACAAATGGGGTCTTTTCCTCCCTAATTCAGCAGGAGCGTCAGAAAGCGAATCGCTTTGCAGTTTCCACCGTTCTTTAGCATTTTGGTGCAAGAGGCATCAGATCATGAAAAGGTACACGAGAAACACAGAAAGGGTCTTTTCACCTCGGGTCGAGTGAGAAAGCCTGTAGTCTTCGAAATAATAATTTATCGTCCTAAGGATATAATTTTCTCCTTTGAAGGTTTAGTTTTCCCGTACTTATCTAAAACGAGCAAACACTATTATTATTATTATTATTATTATTATTATTATTATTATTATTATTATTATTATTATTATTTTCGGCTTCACGCGGCGTTGGAGGCTATGATGATGTAATGTTAATGATAATGCTTATGATGATGATTACGTATGGGAAGTTATTCTGTGGAAGATAGCTTTGCAGGTCGATAAAAACAATGATTAACACTCACTTCGTAAACTACTAGACTTTTTCTTTTTTTTACGCATGAACACTCCATCCAGCTAGATCTTGCTTTGTAGGTTAATGTCTTTGTGGTCTTTCCCGTGAGAATGTTTGTACATTTTGAATAATAGCTGTGGTAATGCTAAGAAATTCACAATGGTGTGATGAAACTCTTTTGTAATAAAAGTCCACAATTACATCTATAAATTACATTATTTGTAAAAGACTTAAACAAAGACTTTCGAACACCTTTGGTTTTTATCTTTTACAAATAATAAAATTATTTATATAATTGTGGATTTTTATCGCACAATTGAGGTAATATTGTGAAAAGCCACAGTGGCGTGATTAAACTGTTGTATAATAAAAATCCACAATTACATCTATAAAATCTACCATCTGTCAAAGATAAAAACAAAGACTTTCTTTAGGTATTCGAAAGCCTTAGTTTTTATCTTTTACAAATAATACGATTTATTTATGTGGCTTTTTATTAAACAATTAAGGTAATATTGTGAAAAAACACTTTCTTCGCCTCAAAAAACACTTTCTTCACCTCTCATCGAATGGTTCAAACAATTTTTTTTTTACTTCAGGTATAAATAGCTGGCGGGTGATCCTTCAGGTGGAAGTGTTTTGGCCGTCAAGGGCGGTAATTCGATTGTGAATATGCAGTAATCAAATTACCTCGATTCCGGATAAATGGGGAGGTCCCCTTGTGCATGATTTTTTTTTTTTTTTACTTCTTACCTTGTTGTTTTTTTTCAGTTTTTTTTTTGTTTCGAGTTTTATTGCCATAGCCTATATTCTTTGGCTGTCTGTATATATATATATATATATATATATATATATATATATATATATATATATATATATATATATATATATATATATATATATATATATTTTATAAAAATAATTCTTCCTTTGGTGTTTTGTCATTAATTATTTTATAGATTTTGTTTGTTTTAGTTTTAATTTTTTTACGTTATTTATGTATGTATATATTTATTTATTTACTTAATGTATTTGTTTATTTATATGTTTACTTATTTGTTAATATATTTATTTATACACTTGTTTATTTGTTTGTTAATATATGTATTATTCATATATTTATTTATTTGTTAATATATGTATTATTCATATATTTATTTATTTGTTAATATATTTATTTTATATTTCTTTACTTGTATATTTATTTATTTACTAATATGTTTACTTATTTATTCAATTTACATTTGTATGTTCAGTGGCGTTTATTTCCCCTGTATGGCTGTTTTCACTGGGAGAGGTTGGGTGGTTTGCTCTGGGTAATAGCTAGTTTTGAGTTGTGGTTCATAGCCGTGTAGTGTTTTTTAGTAATTTTGATTATCCAGAGAGTATCTGTGTGCACACACAAAAATATGGATGCACTTATTATTATTATTATTATTATTATTATTATTATTATTATTATATTTTTTGTTATTTATTTACTAATATTTTACTGTACATACACAAGAATAGTGTGGATGATCTTTGTGTTTTTATGTTATTATTATTATTATTATTATTATTATTATTATTATTATTATTATTTATTATTATTATTATTCTGAATTCCGTTCATAAGATTTTGAACTTATTAAAAGCAGATTTGATTATCCAGAGAATATTCGTGTTCACACACAAAAATGTGGATGCTCTTTGTGTTTATATATTATTATTATTATTATTATTATTATTATTATTATTATTATTATTATTATTATTCTTTTATTATTATTATTATTATTATTATTATTATTATTATTATTATTATTATTATTGTTATTATTATTATTATTATTATTAACCTTAGAGTATTTGTGTTCACGCTAAAATATAGATGCTTTTTGTCTTCTTCTTCTTCTTCTTCTTCTTCTTCTTTCTTCTTCTTCTTCTTATTATTATTATTATTATTATTATTATTATTATTATTATTATTATTATTATTATTAGTTATCACAGTCACCAGACACAGGAGACTGCCAGGACAAGGCAACAAAAACTCACAAGATAGCAACAGTCCCTCCCCCCCCCACCTCCCCATTACGTCCACTTTTCCCTCCAGTCGCTTTCCTGTTCCCATTGTTATTATAATAATATGTTTTGAAAAAAGTTAGCCACGAGTATAATTTCCATTTTCCTCGTCACTTTACGAAGAGGAATATTTTGTTGTTTGCTGTTTTGTCATGTTATTATTTATGGTCACTGGGTGCGACTAGGCATGTTAAATTACTTGATCCAATTACGGTATTTACTCTCTCTCTCTCTCTCTCTCTCTCTCTCTCTCTCTCTCTCTCCATCCAACACATGGCCTTTTTGTACACGTTATTATTAGCTTAAATCTCTCTCTCTCTCTCTCTCTCTCTCTCTCTCTCTCTCTCTCTCTCTCTCTCTCTCTCTCTCCAACACATGGCCTTCTTTTGTTCACGTTATTATTAGCTGAAATCTCTCTCTCTCTCTCTCTCTCTCTCTCTCTCTCTCTCTCTCTCTCTCTCTCTCTCTCTCTCTCTCTCCCTCCCTCCAACACATGGCCTTTTTTGTTCACGTTATTATTAGCTGAAATCTCTCTCTCTCTCTCTCTCTCTCTCTCTCTCTCTCTCTCTCATCCAACACATGGTCTTCTTGTTCACGTTATTATTAGTTTAAATCTCTCTCTCTCTCTCTCTCTCTCTCTCTCTCTCTCTCTCTCTCTCTCACTCTCTCAATCACGGCCTTCACCGTAGAGCTTTGCTTTGTTTTGAATAGAGATAAATAGGTTTTTGCGGGCGCTCTTTGCGGTCTTCTTCGCCATTTCCGGAATTTTCGTCTGCTCGCCAAACATTCTGTTGCTTGGGATCGATTCGAGGGCAATGCACAGTCAGGCTGCAAGGTAGAAAGCTTCTTCTTCTTCTTCTTATTCTTCGTCGTCGTCGTCGTCGTCGTCGTCGTCGTCGTCGTCCTCCTCCTCCTCCTCCTCCTCCTCCTCCTCCTCCTCCTCCTCCTCTTCTTCTTCTTCTTCTTCTTCTTCTTCTTCTTCTTCTTCTACTTCTCATAAGGCAGAAAGTTTCTCCTTTGTCTTTTCTTTTTAAAAACTTCTTCTTCTTCTTCTTCTTCTTCTTCTTCTTCTTCTTCTTCTTCTTCTTCTTCTTCTTCTTCTTCTTGTAGAAAACTTCCGATATCTTTCTTTTCTCGTTTAACCCCACCAGTTTTCTTCAGCCAGAAAGGTTCTCCTGTCTTTTCTTTTTAGTGAGGTTTGTTGATGTAATTTTGTGTTTTTAAACCTTTTTATATCATCTTTATTTTTTGCTGTCCTTTCTTCTTTATAATCAGTTTTGTTGATTTAATGTTGTCTTTTTAAAACTTTTAATTCTATCTTTATTTTTTGCTGTGCCTTGTTCTTTATAATCGGTTTTGTTGATTTAATGTTGTCTTTTTAAAACTTTCATTTTATCTTTACTTTTTGCTGTTTATTTTTTATATTTTTATAGTAAGTTTTGTTGATGTAATGTGTTTCTAAATTTTTTATGTTGATGTAATGTTTTCTTTTAAAAGGTTTTTATTATTATTTGGGCTGTGGTTAGTGTTTGTGTGCATGCTTCCTTTTGAGTCAGGAAGATCCTTCTCGTTTCTTTTTCCTCTTCCACCTCCTCTTCTATCTCTTTGTCAGCTTTATTTTTGTATTTCTCTTTTCTTTAGACTACAAGGAAGACATCTTGAAGTCAAGAAAATATTTTTCCTCTTTTCTCCTCCCCATCCTTATTTTTCTTTACCCCCTGCCCTTCTTCTTTTTCCTATTTTGCTCTTCCTGCTTCCTCTTCTTTTTCCTCTTTTGCAGCTCTTACTCCTCCTCTCATCTCCTCTCCTGTTTCGTTGATCTGAATTTTCTTGGTCTTCCCTGCCTTTCTCCTTTTTCTGTATTGGGTATATTTATTTTTACACCATTTAGGTTCATAAATTATTCTTACTGATATAGCATAACCCTAGTTATGTAAACATATTTGGATGCTCTCTCTCTCTCTCTCTCTCTCTCTCTCTCTCTCTCTCTCTCTCTCTCTCTCTCTCTCTCTCTCTTCAATAATTTATGAGGTAGTAGGTAAAGCCTGTACTAGAATTAAAAATACTGGGCCTGGCATAACTGAGCTTCAGCCTTCGAGGAACTCGTCCTGTTTTATTCACGGGGAAAATGGTAGACAGCCTGACTGACTGACCGGCTGGCTGGCTGACTGGCTGGCTGACTGACTAACTGGCTGGCTGACTTGCTGGCTGGCTGGCTGACTGACTAACTAGTCGACTGACTGGCTGGCTGGCTGGCTGGCTGGCTGGCTGGCTGGCTGGCTGGCTGACTGACTGACTGACTGACTGACTGACTGACTGACTGACTGACTGACTGACTGACAGACTGACTGGCTGGCTGGCTGGCTGACTTGACTGGCTGGCTGGCTGGCTGGCAGGCAGGCTGACTGACTGACTGACTGACTGACTGACTGACTGACTGACTGACTGACTGACTGACTGACTGCCTGGCCGGCTGGCTGGCTGGCTGACTGATAGATAAAATCCTTAGATCTCAGCCAAAAGAATCCGGTTGGGTTGGGGAAATGATGATAATTATTTGACCGCTGGATGGAGGTAGGGGAGCCGAAGGGAATGAGACGTGCATTAGGGGTGGGGAGGGCGCCTGAATAATGATACCTGACCTTAGTTAATTACAGTCGATTCTAACAAGATTGGGAAAAAGTTTCAGGTTGGACAAGGGCTTTTCAACTTGACGTGTTTAGGGCCCTCCACCTGTGTAGCAAGCAGGCCGTTCCTAAGTAGGGCAGGTTTGTCGCCACAGGTAACTGCAAGAAGTGTGATATGGATGATAAATGCCTTTTTGTCTATGTCGTCTTGTCTGTTGCATAAATAAAATGAGCTGTTGCATCAATAAAAATAAGTTTACGGATAAATAAAAAAAAAAACAAGGTAGCCTACTTGGTTGCCATCTGTTAGTACAGTCCATAGATTCCTTTAGAAGCCTTAAACATCTCCTAGTTATTATTATTATTATTATTATTATTATTATTATTATTATTATTATTATTATTATTATTATTATTAGACATAACGCATTGTTATGGAGCAACTCCAGGGACCATGAACTTACAAAGTTTGTAGAGGAAATCATCGAGAAATCCATCTTAAATGGCAATTAAACAATAATCTTGTCGTACTTCACCGACAGAAGAGATCTATGGCGACGTAGTAGAACTGTCAAACTGTAATCAGAATTCCAGAGTCAGGCAGTGGAATGGACATAGTTTGTCTCGACTTTGTAAGATTTTCAGCAGTCATCCACTGCATATTGTGCAATGCAGCTACTACCACTACTACTACTACTACTACTACTACTACTACTATTATTATTATTATTATTATTATTATTATTATTATTATTATTATTATTATTATTATTATTATTATTATTATACTTTGACCTCGGGTGCCCTTTATGTACTGGGGAATGAAGTAATATTTTGGCATTTTCGTAATCCGTGTTATTGACGTAGATTTTGCGCCGAGCTATTTTTAGCATTTTGTAATCTATAATTTAACTTGATGAAACTAGGTTCTAAATTGTTCATTTGTAAAATTCACGTTGCATACTTCACTTAATAGATGGATTGTACTAATTTTGGCTTGGTTTCCTTACCTCGGCTCCATAGAGTCTTCAAGTCAATCCCCAAGCTTTTGTACGTACCCTGCTGACTTGTTGTTATACCCATTCTGTGACTCTTCTTTTTCTTCTTATTCTTCTTTTCCCGTCATTTACTATACCCCGTAGGGATTAGTGCCGTCAGTGCACCTCATGCGGTGCACTGTAGGCATTACTGAAGGTTCTTTGCAGCGTGACTTCGGCCCCTAGATGCAACCCCTTTCGTTCCTTTTACTGTACCTCCCTTCATAATCTCTTTCTTCCATCTTACTTTTCCACCCTTTCCTAACAATTGATTCATATTGCAACTGCGAGGTTTTCCTCATGTTACACCTTTCAAACCTTTTACTGTCAATTTCCTTTTCAGCGCTGAAAGACCTTGTAGGTCCCAGTGCTTGGTCTTTGGCCTAAATTCTTTATTCAGTTCAATTCATTTCAAAAGATCAAAGGCCGATGGGGAGGGCAACCTAATGCCAGTCAGCGCTGGAGTAAACAAGAAAAATGAGAAGAAGAGGAAATAAAGATTACCTATAGCTGTATCGACGTCAGTCAGTTCTGAAGCTCCCTGATAAATTGGAGTTTCCAAGGTCAAACACTTAATCCTCTTAAGGGCCCCATAGACGTTACGATCGCCGGATCCGGTCGTCTGAGCCGGAAGTAAACCTCACTGTCTATGGTATTCTCCTCCAACCAAAAGTGGGCGGAGTCCGTCGGCCTCTCCGACCAGCTCGCAACCTGCCGTTGCCAGGTTCGTGGCTTCCGTTTTAGTTCAGGTGGCCGGAAGCCTCCAGGCCTATGGCGTGATATCACGATTTACTTCAGTTTCAACTAGACGCTGAAAGGGTAACATGGCAGCTACGTCGGCAGACGAGTTCTTGGAGGAGTTTGTTGAACGTCGTAGGATAGCGAAATGAGGCTTATGATGAATTAGTTTGAAAATTACAGGAGAAGGATGCAATATATATATATATATATATATATATATATATATATATATATATATATATATATATACATACATATATATATATATATATATATATATATATATATATATATATATATATATATATATGTATGTATGGATGGCTGGAGAAGGAGATGAATTATCTCACGCTTATTTATTTAATGAATTGAAACTTTACCCTGGTGACTGGTTTAATTACCAGAGAATGGACGAGCAAGACCGACATGGAATTATTATATATGGCCTCCCCTCTCCTAGAAATAAAAAGCACACTTTTACCAAGGCCAACGGAATTTTAACCAGATTCTGTTGGCCTTGGCGCTTTTTATTTCTAGAAGAGGGGATACCATATATAATAATTCCATGCCGGTCTGCTCGTCCATTCTCGGATAATTAAACCAGTCTCCAGGGTAAAGTTTCAATCCATTAATAAACCATTGTGAAATAATTCATTTCTCTTCTTCAACCATAGTTTAATACAGGCTCTCCGTTTTCGCTGGGGTTTTCCAATTTCTGCTGCAAGAGCGCAGTCTATAGCGTCATCACTGAGCGGAGCTGACACGTCCTCACTCGACCAGGTTTAGGCAAACTGAAGTGAATCTGAACGACCGAAACGTCTATGGGCACCGCGGGTACCGGAATTAGAACGGAACCTGATCCGCCGGTCGTAACGTCTATGGGGCCCCTTTAGGGTGAGTTCGCTCTAAAACATGTCGGCAACTTACCACATACATATCACGAGCAAGCTGGAAACAAATCAACGACCGTAAGCGGAGAACGAATCTGTGGTCAGCGCTGGGTAACTGCATGAAGCTCTGGTTAGGACTGTCAATAATTCGTTAACTTGTATTCAACCTGTTTGTATGTGCTTGCGATAAGTTATGGACATGTGTTTATGACAAGCTTTGGAATTCACTTCCTACTTGTTTTTCCTGTCTCATTTAACCTTTCTCCCGTTAAGAAATCGAAGATGTTTCTCGGAATTTGGGCCTTGGACCGGAAGGTCATTTTTCGGGCACCGCGTAAGGGGAAGCAAGGTTATAGGTTTAGGTAGTTCTGGGCAAGCTAAGTTAAGTTAGGTTAAATTTGAGGTTAATTTAAGGAAGTTAGGTTAAATTTGAGGTTCATTTTAGGAAGTTAGGTTAAATTTGAGGTCAATTTGAGGAAGTTAGGTTAAATTTGAGGTTAATTTAAGGAAGTTAGGTTAAATTTGAGGTCAATTTAAGGAAGTCAGGTTAAATTTGAGGTCAATTTAAGGAAGTCGGGTTAAATTTTAGGTCAATTTAAGGAAGTCAGGTTAAATTTGAGCTTAACTTAAGGAAGTTAGGTTAAATTTGAGTTTAACTTAAGGAAGTCAGGTTAAATTTTAGGTTAATTTAAGGAATTAGGTTAAATTTTAGGTTAAATGAAGAAAGTCAGGTTAAATTTGAGATTAATTTAAGAAGGCCAGGTTAAATTTGAGGTTAATTTAAGGAAGTTAGGTTAAATTTGAGGTTAATTTAGTTAAGGCTAAAGCAGGTATGACTGCTACCAGGGTGCCAAAGAAACAAGCAATCTCTTTCAAATCCAAAATGAGGTATCAACCTTTTTTGCAGAGACTTTTTGTGCTATGGGGCCTTTAAAGGTTGCGTTTTTGGATTCTGTGCCTATCAGGTTTCTGTGCCAGAACGATTGGGTGGATCGGATGTGTCCGAGTTGTGGGTCAGGTCATGATACGTCTGAAATTTTTTGGACTTTTTGTCTTTGACAGTTTAGATTTGAACGTTGCTTTGGCTTACAAATTATTATTATTATTATTATTATTATTATTATTTATTATTATTATTATTATTATTATTATTATTATTATAATGTGGGGATCACCTCCCCAGTATGTTGCCCTCGGGGATTGCCTCCCCAGCTTTTCTTCCTCAAAGATTGCCTCCTAAGTTTTTTCCTGTGAGAGTTTTTTTTTTGCTCATTTCACCCTGAAGTCCTTCATCAGAATCAGCATCCTTTTCCTCATTAATTTGCCATCCACCCACAACGCTCCATCTACAACCTAACAACCAGAACCCTCTACCAGCAGCCATCCATCCACAAACTTCCACTGACAACCCTCCCTTGCAGTCCTCCACTTGCTATCTAGCCACAACTCTCCACATACAACCTTAAACCCACAACTCTCTGCCCACATCTTTACACCCAAAACCCTCATCCCACAGTCATCAACTCACCATAACCCTCCACATTCCACATTTCATCCACAACACCCACAAACCTCCACATTCAACCTTACACCCCCAAACCTACATCCACAACCCTCCACCCACAGTCATCCACCTGGTCTCCACCCACAACCCTACACTCACAACCTCCACCCACAGCCATCCATCTGGTCTCTACCCACAACCCTACACTTACAACCCTCCACCCACAGTCATCCACCTAGTCTCTACCCACAAGCCAGCACACAACCTCCACCCACAATCATTCACCTGGTTTCTACCCACAGCCCTACACTCACAACTCTCCACCCACAGTCATCCACGTGGTCTCTACCCACAACCCTAGACTCACAACCTCCACCCACAGTCATCCATCTGTTCTCTACCCACAACCCTACACTTACAATGCTCCACCCACAGTCATCCATGTGGTCTCTACCCACAAGCCAACACTCACAACCCTCCACACACAGTCATCCATCTGATCTCTACCCACTATCATCCACATACAACCTTACACCACAGTCCTCTACACACAAACATACATCCACAACCCTGTAACCACAGCCATCCATTCACAACCCTCAACACACAGCCTTACACCCACGACCCTTTATTCACAACCTTACACCCACAGTGCTATGCCCACAACCTCCACCTTCAACTTTCCATATACAACCTTACTGTCACAACCCTCCACCCACAACCCCTACCCACAACTATCCACCCACAACCGTTCATCAGCCCTCCACCCACACCCACCACCCACAACTAGTTTGAAAGAGAGAGAGAAATTTGTAATTAACCTGTAGGAATTGTGCGATACGTTTTATATAAGCTTAGTTAAATACTAGTTAGAGTTACTGTAGTATTAGGCCTAGAGTCTACAGTGCCATGTACCTAGCATTTACCTTCTATTCTTTGGAATTTATTCTTAGAAATGTATGAAATAAATTTCAAAGAATAGAAAGTAGATGCTAGGTGCATGGTACTGTAGAGTCTAGGGCCTAGGCCAAATCCTACCGCAGTTCTATTTTAGCATTTCACAAAGTTTATATAAAAAGTATCTCTCTCTCTCTCTCTCTCTCTCATTGTTTTTGGCAGACATTTTACGGACGATTCCAACCCTCCCTATTTTTCCGGGCTTGGGACCGGCACTGAGTTGCGCTGGCGGGCAAGCCAGCCTAACTCAGTGGCTAGGTTAAAATGTTGTTTTCTCCACAGCAGAAAAATTAATTCAGTCATTCAGTCAGACTCAGTTGCCGAGCTCCTCCTTACTGAGACGAAAAGGCAAACACGAATGGGTCCACAGAATGGCCTGATGACTGTGGGGCTGTACGCACACCCAAAGCAACATAAGAGGAACCACCATGAACACCTTCGGGGGGTTGGGGGATTTTGGGGGGGAGTTGGAAGGTGTGGGGGAATCGTGGGGTCCCTCTCACGCTGCTGAAGATGTACGCTCAGCCCCATGGTCGTCGAGTCAGTCTGTGACTCATTCCTGTTGGCCTTTTTGGTGGGGTGTCACGGGTCACCTACCCCTCCTTTTCCTCATGAGTCTCGGCTCTAGGGAGCTCAACATTGTTAGAATCTCCTGTAGTCGCTTCCGGCGTCCTCTCGCCTCCGTGCATGAGGTCCGTCAACGTGTGAGTTAGGACCTCCCACTGCTTCCCATAGTTGGTCCTCTCACGCTGGGTATCACAGTATTTCCTATACTGCTTCTCCTTTCTCATGCACAGGTCCTCTTCTTGCTTCTCCTTTTCACTGATGTCCATGATTTCATTTTCATGCTGGAGTGCAATATGTTGCAGATGGAAGTTCCTCTGAGCTGTCCCATGGAGAAGTGTCATTAACATATATTTATCCTGATCTCTCAGAGCCTCCTCCAGTCTTCTTTGGCAGTCCTTGAGGCGTCTCTGTTCCCTGATCATATTTTCCTCCTGTATCGTCCAGTTTTCTTTCAACTTTTGATATTCTTTTCTAAGTTCCAGCAGTTTCTGTTCTAGCTGTTCATTTTCACATCTTAATTTTCTTTCCGTGTTTAGGAAGTTTTGTATTTGGCGGTCCCTGTTGTGGAGCTCTACTTTTAAGTTTTTCAGGGAAGTTTCCATCTCATTTCCTCTCCTTTTTTCTTCTTCCAACAAGTTCTCCATCTGCTTCCCGTGATGGAGAGCATTCTGTAGAATTCTATTGCTCTGTTTCTCCTTCCTTAACTTTTTCTTCAGTAAAGTTATTTCTAGGTGGTTTTCGTCTACCTCTTCCAGATGCCTGGCATTCTGTCCTCCTAATTCTGCCACCCAGTTCTTCATAACCTGGACTTCTCCCTCCAGAATCTGGGTCTTCATCTTTTCTTTTTCTAGCTCTTTCTTTACCGAGGTCACTTCTGCTTCTTTTTCTTGTAAGTTTTCATTGATCTTCGCGTTCTGTCCGCCTAATTGTGAGACCCAGTTCTTCATCACTTGTAGTTCTGCGCACACAATCTCAGTTTTTGTTCTTTCTCCATTCAGAATTTCTGTTGCTGAGACCAACCGATCCTCTTTTTGGCGCAAAAGTGATTCTAGCAACTGAACTTGATCCTGTAGTATCAAGTTTTTCTGGGTTTCATTTGCCAGATTTTTCTCAAGCTCACGATTTCCGTCTTGTAGATCAGCTGCCACCTCCCTGAGTCTCGAGTTTTCTGATTCAGTGAGCTCCAGTTTTCGTTGGAGAGCAACTTGGTTCTCTTTAACTTCCATCGTTTGGCTTTCCAGTTCTGCTACGGTGCTTTCAATGACTGTCATTTGCCCTTCCAGAGTCCTTAGTTTGTCTTGGTCCTTCTCACACTCTGTGGTTTTCCTTGCGAGTAATTCTTGAAGATTTGCGACTTTCCTCTCCTCCTTAGGCTAAGGCGTCCATTGCTTCCTTCAAGAGATGTTCCATTTTACTTCCATAAGCCTGACTGTTTTCCAGTGCTTCTACTAACCTCTGCTTTTCGACATTTGGTTGGTCTCGATGTGGCCTTGGCAACTGGATTTCTTGGTCCATCACTTCCATCTCGCCTTCCTCCTCAGTGCTTTCCAGTTCTTCCATGTCTAGACTCTCTTCCAGCTTAGGCACTTGGCTCATGTCCGTTTCGAGATCATCGTTACGATTTTCCGGTTGTTCCAGTTCTAGACTATCTTCCAGTTTAGAAACTTGGCTCATCTCTGTGTCCAGGTCATTCTCATTGTCTTCCGGTGCCAGGCTATCTTCCAGTTTAGACACTAGGCTCATATCCGGTTCAAAATGATCCTCACTATCACTCATCTCCGTATCAAAATCATCCTCACTATCACTCATATCCGTTCCAAGATCATCTTCACTATCGCTTATATCCATTTCGAGGTCATCTTCACTGTCACTCACATCTGTTTCAAAATCTTCACTGTCACTCATATCCTTTTCAAGATCATTCACACAATCGCTGCATTCGCTTTCCAAACATTCTTCCAGTTCACGACATTTGCGTCCATAGATATATTTCCAGTACACAGCAAGCGCCAAGCCTGCCAACAAGGCCAAACCAGGTTTGGCGACGGCAAAGTCTGGCGCCAACAAGCTGTTCGGTCGTTCAACAATTTCTGGTTCAAGGGAATCAGCAGCAGCAGCAAAAGTATCAAGTACTTGTAAACCACTGTTGACTCCTTGACTACAAAAGAAATGAATCCAGTCCTCGATTATTGAGGCATACAAATCAACTCCAATGAATAATAGTACTGCAAACAATATGTAAAATAGTGCAAACATCTTGAAATGACTACCGTATACGTTTGCTTTCTCTGTGTCTAGTTTTTAAAACTGCCAGGCAAAGGATTCAGGATCCGGAGGTGCTTCTTGAAGATGCGAAGAACGCCTTCGATTCCAGGCTGGGCTCCGAAAGATTTCTTCTTCTTCTTCTTCTTCTTCTTCTTCTTCTTCTTCTTCTTCTTCTTCTTCTTCTTCTTCAGGATTCAGGATCCGGAGGCGCTTCTTGAAGATGCGAAGAACGCCTTCGATTCCAGGCTGGGCTCCGAAAGATTTTGTCTTCTTCTTCTTCTTCAGGATTCAAGATCCGGAGGCGCTTCTTGAAGATGCGAAGAACGCCTTCGATTCCAGGCTAGGCTCCGAAGGATTTTGTCTTCTTCTTCTTCTTCAGGATTCAGGATCTAGAGGAGCTCCATGGAGATCCGACGAAGACTTAAGCACTGGGTTCCAAGCCGCCGTTGCGGCCGCATTAGTCCTTCTGAAGGAGGGAGGATCGAGGCCCGGTTGTCAGAGGAATGCTCAGAGCAGGAATTTTTTTCTTCACTTCTTCACCTCCCACGAAATCATAAGTTTTACATTTCCCAGTCCGATATTCTAGCAATATAATAATAATAATAATAATAATAATATTTTTTTATTATTGCTTATATTATATATATATATATATATATATATATATATATATATATATATATATATATATATATATATATATATATATATATATATATGTATATATATATATATACAGATACATACATATATATATATATACATATACTGTATATGTAGCTTAGATAATTGCTGAACTCAAATTATATTATTGAAGTAAGTAATGTTGATCTTAATAAAAATATGAATAAATTATATAATATATGTGTGTGTGTAACTTAGATAATTGCTGAACTCATATTATACTATTGAAGCAATGTTGACATTTATTTTCGGAACTTGCGTAAAGAATTTACTATATATAGCTTATTTCAAATCGTACATTCTAATATTCGTATTTTTTGGGATCTCATTTCAGTGCATTGGATCTTAAAATATCTGTATTTCTGCTTCCAATTAATTTTAAAATCAGAATGTTTTAGAAAGGGTCAAATTGTCATTTGACCAAATTATTTCATTAAAATTTTACAAGAATGTAGCTTTGGCAATAATAATAATAATAATAATAATAATAATAATAATAATAATAATAATAATAATAATACATTGCAAGTGTTATTATACTGCCATTTTGTCTTTACAATTATATATAGTAAATTCTTTAAGAAGTTCTGAAAATAAATGTCAACATGACTTCAGTGACATAATGGGTCAAATAATCAAGTTATTTGTGTAAGTAAGTATACCTTAGTTTTACCAGACCACTGAGCTGATTAACAGCTCTCCTAGGGCTGGCCCGAAGGATTAGACTTATTGCACGTGGCTAAGAACCAATTGGTTACTTAGCAACGGGACCTACAGCTTATTGTGGAATCCGAACCACATTATAGCGAGAAATGAATTTCTATCACCAGAAATAAATTCCTCTAACTCTTCATCGGCCGGCCGGGGGAATTGAACTCCGGCCCATCGAGTGACAGTCTGAAGCTCTACCGACTCAGCCAACGAAGGGCTGTTATTTGTGTAAGGATATATATATATATATATATATATATATATATATATATATATATATATATATATATATATATATATATATATATATATATATATACATATAAATACATATGTACATACATACATATACATATACATTCATACATACATACATACATATACATATAAATACATATATATATAAATATATATACACATACATTCATATACATACATACATTTATATATATATATATGCATGTATAACTGAATCACGAAAATATGGAACGTGGTGAATAAAGACAAAATCCACGAAGGAAAGAGAAACAATGGAGTGTTGCAAGGCCTTTCGAGTTACACTAGTCCTTTACTTAGCAGATATATATAGATACTCGTTTTAAATATTCAAGATTATATATATATATATATATATATATATATATATATATATATTTATATATAAAATGAGTATATATATATACTCATATTTTATGGATGGTACAAGATTATTCATTGTTTGCAAGAAATCAGGAATATTTACATTTTCTTATACAATACAAAAACAATCGTCTACTTATCTAACCTGGAACACCTTTGAGAAATCTATTCTTGGATTAAGTCTAGACTCAAAGAATTCCATGTAAATATTGAACAAAAGTGGCGAAAGAAAGTTCTCCATAGCCATACCAGATATTTGTTCATAAAAATTACCATTAATTGCAAACGATTAAATAATCTTGTACCATCCATAAAATTCACAATAGAATATGAAGAAAATAATTGTATGCCACGTCTGGATGTCTTAGTTATTAGAAATAACACCAGTTTTTGTTTTACAGTATATAGGAAACCCACGAATAATTTGTCATATATTCATTTTTATTCTAACCATGCACAACAAACTGTGTCAATATTTTCCAGTATGTATCTTAGAACGCTTAGAATTTGTAGCCCTGAATTTTTGGAAGAGGAGTTTAAAATTATTGATAAAATAGAAGATTCATTATGTTACCCTCCATATTTTTTCGAAATTTGGAAAAATAAAGCAAAAAAGACTTATTACAATCCAACTAGTGTTAACAAAGAACTTAAGAATATTCTCTTTTTACCATTTCATCCTAATTTCATTCCTGCAGTGCCCATTTTAAAAACTGTTGATATTAACTTAGTATTTAGATATAATAATATTTTGAGAAATAAACCAATTAAGAATAGAAAACCCAATTCAAACAATATTGTATACAGTATTCCATGCAAAGAATGTAATAAGATTTATAGTGGTCAAACACCAAAAGGAATAAAGTAAGATGCTCCCAACACAAATATGCCATTTCAAGAGGCTTATCATTGGCTTAAGACAGGCCATACGATGAACCCCATGGGATAATTCAAGGTAACCTACAAGATCAACGACCATCGGAAAAGAAATCTGTGTTCATTGAAGCTACTTCCACCAGAAATGTTAATCTCCACCCTGGGTAATCCGTTGATCTTTGTCCCAGTCTTGTTGTTTAAAGAACGTGCTGCCCAGATTAACAAACTGTAACCCCGCCCCCCCACTGCTGTTTTTGTATATAAATCTCTGTCAACTTCTTTTGTATTCAGTGTGAACTTGAAAATGTAGAGAAAACTACGAAAGTACTTGTTCAAGAAGTGCAATATGAAAGACGAGACCATAAACCACATAGCAAGAAACCAGTACAAAAAAGAGGCATGACTCAGTAGCAAAAGCCCTCCACTGGAGCCCGTGCAAGAAACACCAGCTAGCTTGCAGTAATAAGCGGTACGAACACCAACCTGTGGGAATGATAGAAAACGATCAGGCAAAGATCCTCTGGGACTATGGTATCAGAACAGATAGGGTGATACATGCCAATAGACCAGACGTGGCGTTGATAGACAGAATCAAGAAGAAAGCACCACTCACTGATGTCGCAATACCATGGGACACTAGAGTAGATGAAAAAGTAAGAGAAATAATTGATAAGTATCAAGACCTGAAAATCGAAATAAGAAGGATATGGAATATGCCAGTGGAAATTGTACCCATAGTCATAGGAACCACTAGGCACGATCCAAAGATCCCTGGAAAGGAATCTGGAAAAACTAGGTGCTGAAGTAGCTCCAGGACTCATGCAAAAAAGTGTGCTACTAGAAACAGCGCACACAGTGAGAGAAGTGATGGACTCCTAAGGAGGCAGGATGCAATCCGGAACACCACACTATAAAAACCACCCAGTCGAATAGGATGACTGTGATAGAAGAAAATAATAATAATAATGATAATAATAATAATAATAATAATAATTATTATTATTATTATTATTATTATTATTATTATTATTATTATTATTATTATTATTATTATTATTATTGTTTCAACATAGTCACCCACTTCATATTTTGCAGTGCAACTGTTATTATTATTATTATTATTATTATTATTATTATTATTATTATTATTATTATTATTATTATTATTATTAAAATAAGCAAACATTCAGAAAAAGAAGCCTTAGAGACCCAATTTTCGCAAAGCAAGTCTCCACAAAGTAAGAGAACGCATAGCAAAGGAAATGATAGACAAAGATAATTTAGGGGGGACGAAAGATCTGATTCGCTTTACCAACAGCTTTTTCATTGACGTGGTCGGGGGCTATTCAAAGCAGGACAGTTGCTCGTCAGACCCCCAGCGAGAGACCAGAAAGAAACGTACACTAATGAAATCAACCATGCATAGATAACCCTTTTGTTTTTAAGCTGACTGAATACCATCGGATTAGCGGCCTGATGATGTAAGATTTTCCTGTGCACGCGATACCCACGGTCTTCCTTGACTACGAGTGTAACAAGGTGTTGTGACGCCAGTTTTAATAGCAACGAATCAGTCAATCAATTAATCTTGACTTTGGCGATACCTTATAAGGGTGCGATGAATCTTGCGTTGGGGTTTCATGGGGAAAAGACTTTCCTTAGAGAGATATCAAGTACAAAAGATCGTAAGCGTACGTTCGTCAGTTTTTGGGATTTTCAGTCATTCAAATATACCGACAACAGCACATAGTCTAGGCTGCATCACAGGTTGTTTAAGGATGTAGGCTAATTGTTGTATTAAGGATGTAATTGTTGTGTTAACAGCATAGTCTAAGCTGCATCACAGATTGTTTAAGGATGTAATTGTTGTATTAACAGCATAGTCTAGGCTGCATCACAGATTGTTTAAGGATGTAATTGTTGTATCAACAGCATAGTCTAGGCTGCATCACAAATTGTTTAAGGATGTAATTGTTGTATTAACAGCATAGTGTAGGCTGCATCACAGATTGTTTAAGGATGTAATTGTTGTATTAACAGCATAGTCTAGGCTGCATCACAGATTGTTTAAGGATGTAATTGTTGTATTGACAGCATAGTCTAGGCTGCCTCACAGATTGTTTAAGGATGTAATTGTTGTATTAAGGATGTAATTGTTGTGTTAACAGCATAGTCTAGGCTGCATCCAAGGAGGTTAGATTTGCCCCCTTGGCTGCATCTCAGATTGTTCAAGGATGTGATTGTTGCATTAAGGATGTAATTGTCGTATTAACAGCACAGCCTAGACTGCATCACAGATTGTTTATGGATGCATTTGTTGAATCAAGAATTCAGACACTTGAAGCTGCTTTAGTCTAGAGGACAAAGAATTACAAGGGACATAGAAGCTACTTAAGATTGCCTATAACTTTATGGGGCCTCTTTCAAAGACGAACATCATATCCTCAGAGCTAAGCCAAAATCCAGTGAACCTCATATCTCCTATTGGCTTGCGATTTAGACATTTTATCCTGTATAAATACTGTTCTTGTGAACTGCGAAATCCATTGCTGTCTGAATTGGTTAGCGGTACTACGTGAAATAATGCCATTCTCTTCTCTCTTTGTTTTATATTTCTAAGAGTTATTGTTTCGTCTTCGTGTATGTTTGCATTTAGATATATTTTTACCACCATTCTCCTTGTTCTATATAGGTGGTGGCCTCTGGAAGGGAGTAGTGCCGTCAGTGCATCTCATGCGGTGAACTGTAGCGCCTTCGGCCCCTAGCTGCAACCCCTTTCATTCCTTTTACAGTACCTCTGTTCATATTCTCTTTCTTCCATCTCACTTTCCACCCTGTTCGAACAATTGATTCAAAGTGCAACTGCAAGGCTTTACTCCTGTTACACCTTTCATGCCTTTTTACTGTCAATTTCCGTTTCAGTGCTGAATGAACTCATAGGTGCCAGCGTTTGGCCTTTGGCCTAAATTCTATATTTTACCTATCTATCGTATAGGTGGTGGCGCCAGGTGTTACCTTTCTTTGAGGTGAGGATTCTATTCAAAGGTAATTTCCCCATGGATGTTCATGGGGCTCATATGCCGACGCGTCTGTCTTTCCTTGGTAGCCACCCATCAAGTATTGACCAGAGCTGACCTTACTAAACTTCACCGATCGAGCGACTAATTATATATATATATATATATATATATATATATATATATATATATATATATATATATATATATATATATATATATATATATATTATCATCCCAATTCGTCATCTTTGTATCAAACCCAAAAAGCATAGGTTCGATTCGTGGCAGGACAGATGCTTTTATGTTAGAATACCTTTGGAAGTAAGTTATTCCCAAGGTAAAGTGAGGTCGATATTAAGTGGTATTGCATTTGAAAGTATAAAAAAAAGCCACGTTTGAAGTACTGACAAAACCAATATACAAGAGAGAGTCATTAAGGAAGTTCCATTTGTAGAAGAGTTAATTGTGAAGAAAATGGAGATGGCTTTGACATATCCCCTTGCCCAACTCCAGTGTGAATAGTACGTGATGATATCAGCTTGGATCCTCTGGGCACCTTAAAAGTTAGAAGACCTAGCCTACGTGGCTGCAGATGAATGGAGATTTGTGGAAGTGAAAGCACAGGAAAGGCATGAGTGACAGAATTTCCCAGTTCCATTGCGTCGTATATCATTGGAGTCAATGATGATGTTGCATAAAGAATACGCCTGTTTGGTAGCTGATATGTTGAACGTAGCTGTATGTGAATCACAGGTTATAATTTTTTATAAGTTGCGTACAGTCGTTTCTTGTGGTTATTAACACTTGAGCTTCAGTAATCGTTCCACTTGCCTAAGTTTCTGAAATGTTAATCGGTGCCTATTCTAGTTTTGACCTTGAAACATTTATTTCTGGTGTCAGTGTCTTTGAAGACTGACTTTAACGTTGAGTGTTTGTGTGAAAAGTAAACGACAGGAAGGTCTATCCAATGTCTGTGAAGGCAATTTCACGCATGATGAGAACTTGAATAAGTGAAAAGAACGTGAATAACTTCAGTTTTTCCGAGCAGTGATAGTAACTGTGTTGTGACCAATGACGTAAGTCTTTTATTATTTTGCATATGATATTGTGACTTATCAATTTTTCGCGTCTTGATTTTGCAGATTTCAATTTCTTTAATAGTTTTCGTTGTTTTTTTTTATTCTGCAACATATGCAACCTTATAGCTAATTT
Source organism: Macrobrachium rosenbergii (assembly GCF_040412425.1). Taxonomy (NCBI): domain Eukaryota; kingdom Metazoa; phylum Arthropoda; class Malacostraca; order Decapoda; family Palaemonidae; genus Macrobrachium; species Macrobrachium rosenbergii. Next base: position 8,951,955 of record NC_089770.1, on the reverse strand, counting down.
TGCAAATCCTTGCACTTTGAAGCATCGTTCAAGCTTGAATTCTCATTTATCAATCTTTATTTTTCAATTTCCTCTTTTTCATTAAGGCTTCATGTTCAGTAGGGAATGGCCCTCCGTGATTGCTTTTGCTTCTAATTTATTCTAAGCTTGATTTTATTCACTTTTCCTCACAGTGGCCGTAATTGGGATGCAACAAATCCCGTGGTATTTGTTTTGGAGGCCGAGAAGGCGTCAAGAGAAGCCTTACGAGAGAGAGAGAGAGAGAGAGAGAGAGAGAGAGAGAGAGAGAGAGAGAGAGAGAGAGAGAGGGGCTGAGTATATTTTACTGGTAAACTTACTAGGATTCTTATAATCTGCTCTTTCTGTTGAATATCCAACGGAGAGAGAGAGAGAGAGAGAGAGAGAGAGAGAGAGAGAGAGAGAGAGAGAGAGAGATTTGCGGGTGGGGCGTTGGGGAGGCGATATTCAAATGCTAATCGTGCCATACTTATTTGTTGTTATCTACGATGTCTGTTGAATATCTAATAGACAGTAAGATAGTATGTAATTAAACTGGCTATTGAGAAATGTGTTGAGAGAGAGAGAGAGAGAGAGAGAAAGAGAGAGAGAGAGAGAGAGAGAGAGAGAGAGAGAGAGAATCAAAGTAAATTATTGCGGGATCTGTGGCGTCTGCTAACAGAGCAACTTCGCAACTTCGACCATAATCCATCACATGTGAATAACCTAAACGTCCCTCATTACCTTTCAGTGCGAAATGGTACCTCCTCCCTCCGCCCCCCCTCCTAATAACTCGAGTCACATTAATGTGGCTTTAATACCTTGACTAACTCGACCAGGAGAGTTAACAGCCCAGATAAAAGAGAAATGCGGAACGCGGGATGAACGTCTCTTTATTGTACAGTAGAATACCAAATTGTAGAATACCAGTACTTTTTATATATTTATTGATTTATTA